>NW_027122161.1:0-600000 GCF_030686945.1 Centruroides vittatus
AGATACTACGTAGTTTGAAAGTTTGGAAAGGTATAAAATATGACAAACTGAAACAGGTACCCCTCATACCTTCTGACATAACCTTTCCATCACATGGAACCAAAAAAACAAGTTAGTTACAATACAAATTCAAAATTCACAAAATTAAATTACAAATAACATAAACCCGACAATGTTAAATTTTAAAATTATAACATAACATAAAAACCAACAAAAAAGAATTAATAATACAGTTCAGCATCAAAATAGTATAAACATATTACATGGAATAATACCAATCATAACATAAACAAATAATTAAAAAATAACACATCAATACAAAATAATAAATCAAGAAAAACATTTAACACACTTCAAGACTAAAGGTAAGTACACAATTTCAAAGTAATCTAGCAAGATCACAAATTAATTTAACATAACATAAAATTATTTTTTTCAGGAAAAACCTTCCAGAAACCCATCAAGAACAATCCACCATAGGTAAGTGAACTAAAACTTATAAAACAAATGAACACAAAATTTACCAGTCATCACAAAAGCTAACACTTGAATTATTGATTCTTATCATTAGATCTGTTCCTCTATAATTTTTGCTAAATTATTGTTAAGACATTGTTTCTAAATCGCTTAAAATTTTATAAGATGCTTCTTCTTTTATTTTGACTATAATCAATGATGCACTTAAAAGCCTTCTTTCAAAGAGTAATCTACATCGGGCTTTCCAAATTGCCCTCTTGACTAATGCAATCATCCAATTAATAAAGTAGCCGTTGTGATTAGGAACATAATATCCTATCTGGTATTTTATTATTTGCCAATTTATACTAATCCTTGATATTATCGAGAACCATCCCCATATTGATCTGGCCACATTACATTCATAAAAAATATGTATAGCACTTTCTACATTCCCGCAACGATCACAATTTATTCCCTGGTTTCGGTTAAAACGTACTAAATAATCTTTCGTAATCACGATGTTATTGAGAATTCTCCATGACAATTCCGTCCATTCTGCAGGTAGGGAATGACTTTTCCTCCAAATTAGTTGCCAATTAATCTGGGAACATTGCATGTTAACATTTATATGTTGTTTATGTATAACTCTATATATATCAATTGGTCGTATCTTTTCTTTATCTATAATTTCAGGATTTGTATCGATGACATAATTTACGATTTTGTGCCATCTCCTATACGAGCGTTTATTACTCAATATAAAAGGAAAAATTTTATTCACTCCATTTATTCGTCTCGCGCAAGGTCCCAAGATATATCTGATAACATAATGAACAGGATGTATAATATTCTTTAAATTATTTAATATCACAGATTGTTGCAATGAAATCTCGAGATTCTTGATATCAGTTATTTTCCATCCACCCAACTCAATGTCATTTTTCATAATTTTCCAACTTAACGGTTCGAACGAACTATTCCAGATATAATTATATAACATCTTTTCTATACTTTTAGTTTCCTCTGTATTTAGATTTATATGATACAATGTATATATCATCCTTGGTATAATCACTCTATTTTTGATAACAACTCTCTCAGGTAAGTATAACCAATTCTGTCTCCATTCTATTATTGCTTCCTTAATCTTTTCTTTTATTTCTTTAATATTATTTTCCTTAGCGTACTGCCCGAACCATACTTCCAGAATTTTCATATCTTTTACTTTATTGATCGTTATTGTCTGGCTTCCCAATTTGCAAACTATTTGCAGCAATTTACATTTGTTGTCGTTAACTTTCATTCCAGTCAAACAACTGAAAATATGTACATGTTTAAAAATGCGTTCCATACTATAGTTATTTACAATGAAAAAATTCGCATCATCAGCATGAGCTACAAATTTTACTTTCTCATTTAGTCCGGGTATATGTACGGCGTCAATATAATCATCCTTATATATATTATTTAATAAAACATTTATATATATTGTAAACAGAATCATTGACGAGGGACACCCCTGTCTAACACCTATGTTGCATTTTATCTCCTGGGACAATTGCCCATTTACTGAAATTACTGTGTTCGGTAGGTTATATAAACGTTTAATAAATTGTATTTCACCATCGTTAAGACCATACTTTTCTAAGAATCTCCATAAGATTTCTCGATTAACCGTATCAAAAGCCTTCTTTACGTCTAGGGACAAAATGGCCAATGGGCGGTTCCAGTTCTTGTATAAGTCGCAAATTAAATTCATACATGTTAAATTATTTTGTATATTACGCCCTTTAATCCCTCCGCTCTGCATAGATACGATCTTCTCACTAAAGACTTCCTCGAGACGCTTTGAGATGATAATACTATAAACTTTATAATCTAAGTTTAATAATGTTATTGGTCTAAAATTCCCAACTTCTTTCTCAATCGAGCTCACTTTGTTTAATAAAATCATCCTGCCACAGCCAAAAGAGCTGCTAAAATCGTTAAAATTGTATAATTTATAAAAAATATCAATAAGATCATCTTCAAAAAATCGATAAAACTCAGCATCTAAACAATCACGTCCAGGGGATCTTCTTATATTTAAAGCATTAATCGCATCTTTTATATCCTGTCTTGTAACTTCTCTATTAATGATATTATTTGTATTTTCTTTTACAGGTTCAATGTTTTTACTTGCAACATTCCAAAAGGACAAATCTGAATCAACTTCATCAAATAGGTAATTATAAAAGCTATGAAAATTACTAATTATTTCACTAGGCTCTTCAATCTTATGTCCTTCAACATTAATGTAATCTATGTTTAATCCTTCTTTTAATTTTACTCTTTTATCAAACAAATGCCTTTCCGCTTCCCGTTTGATCTTATATTTATCCATTTTATATCTTACATAACTTTCTTTATTCCTACTTTCAACAGCTCTACTTATTTCTCTTTCAATATCTGCAATTCTATTATAATCTCGTTGTAAAATATTCTTTGTTAATTCACGTTGCAATTTTTTAATTTGATTGAATCTATTTTTCTTTATTCGCCTCCATGTCTGATCAGCTATATACTTTATTTTTTCTTTTAGTCTAACCCAACAATTCCAATCAAAATTGTCTTTAGAATTTTCTAACAATCTTTTTATCTTATTCTTGAACTCACTATCTTCCAATATTTCCTTAGTTATTTTAGTCTTTCTAACTATTCTATTTCTTCCTTTTATTTTCAGAATAGCCTCTACCATTTTATGATCGGTTAGCCTCCTATTTTCGTGAGTTAGTTCGTATAAATTCACATTCACAATATCGCTTACATCACATGAAATATAAATTCGATCAAGTCTTTCCTTAATCTCCTGTCCATCCCAAGTAAAACCAGAATAATAAGGATAAAATAATCTGTAAATATCAATAAAGTTAAAATCATCTAAGATTCTCTTTAAAATACCACGTGAGCTATCCGGGTGTAAAGTCCCGTTTTTATCGATAATATTCAAAACATTATTAAAATCTCCCATTAAGATTGTGTTTCTTCCACCAATCAGAAAACCAATTAAATCACTGAAAAATTCTTTCCGCAATGCCGCTCTAGGAGGCGCATATATACATATAATCCTCATTGGATGATTGCCAATATCAACATCAACGGAAATCAATCTGCCATTGCTATCCGTTTTAAAATCCTGAATTTTAATCGATTTCTTAACTAATAATAGGACTCCTGTGCTTTTAGAAATTGAGAAGGAACTATAAATATTATATTCTGTATATACCTTTCGTAAGTCTCTAAGCTGAACAAAATCCTCTATATTGGTATCTTGAATCCCTAATACATCAATTCTATTAGCAAAAATCATATTTAGAATTTCAATCTGTTTAGTCCTATTTCAAAAACCAGAAATGTTAATAGTGCATACATTGATTATTTTATCCATTTTCTTTTCTTAGCTGATGCTTTTTCGACCTTTTCGCCAACATTTCTTTATTCTGTGCCAATATATCTCCAAAACTTAAGTTATTCCATGACAAAGATCTATGTACCGTCCTTTGTGTTTCCCCAACCTCCTCCCTTCTTCCCTCCATTTCTTTTACTGTCTTTTGTACAAATCCTGGGCTGTCTCCATCCCCACTCCTTTTACGTTTTTTCTCCTCCCTCTTTTTTGTCTCCCTGTCTACTGCTATCCCCTCCTCTTGCTGATTGACTTTATCCATCTCTTTTTTCTCCTTATTTCTCTCTACACTATTTTCTCTGTTTAGCCTCTCAAGACTTTTTTTCTTTTTCGTTCTAAACTAGGACATCTCGGGCCTTTTTTACATATTTCCGCGAACGTAATATTAGGACATGGTTTATCTTTTTCATGACTTGTTTTACAGCTATAACAAATATTACAATCCTTGCGTAGATGGAAAGGGCTTTTGCAGTTATAACATAACTTAATTTGACATTCAGAAATCAAATGCTCTCTGCTCCCACACCTACGACACTTCCTTTTTTTGTTTTACATATAATAATTGAATTTGTCTACCAAGTATTTCTATATAATTCGGTATATATTTTCGCGTTACCATTACTATCCTATAAGTTCCTGTTTTAACAGAAGTACCCGGATACATATTAGTCGATATATTAACAATTTTACCATAGTTTTTTAACACATCTTTTATCAATTCTACATCAATTTCCGTTGGTACTAATCGCGCTGTAATTACTATTAGTTCAGTCTCTAGGCTTTCACAAATATAGTAAAATTCTCCTACCTTAACCTCCTGTCCAATAATATTAATCTTATCTTTAACGTTCTTAAAGCCAACCTCTACCACATTCCTCGGGTGGTAGCACACCTGTTCAACGCAGTCTTTTCTTCCAAGTATCTTTTCTAGTTCCTGTATGAGCTCCATCGTATCTATTCTTTCTTTTGTTACAATTCTAATCGATCGAATCTCGGAATAACGCTTCATTTTTTCTTTTTCCATTCTTGCCAATCGTTCCTCTTCTTTTTCAGGGTTCTCCGCCTGTGTTTCCTCCATTTCTCGTCCTGGATCCACTTCGCTGGTCGCTTCATCTCCTGCACCAAGAACACCACTAGGATCACCTAGGGTTTCTGGAGTTTTCACCAGTTTCCCTACCGATGGACTACTCGCGTCCATCTGGCGGTTACCAGACTTCGACGTACCTGCCGACGGGTGAGGGGATCCTGTCTGGCGGCTTCCCTGAATCAACTGACTTGCCGAACGTAGGGGCCGAGGCGATGGTCTGCTCGCCGATGAGCCGGGCAGGCTCATCTGGCTGCCGGAGAACCGACAAAAGTCGGCAGGTGTTAGCAAGAGTCAGTAAAAAATCCAAAAAACTCACCAATAGGCTAAAACTCGTGTAGACAGGTAGTAAAACCGTAAAACACAATATAAAAGTCCAATAAAAGTCCAGTAAAAGTCCAAATAAACACACCAGTAGACAGCAATCCAATCAGGCAAAATCTGTAAAAAAGCAAAAAAAGTTAGTGACTGGCTAAGATCACTTAACAGATACTGTGGTATCAAAGTTTACGGACACGGGCCCGGGACCGCTAGACAGCCGCCCTGGCCCCGTATCCAGCATCCACTCCCTCTACCTGAGAATCAACAGGCCGCCACAGCAAGCGACCTGAGGACCACAAACCAGGGCTCAAGAGAGTGGAGCAACGTCAGAAACTTAACATTATAACGCAAATAACAACTTCTAACCACAGTATGGTTAGTTACAGCAAACAACAAACAAGGTAAGTATTACATTAAATTATAACAAACTAAAACAACTAAATTTCCTTTCAGGAACAACATAATCATGCTTCATCACCAGTATCAAAACGTAACCTCCAAGCACATCAGAAAATAAACAGGTAAGTATTCAATATCAATATCACATAGCATAAACATTAAAACAGGTAAGTAAACACATCTAAACAAATTCCGACAAAACCCAATAAGCGAAAAGTAGATCAACAGGGATCAACCTTAAAATTTCTCAAAAAACACTTAACCTGAACAATCAATAAAATACAAAACAATCAGTCACTTCTCAAAAGCCTTACATATAAATTTCACTAATTATCAGCTCCTACTTTAATTATAGTTCCAGCAAACACTCTAAACCCATAAGTCCCCTTTTTAAACCGAGATAAACACCTTTCTAACTGTTGTCTTATAGTCTTTTTTTCTTTCTTTATCTTCCTCATTTATATTGTAGACTCCACAAGCACGTGGTTTGCGGGTATGAAAGAAAGTGGAAATGAATAGTCAATAGAAGCGTATAGATAAACAAACAAAGGTTTACAAAAAATATAATTATAAATTAAAATTATAAATTAAAACATGCACAGGACAGAATTCAATACTTTAAATATTAAAATTCACAGAAGCAATCACAAAACCTTGTGTCTTCTTTTAACGTCCTTTTCGCACTCGGGAAATAACTGTCTTTACGGCGGAGTCGACCTTCTTTTGTAGGCTACTCTTCCACCTCAATATGTAAAACACGGTTAAAAATATCCCCAAGGCTTTCGGCACAATCATTAAATTTAATATTTTAATATTAATATTTTAATATTTAAAGTATGAATTCTGTCCTGGCATGTTTTAATTATAATTTTTAATTATAATTATATTTTTTGTAAATTAAATTTAATGATTGTGCCGAAAGCCTTGGGGATATTTTTAACCGTGTTTTACATATTGAGGCGGAAGAGTAGCCTACAAAAGAAGGTCGACTCCGCCGTAAAGACAGTTATTTCCCGAGTGCGAAAAGGACGTTAAAAGAAGACACAAGGTTTTGTGATTGCTTCTGTGAATTTTAATATTTAAAAACAAAGGTTTATTAATTACACACACAAAAAAAGGGGGGATTGATCGCCTGATTTAAACAGGCAAACAGCGTTCTTAACAAAATTAAGGATGACAATAACACTACGATTACAACAGTAAATTAATGCGCTGAGACTAAAACTAATACGTGATTAAACCTTAAAAAACTATACAAACATTTACAAGATGGTAGATACCGTCGCCGTATTTCGTGGGACACGTTGTTACGAAATGAGATTCTTCTCGCTGGTTCTTGTATTTTTTTTTTCTTCCTGATCGGCTGCTCTGCTTCGAATCCTTCTCTCTTGTCTCTTCACCGCTCCAGATCCCCGATCCACGAAAGAGAAAAATGAAAATGCCTCGACACATGGAAGTCACTTGTTTATATCTCCCACCATCCGGGAGCTTTTTCTTTTCCTCCCACGTGATCTTCCAAATAGCCAATCATAAACCACGGCACAGCAATGACGACAACAGACGGTACGGTACACGACAAAATGGCTGTGCGTCACATCTAAAACCCGATACAACAACATATACGCGACGCGACATAAACGAAAAAACAAACATATAAATAGAACAATCGAACAAAAAAAAATACATAAATATATACATATAGTTAATAGCGGCGAAGCGCTACATATATATTCTTTCCACATACAAAACTCTTCCGGACGCCATACCTCTGCCTGTAATTCTTCCAACGACTTTCTATAAACTAAACCCGCACATCGTAAAAAGAACATCTTGGGCCATTTATCTGGTCCAGAGTCCTTCCACTCTTTCCACAACTTATCACTAATCTTTTTTCTTCCCGCAAATCTTTTATCTTTCTCCGCTACTCTTTTTGATTTTCTAATCACTTCTTCGCCACCTGTACTCTCCCTATCACGTTTTCTTTCTTTACTAGTTTTTTTTCCCTTATTAACCACACTTAAATCTTTCTCTACACTTTCTTTTACTATTTCTGAACTCTCTACTTGACTTTTATCTGTTTCCATTCCTATTTCCTCCTCACTTACTAAACTCTCTTTATTTCCCTCTTTCTCTACCAATTCTTCCCTTTCCTCTATACAATCTCTTTTTCTGTGGCCTTTACCACCACACTTATGACATGTTATCTCTGGACATTCTCTAACTCTATGGCTGTCTGCCAAACAATTTGCACACAGCCACTTAACTCCCGGGTATTGAACCCTAATTTTCTTATCTTCCATCTTTATATAATTTGGAACCTCTTTCTTTACAGTCATCATTACAATTAACTTTCTTGTAGCTATCTGATATTTATCCGAAAACTTCTGTCTCTCCATACTATGAATATTCCCATATTCTTTCAAAACCGACTCAACAGCCGGCTCAGCTTTATATGGTACATGAAATAGCGTTAGCTTTCTAATCTGATATTTTAAAGGGATTGCAACAATCTCTGTTTCATTCCATAGCCAATGTCCTTTCATTACGGCCCAGAAAACATCAAAATCCTCAATTGTTAACAAACAATTTCTCTTATTTAGTATATCAATACATACTATATCTTTTCCATATTTTTCCAACATTGTTGGCAAGAATGTTTCCCAATCAACATCAATTGTTGCACTCATCCTTACAGTTAATTTCTCATATAATATCCAATCTGTACTATCTTCCATGGCTTCCTTATCTTCCGCCATTCTAACAGAGAACAAAAAACAAAGTTCAATACTCACAAAATAAAGTCCTAATTTCACTTTCCTTTTCCACAGGGAGAAGACCACAAAGTCCAATGTCCAATCAATTCAGCCAGCAGAAAGTTCTAAGTCCAAATCCTAAGCGTCCACGAAGTCCAATCACACCAATCCCGTCATCGATTCAGGCAGCATCCAACAGGCAGGACAACTTCAAAAGACCAATCGGGCACCAAAGACGATCCAGGCAGGCACTATCCAAAGAGGTTCAGCAGGAACAGACACCATCCATTCGTAGCTTCTAAATCGACGGCTGACTTCCCTTCTCGGTATGGGCTTACAGAGCAAAAATAGCTGACATGCTATTTCAAGCACTTATCTGTCCAACAAGTCTTGGTCTGGCCATAAGGCCGAGAAGCGATAAAAAAACAGATCAAAAATGCCGACGTGCCAAGTGTGGAGACGTCTTTTTCATTTCCTATGTCCTCCTCGGTGACGTCATTTCGTACGGAGCAGTTTTTGCGCAGAAAATCAGGCAAGGAGGAGAATGGTGAGATGATAAAAGCTTCTGGAAGTAACTGGATAGCGCATTTAAAAGTGTAGATAGGTGCCAAATAATCCTTTCGACCATCAGTAGCCAGAGGGAGGAAAACGCCCCCGGCATTCGTCCCGGTGCGTAATCGTGGTACTGATGCAAGTCCGAGTATATAATTGTTTCCCCCTTCCGAAAAAGTTCCAAGCGTGTGTATCTATTGTACGAAAACAGCCGATTCCGTTTTCGATTTTTTGCATATCGAAAATTTCGAAAAAATTGGTTTTTTCGAATTTTTTGGGAAATAATTTTTTTGCTTCCTCGTTGTTTAATGTTTATTTGTTAATCGCTGCACAGTGACTACTTGCCGCCATGTAGTATTAATTGTTCGATTCTGCCACATCAAATAAAATACAGGGAGTGTAAAAATATTTGTAATAAAATTATTTCAACTCTGTTCTTATCAGCTTGAGAAACATTACGTTGAGAAATAATTCTTTCTCTTCTTAATTTGTGTCTGTTTCTAATTTTGGTTATTTATTTCCCCCAAAGGGGTGGGCTATCCCGAGATGTAGTGCAATACTCGGGCAACCCGTGGCCGGGAGGGAGCAAGCCCCCGTTCCCCGCCTGTTTTCAAAAATCAGATGATATTTGGAAGGCCCCCGATGGGGGCCCTATCAGATATCAAGCTAATAAGAACAGGTTTAAAAAAGCCTTTATTAGATAATACGATAAACATATGTACAGAGATGCTTACAAACAGAAAATAAAACATAGTGTCTGGTAAACTTGACCAGTCTATGTGTGAGAGAATACTGGGCAATGGACAGCCAAAGGTGAGTAAAATAGGACCTAAGCCCAGTAACGTGTGACAAGGGTACAAGCCAGCCAAGACAAAAAGGAAAACGCGAGTGACAAGGGCACAAGCCTTCTAAACACAAAGTGGACGCGGTTACAAGGGCACGAGCCTGATAAAATTACAAAGATTAGGAGGGACGTCGGCCAGTTAGGTGCTGGCGGTAGATTTCGCCACTCCATCTAATGGCGTCACTGACCATGAGCTTGCGCATGAGTCTAGAGTAGTTTTTACCAATTCCAAGTCTGCGGAGAGTGGCTTTGTTTTCTGCATCGTAACCTCCAAGGGCTCCCACAAGGAAGGCACTGATGTGGGTATCGTAGCCTTTACCACGTAGGTGGCTCACCAGGTGCTGATATTTTTGTAACTTTTCCTGGCAAGCAAGGTTGAACGCATTTTTACCATTTTCAAACGGCGTGGCCACATCTACAACTGTCGCCGTCATGGTAGGGTTATGTAGGATCACCAAATCAGGTCTACAGTTTACGTCGTAGTCGGAAAGGCATTGGTTGACAAATACCTGAGCGTCCTGTTGGTTAAAGGCCCTGACTAATCTGTTTAAGATTGCATTATGTCGCTTCGTGATGGTAGAAAAGTTAGGCGGACAATGGCATAGGACATGTGCCAAGGTTTCCTGTGCGTATCCGCAGCGGCGGCAATTCTTTGGGCCGGATCCGAAGCGTTTCAGTGTTTGAAGGGGAACCACACTCAACCTTGCTCGATGCACGAAACGCCAATCGGCGAAACGAGTGTAATGCCCGTTGCTTAAAAAATGATTACTAGCTGGGTTGCCAGCTGTAAGGTGGAAGACCTTACCCTGGTCTGGCTTACGGAGTAAGCTCTCCAAGAAGGTGAAGCTTAGAAGTCTGCTAAGATTGCGATGGCAGTATTTCTTCTTAACGACGTTCTCGTTACAAACGAGGGAGGGTGTGTCCGAGCCAGTGTCCATCCATTCGATGTTGATTTTCTTCCTAAGGCGACGTGTAGCCATCTGGAGCCGCGTCCAAGTAGACGAGAAGTCTGTGTATCCAAGGTCGTCTGAAAGAGAACTGTTTAAAAATTGGCATAAGTCAGTGAGAGAGGGGGGACGTTTGATGCGCTGCTCGACTACTGAGCGGAGAGCGCCCATAGCAATGCTGGATTCAGTCGGATCAATAGAGTCAAATAGGTGAATGACGTGGTTGACCTGGGCAATGTCAGAGACGGCTGATGTGGGCATGACCCCTGCTCCACCCTGGGCGTATGGGAGAAAAGCAACTTCTGGACTAGCACGTTGCGGGTGGCCCATCCACTTCTTCACCAGTTTTTTCGTGGTTTTATCAACTCTGTCGAGGGTACGTTTCAGAGTGGAGCCCAGCGTGAGGTGAAAAGGGAGCCTAGACAAAACGAAGGTGTTTAGGGCATCAATTTTCTGCCATGGGGCTAAACGTGATGTGTCTAGTTTTTCAGCGTCCTGTAGAATAGAGTCGAACACTTCTGCCGCAGTGTTGCTCCTTGCATAGCCGGTGGGAACTCCCAAGTGCTTGTAGTACTCTGAAGGCGAGAGTCTAGGGATAGAAATGTCGTTAATTGTGAAAGTCAAAGTATTGGCAGTGTTCCGTTTACCTGGAATGGCCAAGGAGGCACATTTGTGGGTGTTGAACGAGATGCTCGCCCAGGCAGCTATGGAGGCTAACATGGACTGGAGCCCTGCAGCGCTGCTACTCAGCAGAGCGATGTTGTCCGCATAAGCGAGCACATCAATGTTGTGGTTAAATAAGTTGTAGCCTGTTTTGAGAGACTGGATCTGGCGGATGGCTGGTTCTAAGGCCAGGTTGAAAAGAAGGAGGCTGATGAGGCACCCCTGTCTCACTCCTGCATGGACCTGGATGGGAGGCGTAAAGCCCTCACTGGTTCGGACTCTGGTGGTAAAGCCGATCATACAGGCGGCTGATGGTTGTGATGGCATCGGGGTGCAGGCCATGCCAACGCAAGGATTCCCAAATTACCGAGTGTGGAATGGATCCAAAGGCGTTTGCCACATCAAGCCATACCACAAAGCAGTTCTTTTGTTTACGGCGGGCATCCTGTATGGCCAACTGCAGTAAAAAATTATGGTCAAGACACCCTTCAAAATGCAGAAAGCCCTTCTGGGCGGAGGAGAGGCGGTTGTTTGCCGTGCACCAAAGAAGGAGGCGATCGGCCAGGCAAGCCGTGTAGAGTTTGCAAATTATGTTTATTAGACAAATAGGCCTCTAGTTGCGTATTTCGTGCTCGTCGCCCGTCTTGTGGGCCAAGATGGTGGAAGAGGATCTCCAGCTCAGCGGGATGTAGTCGATGCATTTTACCGCATTGAAGATTGACGCTAGAATTATCCCCTGAGGGTCAACTTTATGCTAATGCAGGTAGCGGACCCCGTCCGGGCCAGGAGCAGTGTTCTTGCCTTTTGTAAGGCAGCTGGCGACTTTCGAGGAGGTGAACGGGTGGTCAAGTGGGTCCTCTAGAGAAGCTGGCGGGGGAGCTGGGATGGCAATCGGATCCAAAGGCGTATCCGGGGTGGCGCATGAGCTACTGAAATACTAGTAGATGATATTCTTGTCAATTTTACAGAAACAGGACCTACCTCCTGTTATGACATCAAAGGCATGTTTCCTGTTGGCGCGGTAGAGTTTCTGAATATAGCTGGCCTCGGCAGCCGGGGGCCCCTGCGACGAAGGGGCCTGGATAATGCGACGCTGGTTAGTGGGCACGATGGAGCACATGTTGTAGACAAGGGTCATGAAGTCTTCCAGGATGATTTCTAACATGTCTTCATCCGTGGCGTAATTTAAACGATCTTCCCAGGCAGAGACCCATTTTGGTACCGGGCGTGGAGTAGGTGAGCCAGGGGGGCAGTCGCTTGATTGGTGTTCAGCGGCAGGAGCTGTGGAGAACAAAGGTTCCTGAGAGACCAAGGGTTGACTTGCAGTCACGGGATGACAAGGCGGAGATGGTGACACAGAATCAGTTGTTGCAGGGGGAATGGAGGTCACTGGAGCCGGTGAGCCTGCTGCTGTAGTGGATGGTGACGGTGTCGGGGGCCGTAGACCGGACACTTTCGGAATGACGGTGTCGACGGCGACGACGGGTCAGAGTTGAAGACTGGTCGCTCGTGGCCAGAGGAGGAGTTGGATCAGGCTGTGAAAAGGAGAGACTGGTGGGAGTGATTTCCTCACTAACCTGGGCCAGTTGGGCAGACGTGTTCAGGAGGACAAATCTTGTTTGCCTGGGAGGTCTCACACGTCGCTGGTCTGGAGAAAGAGTGGAGAAGCAAGACTGTGGGGATGAAACAGCCGATTGAGAGACCTCTTCAATGGTGGAGCTAGACCGGGAACAGGTGCATCGACGGCATCTACTGGTCTGGTTCGGCAGACGTTCATGCGGTCTGGGGTCCCTTGTAGAATTAGGAGAAACCACCGAGATCTGGCTGGCGCAGGAGGCATTTTTTGCTTGATGTTGTTTTAGGGCGTTTAGATTATCAGATTTGAGGTGACAGGCACGACATTCAAAAGTAAGGAACCCACGATAAATACAGCGAACGTGCCTGGCTAGCCCATTGTGGTCCACATAATCACGAAACACAGGAAGGCAATGCGGACAATGGTAAGGTGGGCGTAGCGAGACCAACAGGGTAACCTCCATGTCGCTATGGGGCATGGCCAAGACCAAAGTGCAGTAAAATAGAAGAAAGGGGATGAAAAACTTCATGGGGCGCAGAAGCAACCAACCAAGGGAAGCTGGAAGAGGAAAAAAGACTGCTAGTGGTAGACCCTTAGGCTCCACTAGTAGTGGAAAGAGACTAGTGCGTTCACCAGCTTAAGGCCAGTGAGGCGATAGAAAAGTTTTGCTGGTCGAGCAGCAAATACGCGATGCGTTTAAACCGTGCAGGCCACTCTTCCAGCAGAACCGAGAAGAGGCAGGAAAGAAAAACCAAAAAAGATACTTACCCCCGGGGAGCAGGTGGCTTGGAGTCTGGTCGGTGAATTTTGCAGGAGGTGATCAGCTTAATGCCAGAGCATCAAGCTGATAAGAACAGATACTGAGTCTCATATATGTTATACGGGGGGAAATAATCCCCTGCGAGATGACGAAAGACCGCCATCTGCGTCCGCAATAACTGTCTAATCCTCGAATCAGTACCTCCTCGCCGCACAGGGCCCCCACCTTTGTTAAAAAGGCCGTTCCCTGTATTGCGAGGATAGAAGAACTAACAGAAATAAAACAGTGGTTGTTGCCTCGTCACACATACCATAAGGTAAGGGAGTCAACGGCCACAAGACATAAAAAAAACAGTATCCTATCCCACTGGACAGGTGCCAGGGGAATCGTTGGATAAGATGGACAGGGAGGAAGAAACTCCCTAAAAAAGCTAACAACACATCCCTATGAGAAAAGGCATAGGGATGTGGTAAGACAAAGAGAACGAAAGGGAAGTGGCAGCCCAACTGGCTAAAGAGAGGAATCCACTTCCCTACAACCAGGACTTAAAAATAAAACTAATGATAGCCTACACTAGCTTATCACTACTGTGCACTTAAGAGATAGATGTAATATAATTGAGAGATGGTTTACCGTCGTTCCAGACCCATAGGATCTGGTTCGGGGTATCCCAGAAAGAAATAAAGGTTGCCCGTGGCAGAGACTGAAAGTCCGAGAGGAGCTTAAGCACTAAAGCCTCTCGGATTTTGGTACGAAAGAGGCGGTGGGTGGTGGACTTGTGGTTGAACACCTTCCTACACCTGGCCAGCCACAACTCGTGTTTAGCCATGTGAATAAGGAGACTAATCACGTAGGGAGAGGTGGTGCCTTTGCTAAACAGGATGTGAAGAACTACGTTCTCACGTGACAGAAAGGGCAGTCCGAGGAGGTGGGTTATCCAACCCCAAATTTTCCTCGCTACCCTACAGAAATAAAAAAGATGTGCTGCCGTTTCTGGCGAAGAGTCGCACATTGGACAGTTTTCACTCTGAACGTAAACTCCGATAGACCGGAGTTTAACCCTGGTGGAGAGTGCGTTATGCAGAGCTCTCCACTGAAGTTCGACACAGTGTTCGGGTATAAACCCATCAAAACATCTGCGCCAAACTGTGGCCCAATCGATTTGGGCCTGAGTGACTAACGGTGAAAGAAATAGAGGGATGTCGGGCCTAAGGTGGCGATAAATATCGCAAGCCTTAGTCTTAACAGTGGGAAGATTATTAGACTGCGACAGATTCAAAAGGTGCGTGCACCATACTTTCACAAAGGGTGGTGGAACCAGCACTTTGGGCATAAGATTTACCTTGTAATCAGGTAAAAGCAACTTAAGGCGATACCCAAGAAAGAAGCAATAAAGCTTACTGACTGGGTGATCGCGGGAACTAAGGGCAAGGACCAACTGCCTAATTTGGGCAGCAGCAGAAAAGAGGGTGGGCTCAAACATGGCCCATCCACCGTTTGCTCTGGTATTATACATTATATTTCTACTAACCCATTCGGGCTTGTTGCCCCAGACAAAACAAAAAAGGAGTCGATTAATATGCCTGAAGCCTGCATCCAGGCCAAAAACAGAGGCATAGTAAACACAAATGCCAAACATAATGTTTTTGTAGACAGCTATCCTACTGGGAAAGTAGAGATAGCTTCCCGACCAAATGGAAATTTTTTCCCTTATTTTAACTTCGATCTCCTTTATATTTTGTTTGGCTGAGTCGGCACCAAAATATAAACCTAGGATCTTAACGCTACGGCTCACAGGGATGTAAGAAAAACAGGCAGGAAGGGAGACAGAACCAACAAGTGGAAGAAAAGAAGACTTGTCCTTGTTGATGACAGCTCCAGAGGCCTGACAGTATCTGTCAAAATGGCCAAAGATTCTGGAGATTGCCCAATTGTCTTTCACAAAAAAAGTGACGTCATCCGCATGGGCCACGAACTTGTAGTAGTCCGCTTTATAGTACCCAGGCATAGGGTAGCCTGAGATACTGAAATCCCTTTGTACCTCACCCAAGAGGGTGTTGATACTTAGGGAGAAAAGAAACATAGAGAGAGGACACCCCTGTCTGACACCCTTTCCAAGCAGAAAGGGGTCGGAGAGATGGCCGTTAACACTAATGCGGCAATGAGCCTTAGCATACATAATTTTGATTGCCAAAAGTACCTCGTCAGGTAAACCATACTTTTTTAAAACATGCCAAAGAAAGCCGTGATCAACACGGTCAAAAGCTTTCGATTGGTCAATCGAAAGCAAAGCTAACGGCCATTTCCTATTTGAGCAATACTCACTAAGTAGCCTAATAAAACTAAGATTATCTAATATACATCTATTGGGAATACCTCCTGTTTGGGTATTAACAATACACGGGGCAAGGGAGGAACCAATTTTGTTGTAAATATACGCGCGTAGATCTTGTAGTCTACGTTAGTAAGCGTTAAAGGCCGAAAATGGTGGACGGTTGTGCAGTTATTAGACTTGGGAAGAACAGAGAGCTGTCCCAAGTTGAATTTTGATATACTAGGGTCATCGGGAGACAGAGACTTGTAAACCATGGGCAGAAGGGAGGACAATTTATCAGAAAAGACTCTATAAAACTCAGTCGGTAAGCAATCAGGACCGGGAGACTTGCCAGCCTGCATAGCAGAAATGGCCAATCTCACCGAATCCTGGGAAAACAGATTTGGAAAAGGGTGAAGATAAGCAGTAGGAACTGCCTTGGTCATGTCTTCCCATTTAGATGAGTCAACACGATCAGAGGCGAAGAACTGTGAAAAATGCCGAAAGAACTCCTGGGTAATCTCTCGGTCGTCGGTAGTTAAGGTGCCATCGTGCTTTAAAAGGGAGGGAACGTTAGTTTTAGACTTGTCATTGCTATAACGGCCAAAAAAATTCGAGTCAAAGCGCCTTGGGGTATTAAGACGGGAGATCTTATACCTTTCATGGGCGTGTTCGAGACGACTAGTCAAAAGGGCAGAGATGCTGGCCGAAGCCGCCTGTTTGACTAAACCTTTGATGTATCCAGAATTGTCCTTGCTGCAGCGACAGTCAGACAAGAAGCGTTGAAGAATCCGCAAGCGGCAATGCCTCTCTGCGGCGAAGGCGCCTATCGGTTGAGCGGGCAAGGCGGAGGATCTTCCCCTTGGTCCGACACCAATCCTCTAGGCTGACAGTGGATAGTGAGAGCATGCTGGTTAGTAGCATGTCTGCTTTGGACAGAAATTCCTCATCCCTAAGAATATCGGGGTGAGGAGGAAACGGTTACGTTTCGAAGAACAGGATAGATTGAAAGTGGCCATCACCAGGGAGTGGTCCGAGAACCGAGCCCCTTGGAAATAGAGAGGTAGGACAGAAAAGTCCGAAGCAGAAGAAGGGATGTTAGAATACATCCTATCCAACCTCGACTTAATAGAGCCATTGCCATTACACCAAGTAAAGATGGAGTGGCCGGGCAAAACAGTAAGCTGCACATCCTTGAGGGAATAATTACTAAGGAGGTCTTCGAGTTTATTTCTAGAACTATCAGGGTACCAGCTACCTCCTTCCTTGTCGTCCGGACGGAGGATCACATTCCAATCACCAATGACAAAAATGTCCCTATTGGTAGCCAAGTAGCTGCCAAGAATTTGGAAAAATTCTGAACGTAAGCTAGACCTCGTGGGGCCATAAATACAAACAACCCTAGCAGTTTTTTTGTTTTTTACAATATCCAAACAAACTAAACGTCTGTCACTGTCTGTGACGAACTGTTGGACTGTGATACTGGAGGAGACGAGGAGTGCAACTCCTTCGCTCCTACCCCTGGAGAAGCTATAATAGCTATTATAGCCCCTTATTTTAGGCCTAAAGGCCCTAACCCTTCGCATGTTCTCAAAATACGTCTCCTGCAAAGCTAGAATGTCTAGCTGAAGGGAGGGTAAAAGGGACGCAAGAAATAATTGCCGGGGAATGGACCGAAGCCCATTACAATTAAGGGATGCTAGACGTATTTTAAGTGACATGTTGTTGTTAGGGGGTTAGTATTCCTTCGTACTTGGGTCGGAGGACATGCCAGCCTCTGGCCTTCTTCTTACGTCTACTGCGGCGAACCAGCTTGCTACTCCTAACCTCAGAACCAACAGCGGTGGACTCGTCACCACTGGATTCACTACCTTTCCCTTTAGAGCTAGAGTTATTTGTAGTCCTCACTCTTCTAATGGACTGCTCCCGCTGATCTAGCTTAGAGTTATCCTCAACTTCCTTATCGACTATCTTATCCTCTACCTTATTGTCTAAGCCAGTCTCCATACACAGAGCTGGGACCGTTTCCTCCAAAACCGGTGGAGCAGCTTGGGCCTCCTGCAGGTTGAGAAAAGGCGAGACGGAGACAGAGGCATCAACAGACACCTCCATCTCAATGTTGTCAGAAGCCGCAGCTTCCTCAACAGTACCTTTTAAAACACAGGATAGAATACTGCGATCTCCCGAACAAACTTGACAAGGTTTGGGACACGATCTTGCAGTATGAAACCTGCTGTGACAATTTTTACAGAGGTTAGCCTTGCAGTCCCTCTGCTCGTGACCGGGCTCCAGACAGCGTCGGCAAATGCGCTCGACGCCCTTATAACCCAAGGTCAGGGGCACACCCTCATAATAGATTATGTTGAAGATTTGCCTCTTCACTTCTATACATATTTTGACTGTGCCCGTGTCGATATGTGGGCGGCCCGGGACTTTTAACATCGACACAGATTTCACAGCCCTGAATTGGCCCATTAACAGGCGAACTGCCTTCAGGTCCATTTCCGGGGGAAGAAACCGGATGAAGACGGTAGTTATGTCCTCATCCAGAGGGACAGGGAAAACCCTGACATTTTTGACCACAAACCTGTTGTGACAAGGAGGCGGCGACTCTCGGTCGACCTAAACCCAACGAAGTACCGGTCTTTGCCCATGGGCGCAAACCGGGAGACTTCCCCAGGTGCAAGGGTGCGCTCGATGCCGTCCAAAATCTCGTCAACGGTAGAGCCTTCTGGAACGGTTACATGGGCACTAAGCACCCTGCGCATTCTGCCGTTAAGGACGGCAGGCTTGGCACACTTGTGCTGAGCAGGAATTCCTACATTCAACTGCTCCGTATTGAAAAACTTATTAGAATGGGCAGACACAGTGGCTGCAGGAGCCCAACGTGCTGCTACCTTTGCAAAACTAGGCTTCTGGGACACTGAGGGCCCAGAAGCTGACGAGGAAACGGAAGAGGTGGGAGCAGTCCCACTAGCTATCTTACTGTAGCTGGCCTTAGGGGCCAAAACTCCTGCCTGACTGGCAGGCCTTTGCAGACTTCATACCCACCAACTTAACTCCCTTAAAAGTGGGCTGCACTGAAGCACCAACATGCCTAGGAGCTCCACTAGGAGCAGGCTGAGTAGACTTAACAACTACCTTGCCTGAGCTAGCTAACTTAACATCACTAACATGGGAAAAAGCTACACTAGCCTCAACTACCCTATACACACCCTCGGTTGGTCCTGCGACCTCCATTGGGTCGCAATCCGCCCAAGCGGCAGAGGATATACCCTCCATGGGTATAGAAAAATAGGAGATCCCTACTGTAAAGATGGGGTCAACCGTGGGGATATTGACCCGGATTTCCCCGCAAATACGCTAGAATGCACAGGCAGGTTCCTCCAGTGCAGAAAGGAAATAAAAACTTTTCTAACTTTAGTTAAAGTTCAGTCACAGAAGAGACCTGAACTTCTTCTTTAAGTAAGGAAACCTTACAAAAAGGCGCTTCCTAGGTTACAACAAAACCTAAGAAGCTAAGACGAGAGAGTGCTGACTTGGGTGCATGAAAACACCCAAAAACACCAAGACAGGTACACAAGAACAAGGCTTGATCTTAGCCGATAAGGCGAGAGACAATAAAAAACAGATCAAAAGTGCCGACGTGCTAAGTGTGGAGACGTCCTTTTCATTTCCTATGTCCTCCTCGGTGACGTCATTTCGTACGGAGCAGTTTTTGCGCAAAAAATCAGGCAAGGAGGAGAATGGTGAGATGATAAAAGCTTCTGGAAGTAACTGGATAGCGCAATTAAAAGTGTAGATAGGTGCCAAATAATCCTTTCGACCATCAGTAGCCAGAGGGAGGAAAACGCCCTCGGCATTCGTCCCGGTGCGTAATCGTGGTAATGATGCAAGTCCGAGTATATAATTGTTTTCCCCTTCCGAAAAAGTTACAAGCGTGTGTATCTATTGTACGAAAACAGCCGATTCCGTTTTCGATTTTTTGCATATCGAAAATTTCGAAAAAATTGGTTTTTTCGAATTTTTTGGGAAATAATTTTTTTGCTTCCTCGTTGTTTAATGTTTATTTGTTAATCGCTGCACAGTGACTACTTGCCGCCATGTAGTATTAATTGTTCGATTCTGCCACATCAAATAAAATACAGGGAGTGTAAAAATATTTGTAATAAAATTATTTCAACTCTGTTCTTATCAGCTTGAGAAACATTACGTTGAGAAATAATTCTTTCTCTTCTTAATTTGTGTCTGTTTCTAATTTTGGTTATTTATTTCCCCCAAAGGGGGTGGGCTATCCCGAGATGTAGTGCAATACTCGGGCAACCCGTGGCCGGGAGGGAGCAAGCCCCCGTTCCCCGCCTGTTTCCAAAAATCAGATGATATTTGGAAGGCCCCCGATGGGGGCCCTATCAGATATCAAGCTGATAAGAACAGATTTAAAAACTTTTATTAAAATTATAATACTATTTTACAAGAGCACGGTATATTGTAGATAAATTGAGAACAAGTCAACACTAGAGTTGACGGAAAAATCGCGACCATGGGCACTACGCCAGCCAAAATAATACACAAGGTTGACAAAAAGTGGAAAGAACGCGATTTAACAAGGGCTCCAAGCCTGACATAGACCGCGTAACAATATGTACAGTATGTACAGTGGCGCGTGACCATGGGCACAGTGCCTGCCAATTGAATACAAAGTAGATATTAGTTTTGAGTTTCTTGTCGTGGGCTTGTTCTTGGTTGGTAGTTGAAGTTGTTGATGTTATTTCCATTTAGATGTTGGATGTATATTTCCCTGCTTGCCCGGATCGTATCGCTGACCATTAGCTTTTTCATAACGGTGGCGTATTTTCTTGAAATGGCCAGTCGTCGGATAGCAGCTTCGTTGGCGGGGTCCCATCCTCCCAATGTACCTATGATAAATGCGTCAAAAAAGGTGTTATACCCCTTACCTCGTAGATGTGATACCAGGTTTTTGTACTTGTCGATTTTAGTGGCCCTGGCTTTGGCGAAAGCATCATCCCCGTTTTCGAAGGGAATGGTGACGTCAATTATTGTTGCCTCCTTACTTGCCTCGTTATGTAAACGAAATCTGGACGACAGTTTTCTGAAAAGCCTGGAACTTGTTGGTTTAAGCGAAGCTCACCATCTTTGCAGTCGAAGGCGTTTGCGAGGCAGTACAGGACGTTATTATGTCTTCTGGTTATGCTTTGCATATTTGGTAAACAGTGGCACAAGACGTGCGCCAGCGTTTCGTTGCGGTAAGTGCATCTCCTGCACTTTTTAGAGAGATTACCGTAACGACGGTGGCCGTGCAGGGGAACGACGCTTAGGCGTGCACGATGTACGAAGCGCCAGTCGGCGAATTGGGTATACTTACCATTTTTCATAAAATGGTTACTCTCTCTGCTTGCACATGTGATTTTATATGCTTTCCCCTGGTCGGGTTTGTTGTGGAGGTTCAATAAGTGCTGTAGTCTGACCAGCCCGCTCAAGATGTTGTTGGCACTGTTCTTCTTAATGGCGTTTCCATTTACCGTTAGCAGTGGGATGTCGTCACCTGGGGTCCATTCTAGCGGAAAAAGCTTTCTCAGTCTGCGAGTGGCTGAGCGAAGACGGGTCCACGTTGATCTTATATCGTGGGAACGAAGGCCAAATTCTTCGTCAAGCGAACCGTTGAGATACGTGCAGATATCTTGGATGGACGGTTCTCTTCTGATGCGCTTTTTTATTACGGTTTTGAGTGCGCTGGTGGCAGTGCTTGTTATTCGTTCGTCTCGAGATTGGAAGAGATGTAATGCATAGCTCACTTGTGCAAGATCTGCAAAGGTATTTAAAGGCAAAAAATTAGCCCCACCTTGATTATAGGTCAGGTAAAGAACCTCTGAGCTGGCCCTCTGTGGTAGGTTCAACCACCTTTTGGCGAATTTTTTCAAAGTACGGTCGATTGAGTCCATCTTCTTTTTGGCTGTAGTCCCTAAAGTTAAGTGGAATGTCAGTTTTGGCAAGATGAAAGTATTAACAGCATCAAGTTTTTGCCATGGGGCCAACTTGGAGAAGTGGATAAGCTCCAGCTCTTTCAGGACGTTGTCGGTCACTTTGCTGGAGGTCCAGCTAGTGGCGAAACCTGTGGGGATGCCTAGGTGGTTGTAGAAGTCTTTGGGTTTTAGGGTTGGAATTGCAGCTCCATTGATGTCCAGTGTGGTGGTACCTGTGGAATGGGACTTACCTAGTACCGTGAGAGTGGCACATTTGTTGGCATTTAAAGAAATGCCCGCCCATTTTGCCCAGCTTAGGAGGGTGTCAAGTTGTTGTTTGATCCCTTGTTGGGTGCTACTTATGAGGACGACGTCGTCTGCGTAGGCAAGGACGTCAAATTTTTGTCGTAGAGTTTGTAGCCCAGATCAAGTGCCTCAATCATGCGGATGCCTACTTCGAGGGTGAGGTTGAACAGGATAGGGCTGATTGGGCAGTCCTGCCTGACGCCTGAGTGAACCGGTATTGGTGGTAGGTAACCCTCGGTGGTGCGGATACGTGTTGAGTAGTCGTTGTAAAGGCTCTGGATCAGATTGATTGAATCTGGGTGGAGGCCCATCCATTTAAGGCTTGCCCAGATCGTAGCGTGGGGAATTGCACCGAAGGCATTTGCAAAGTCCAGCCAGGCGATGTAGCTCTCCTTTCTTTCCCTACGTGCGTCTTGGATGATAGTCTGCAAAGTAAAATTATGGTCGAGACAGCCTTCATGGCTCATAAAGCCCTTTTGGGCTGATGAGAAACAGTTGTATTTTGAACACCAACGAAGGAGTCTGTCTGCCAGGCAGGCTGCATAGAGTTTCCCTAGAGTTGTTGAAAGTGTTATCGGCCTCCAGTTGTTAATGTCATTCGGGTCCCCTTTTTTGAACGCAAGAATTGTTGTAGAGCTGCGCCAGGAGTGCGGGATGTGTCCCGTACGAAGGACGGCGTTAAAGACGGCTGAGATGATGTGACCGTTTGGGTCCACTTTACGCCAGTGGCAGTACCTAATGTTGTCCGGCCCTGGTGCCGTGTTCCTTCCTTTTTGGAGTCGGGTTGCCACCTCCGTCGCAGTGAAGGGCTGGTTCAGCGGGTCATTATCTTCCGGAGTCGGCCTATTATTGGAAATTGGGAATTGAGACAGAGAGTCAATGCGATTACTGTATACAGACCTGAAGTGATGTTCAATGCGGTCTGAAGGGATGTCGCAGAATTTCCGGTTGCCACCTATGATAATGTCGAAGGCCTTCTTTCTGTTGATCCTGTAGCATTTTTGTATGAAACTTGCATTGAAGCCATCTTCTGACTGGCTTTGGTTACCTCTGTTGTGGTTGTTATTCCGGGTTCTACTTGTGGTTGGGTGCAGATTTAGAGGTTTTAAACCGTTGATGTCGTATGCTAAGTCAATGAAGTCCCCCATCATGCTTTCGAGCATGTCCTCGTCCATTGCAGATTCGAATCTCTGGATCCATGCTTTTGTCCAGCTGGAGATGGTTGGCTGGTTGGTGGTAGGGAGCTGCGATGGCTGGACTATTGGCTCTACAGGTAGCGTGTTGGTTGCCGTGGCTATTGGAGCTACTCGTGGTGATGGCTGCAGGGAGGATGGTTGTGAGTCCTGCGATTGCTGCCTGGCGTGGGACCTGTAATGAGAAGAAGAGAGAACCGGTGGTTCGCCTGCTGCCGGCCGGTTGGAGGAAGACTCGCTGGTGGCTGGTGAGAGTGGTATATCCAACTTTTCCAAGACCACTTTTGGCTGCGAGACGTGAGTCTGTGGAAAAGAAGCATTCGTGTTGATAGGAGAGTGCCGAAGGGCTTCAGCATAGGAGAGCGGACGAGCTGGAGAGGCGGTTGTGTCCGTTGGACCTTTTGGCCAGGTTGGTGAAGCTGTGGCTTGCGATGCTGAAGCTGTTTCCTGACTATCGGCTACCAAGGAGGCTGCTCTACGAGTCTTTCTACGAGGTTTCGGAGCTGGTATTTTAGTGGTTGTTTGAAGTTCGTCTCCCGAAGAGAGGTCGCTTTCTGTCAGTTGAGGCAGGGTAGTGGTGCGCTTTTTTCTCGGGGAATATTTCTTCCTTGGTCTCGTCGGTATGCAGATCTTCTTTCTGTTTGGATCCAGAGGTGGAGGAGGAGAGGCTGCGGCGATACTATTCCAGCAGACCTCCGACTTCTGCTGGTGTAATTTGATCCTCTTCATCTGGTCCAAGACGAGGCCGCATGCCCTACACTCAAAGAGAAGAGGTGTGCCATGGACATGTTTAAGGTGTTTCACCAGTCCAGTGTGGTCGGAGTAGTCACGTGGAATGGGCAAACAGAGGCGACATCCATGTGGAGGATGCAGGGGCACCAAAACGGTGACCTGGCTCGCTCTCGGCGAGGCTGCCATGACCAAATGTGAGTGCGGATAGAGGAAGCGGTAAAGCAGGGGAAAAGCTTCTTGGGGCGCAGGGCGACCAACTGAGTGGAAGCGAGAAGAGGAAGAGAAGTAGTAGCGAAAGTGCTATGACTTTCACTACTAGGAAAGGAACTAGTGCGGTCACCCACTTAAGGTGAGTGGCGCGATAGCAAGGTTTGCTGGTCGAGCAGCGAATACACGGTGCGTTTAAACCGTGCAGGCCACTCTTCCAGCGGAAGAGAGAAGGAGTAGGACAGGGAGAGATAGCTAAAACAAACTTACCAGGGATCCGGGGAGAAGCTGGCTCGGAGTCCGGTCGTCGTGGTGGAGATGGCAGGAGATTAGCTTAATGACAGGGCATCAAGCTGATAAGAACAGATACTACGTGTTTTTAAAGTTTGAAAAGGCTGCGAGCAGTTAGTCTTAGAACAATAGCTTTTATGCGGTATTTCCTCATACTGCTCACATTAACACAGCCTTAATACACCAGTATACACAATATTAGTTACCAAAGGTCCCGACAAAGTTAATATACAAAATTAAAATTAAAAATTCACAAGTTGCATGACACTAAAAACATATACATCAATTTCCACTAACATATTACTTACAAACATGTCCCATAATATGTTTTATTCAAAATCCAAAAAAAAAGAGAAACGAAACAAGGAAAAATCAAAAACCTAACTACAAGTCAGGTAATTTATCAAAAGAATAAACTAACACAAATACTATAGAAAATTAATCACTTCCAATCAAAATATAATCAACAAAACTCTACATAAAACAAACTATCTAACAAGAACAAGGTAAGTATCAAATTAAACAATCAATCTAAATTAACTATTAACTTTTTCAGTAATACAGCAAACCGTTAACTACAGAGTAGTGCCAAGAACTCTACAGCAAATCAGAACAGCTATCAAGAATCAAAGAAGATCTAAAATCAACAACCAATTCCATAAGTAAGTATTGTAAGTATACACAATACAACACTCATCAATCATTGTTAGTAAACTAATTCACTTCTAAACATATTCCACAAATACCAAAAAAGCGAAAAGTGATCAAAAGGATCAAATTTAAATGAATCAATAGAACATCCAAGTGAACATACAATAAAAGAAGCTATCAATAATCACTTCTCGACAATGATATAACAATATAGATTAACTTGGTTTAATTATTGTCCCCGCAAACATTTTATATGCGAATGTTCCCTTTCCAAATCTGGAAAAACATCTTTCCAGTTCCTGTCTTAATGTCTTTCTATGTTCTTTGTCTGGCTCATTAACATATTCATTCCACAGACAAATCTCTTCGGGTTTCCAACCCTCTTCCTGTATATCTTTTAAAGTCTTTTTAGTGACTAAACCAGCACATCTCAAATGAAAGTTCTTTGGCCACACATCGGGTCATGATTCTTTCCATTCCTTCCATTCTTCTTTAGTTATCTTAGCTCTACCAACAAATCTTTGTTTTCTTAATTCTCTTCTTGACTTACTAATCGTTTCTTCACCACTATCACTATCTCTATTTCGCTTTCTGTCCTTTTCTTTTTTTTCCTCTCTACTCATTTCTAATTCCTTACAAACTTTTTCCAACACTTCTTGTGCTTTTTCTATTCTCTGTTCTGGACTAACTACCCTTTTTTCTTTTCCTCTATTATCATTTTGATCTTTTATAATATTACCCTCTTTTTCTCTTTTATCTTTATCATCTATATTTTTAACTTCCATTTCTTTCCCTTTAACACAATCTTTTTTCCTATGACCTTTTTCGCCACATATATGGCAGGTCACCTGGGGACATTCTTTTGCCTTATGACTTCTATCTAAGCAAACTGCACATAACCACTTTACACCACTATACTCAACTCTTATTTTTCTATTATTAATTATTAAATAATTTGGGATTTCTTTTGTCATATTTATTGTAGCATTCATCGTTCCCGTATGTATTCTCAACTTCTTAGAGTAAATACATCTAGCAAAATTATGAATCTGCCCATATTCACTTAAAACTTTTCTTAACTGCGTATCTAATCCATAGGGTACATGAAACATCTGTATCTTTCTTATATTCCCTTTTACAGGAGTCACATATATTTCTTCGTCTTCAAAAATAAATTGGGAACTCACTAACCTCGTAAATATCTCATCATTTTTTACAACAATAAGACAATTTTTATCATTTAGTTCATCAATACAAAGAATCGGGTCTTCTACCTCCGATTTTTCTATCAGAAATTCTAAACACTGTTCCCAATCTATATGTTTTTTACTCCAGAGTCTTATACTAAGTTGTTCATACTGTTCCACACTCATTTTATAATAATCAAAACTATACTCACAGCTAAGTCCAAATAATTTCACTTTTACATAGGTCAATTACCACAATCGCTTCAGAAACTTCTAAGTCCAAATTTGTTCCAGATGCAGTCAAGAAGTCCTTCCAAAAGAAGTCTCTTTTCCACAAATCCAAAAAAGCAGCTAAGTCCAGGGCACCAACCTCAAACAAACACCAGGAATCTGTCTAGACATCATTTTCGGCAGCACCCAAGACAGCACCCGACGAGTTGAAGAGGCAGGATCAACAGCAAAACTCCAAGGTAAGTCCAACGGTCAACAGGTCACAGGTCACAACAAGAACATCAGCATCTGCGGACTTCTTCTCCTCTCAACATGGGCTTACAAGTCTACACTGTCCGTGTATCCCAAAACAAGACTGACAAGTCAAGTCTGGATCTTGGCCATGAGGCTGAGAAGCGATAAAAAACAGATCAAAAGTGCCGACGCGCCAAGTGTGGAGACGTCTTTTTCATTTCCTATGTCCTTTTCGGTGACGTCATTTCGTACGGAGCAGTTTTTGCACAGAAAATCAGGCAAGGAGGAGAATGGTGAGATGATAAAAGCTTCTGGAAGTAACTGGATAGCGCATTTAAAAGTGTAGATAGGTGCCAAATAATCCTTTCGACCATCAGTAGCCAGAGGGAGGAAAACGCCCCCGGCATTCGTCCCGGTGCGTAATCGTGGTACTGATGCAAGTCCGAGTATATAATTGTTTCCCCCTTCCGAAAAAGTTCCAAGCGTGTGTATCTATTGTACGAAAACAGCCGATTCCGTTTTCGATTTTTTGCATATCGAAAATTTCGAAAAAATTGGTTTTTTCGAATTTTTTGGGAAATAATTTTTTTGCTTCCTCGTTGTTTAATGTTTATTTGTTAATCGCTGCACAGTGACTACTTGCCGCCATGTAGTATTAATTGTTCGATTCTGCCACATCAAATAAAATACAGGGAGTGTAAAAATATTTGTAATAAAATTATTTCAACTCTGTTCTTATCAGCTTGAGAAACATTACGTTGAGAAATAATTCTTTCTCTTCTTAATTTGTGTCTGTTTCTAATTTTGGTTATTTATTTCCCCCAAAGGGGTGGGCTATCCCGAGATGTAGTGCAATACTCGGGCAACCCGTGGCCGGGAGGGAGCAAGCCCCCGTTCCCCGCCTGTTTTCAAAAATCAGATGATATTTGGAAGGCCCCCGATGGGGGCCCTATCAGATATCAAGCTGATAAGAACAGATACTATTTATTTTAAAGTTTGAGTACAAAGGTTCTATTAACGAAAAACTAATATATAACATAGAACTTTTTTACAAATTTTGACTAAACCCCTCTAGTCGAATAGTATCACAAGTGTTTGCCAAAGTTATTTACAATAAATTGTTAATTACAAAGAACATAAATTAAAATTAAAATTATAAAGTGACCAACCAAAAGGTCGAAAAAGTATAAAAATATAACTATAATAACATAAATCTCTACTCCAAAAAATACCAGTAGATATATATAATATAAATATTACAAAAATTATACAAAAAACAGTTCATATATTATAAATTTTTAAGTCTTACAGGTTGTTCAACAAGAACCCTTGATTTGACACCACAGTAAAAAGTAGCAAATAAATAAACATCAATAAAATATATAGACAAATCATGTAAGTATTACAACATTTATATATACTAAATTCTTTTAACCCAATCATAAATTTTAGATTTTAAATTTTTAAAATTTTTACAGATAATTTATTTTTAACAAGAACATCCAATTCGTTAGGTAAGTATGCATCAATACAATACAAACAATTTATGTAAGTATTACAATAATTAAAACTCTTAAACATCAATAAAAAATATATAAACGAATCATGTAAGTATCACAACATTTATATACTAAGTTCTTCTAACCCAATCAAAGAACTTAAATTATTAAATTTTACAGATACTCCACATTTCAGGAAAACATCGAACTCATTAGGTAAGTATACAATTAATTATGTAAGTATTACAACAATTAGAATTTTTTTAAACAATTTTTAATTTTACAGAAAAACCATACAAGACATCTAACTTATCCATCACAATTGTAAATTATCATGTAAGTATATCCTTAAAAATATAAACACCACATAAAACTTTACCAATCATCTTTAAATAGAACTATACAATCGCTTACTCGGATTCTTTCATGTGAGCCTCCATAATATTTATTTTGTTTCGTGTCATTGTTTTATAGTCACTCAAAATTTTATAAACTGCTTCCTGTTTAATTTTCTTTATAACTAAAGAGGCGGTACACCATCTCCGGTCAAAAATCAAGGCGCAGCGAGTTTTCTACAGCATTCTCTTAATCAGAGCAATCATCCAATTCAAAAAGTAAACTTTTTCGGGTGATATACGGTAATCAATTTGGTATTTAATCATGTTCCACGTAATGATCGTTTTCCACATTTTTCCCACCCATCCCCACACAGATTTTGCTATTGCACATTCATAAAACAGATGGATAATCGATTCTGGTCTACCACATCGAGGACAATTCTCGTCATTTTTTCTATGGTACATTCTTAAATATTCTCTTGTAATCACTATATTATTTAGCATCCTCCATGATATCTCAATCCATTCCTTCGGTAAACTGTGTATATTATACCAAATTCTATTCCAGTTTAAACTACTATTTCTCATATTGTCAGTAATATGTTGTTTATTAATCATTTTATATATATCACTAGGTCTAACTCTTTCAGTACCATCTACAATATCTTGATTACTCTCAATCAGATCAGCAAGTGTCTGCCTCCATCTCCTATATCTGTGTTTGTTACTTATCAAAAAAGGAAATCGTTCTGTCGTGTGTGTAAATCTCATAGCTATTGGTCCCAAGATATAACGAACAATATAGAACACCGGATGATTATTGCTTTTTAAACTATTTATTATAACAGAAAGCTGCAAGGCTCTCTCAAAGCTTTTTATATTCCATATACCCCAGCCTTCCCAATTAATACTATTTTTCATAATTTTACGGCTCATTGGTTCAAATTTTCTATTCCAGATATATAAATAAATCATTGACTCCAATTGTTTAATATCATCAGAACTCAAATCTGTCAAGTACAGCATATAAATTATTCTAGGAATCAGGACCCTATTTGCAATTATGACACATTCCAGTAAGTATAGCCAATTCTGCTTCCAAACTATTACACCCTCATTAATTCTATTTTTCATTTCCTTTAAATTATTTTCTTTCGCATTTTGTCCAAACCATACTCCCAAAATCTTTGTCTCTAACCTGTTCGAATGTACTTATTTCTCCTCTTATATCATCGACAATATTTAGAATTTTGCTTTTGTTTACATTTACCTGCATACCAGTTAGTCTACTAAACATCTCAATATGTTTCAAAATCTTCTCTAAGCTAAAACTATTTACCACAAAAAAGTTGATATCATCAGCGTGTGCAGTGAACTTAATGCCATCTCTTAAGCCTGGTATATGAACTGGGTCTATCAATTTGTCTATCTGAATGTTATATAACAAAACATTAATATATATGGTGAACAGCAGCATGGATGAGGGACATCCCTGTCGCACCCCACATCTACAGTCAATGTCATCTGATATCTTTCCATTCAGGGATATAAATGTGTTCGGAGATTTATATAAACGTTTCACAACCTCTATTTCTTGGGTGTTTAGGCCATATTTATCCAGAAAGTGCCACAAAATCTTTCTATTCACTGTATCAAAAGCTTTTCGTAAATCAATTGACAAGATTGAGAGCGGACTTTTCCATTCTATTTATAAGTCCTGGATTAGCTTCATACAAAAGAGGTTATCCTGTATAGAGCGACCATTGACTCCACCACTCTGCATTTTAACGATGTTATCCTTGAAAATTTTTTCTAACCGCTTAGAAATGATCAAACTATATATTTTATAGTCGATGTTTAACAAAGTTATTGGCCTAAAATCTTCCACACTTCGATTAATTCCATCCCGTTTACTCAGCAAAACCATTTTTCCATGGCTAAATGTGTTACCAAATTCATTAGAATTATATAAAGTACAAAATACATCACTAAAGTCCTCTCCAAAGAATCTATAAAACTCTGCACATAAGGTATCTTCTCCCGGTGCTTTCCTTGCATATAGTTCCTGAATTGCATCCTGTATTTATTCTTTAGTGAAATCTTTATTTAATATATTTTTTGTTTTATCTTTAACAGGTACTATGTTCTTACTGACTGTCTCCCATATTGAATCATCTGAATCTACATTATCAAAAAGGTAAGTATAAAATTCGTAAAATTTTTCTAGCATCTGGTCTGTTTCCTTTATAATCTCTCCATTATTATCTATTTTATCAATTTCCAAACTCTCACCTAATTTTACTTTTTTAGTAAACAATTCCTTTTCCGCTTGTCTTTTAATATTATATTTACTTATCTTATAGTTAACATAGTTTTCTTTATTCTTACTTTTTATTTCACTACTAATTTCTTGTTCTAATCGGTCAATTTTGTCTTGTCTACCCTGCAGTATGTTTTTAGTTAACTCTCTTTGTAAATTTTTTAGTTTATTAAACCTTTCCTTTTTTATTCTTTTCCAGGTTTTTTCTACTACTTGTTGAAATTGCATTTTCATGTCTTCCCACCTCTTCCAATCCATTTTATTTTCGTTTATGTCTATAATATTTTTGATTTCTCTTTTAAAATTATTATTATCTAGAATCTCCTTTGTTATTTTTATTTTATTTTTAACGATTAAATTTTCACCTAAATTTAACGTCAAATCGAGCATACCATGATCAGATAACCTTTTTCCATCGTGTTTTAATTCGTAATGTTTAATTTCTACAATTTTATTTATTCTACTTGAAACATAAATCCGATCTAACCGTTCACAAATACCTCTACTACTCCAAGTAAATCCAGCATGAAGCGGATAGAAAAAGCGGTAAGTATCTACCAAATCAAAGTCCTCAATTATTCGTTTTAAAGTATTTCTTGAACTATCCGGATGCAATACTATATTCTTATCTAGTGCTGATAATACATTATTATAGTCACCGATTATTATTAATTTCCTTCCTCCCATTAGAAAGGAAGATAACATCGTGAAAAAATCATTTCTTTCAGCAGCTCGAACAGGTGCATATACACAGGCAATCCTCATTTGATGGTTTCTAATGTTTATATCGACTGTTATTATTCTACCAACTGTATCTGTTTTGAAATCTTGCACCTTGATTGTTTTCTTAATTAACAATAGTACTCCCGTACTATTTCTCGTAGCAAATGAACTATATATATTGTAATACGTATAAATTTTTCTTAACTGTCTCAATTCAATAAAATCCTCTATATTAGTATGCTGTATACCAAGTATATCTATCTGATTAGTCAAGATTAAGTTCAAAATTTCAATTTGCTTTGTCTTTCCTTTGAACCCAGAGATGTTAATTGTCCTTACATTAATCATCTTATCCATTATCCTTTTTTGAACTGTTTCTTCTCGCTCGTTTAGTCGCAGCCAATTCCTTATTTATCCTTGCCATATCCGCCATAGAAAACGAACTATTTCGCTCTACGTTCTTACCTATACTTTGTTTCGCTTTGTTCTCTAAATTATTTATTGTCTTCTGAACAATTCCCGCATTCTCTACATTTTTTTATCTTTTGCGTTTTTTATCATCTATTTTGTCTATCTCTATTTCCTCGCTTTCCTCAGACTGACCTTGTTTAATCGTATTATCCATTTTATCTTCGTTTATTTCCATCTTTTCCGTTTGTTGTCTTTTTCTTTCTAGACTTAGTTCTCTCTTTCTTTCTAAACTTTTGTTACGTGGACCTCTTTTACAAATTTCTGCGAAAGTCAATTGGGGGCATTCCTTATCTTTATTATGTATTTTCTTACAAACATAACATGCATTGCAATCTTTTCTTAGATGTAAGGGACTCTTACATGTGTAGCACAACTTTACATTACAGTTCACTATTTCGTGGTCTCTCGAGCCACATTGTCTACATTCTTTTTGTTGTCCCATGTATGTCAGTTGTACTTTACGCCCTAATATTTCTAGAAAGTTTGGGATGTATTTTCTCGTGATCATAACCACTCTATACGTCCCTGTTCTAACATTTGTACCTGGATATAAAAACGCATCCAATCTTACAATTTTTCCATAGTTCGATAATGTTTCTGCAATTAATTCTAAATCAACTTCACTTGGTACTAATCTGACCGATACTACTACGATTTCCGTCTCTAAGCTTTCAATAACATATATAAAATTTCCTACCTTTATCTCTTGTCCAATTAATTTTATTTTATCCTCCACAGCTTTCAGACCAATCTCTACCACGCCACGTGGATGATAACAAACTTGCTTTACTCTTTCCATTTCACCAAGTCTTCCCTCCAAAGCTTTTAATAGTTCCATTGTATCAACTCGTTCCATCGTCACGATTCTAACCGATCGCACTTCTTGATAACGTTTCATTCTCTCACTCTTCTTTCTCATCAATTCCTCCTCTGTTACAGGTTCCATTACTGGTACAAACACATCCGCCGAACCTCCAGGAATTCCAGAAGAGGAATCACTCTGGTCAGCTTTATCGTGAGAAGTATCCACACCACTTGTCTCTTCCAGAGACTCTTGGGTTTCCATGGAACCGCTTGTCGATGGGAAGGCACTTCCCATCTGACGGCAAACACTCGAAGAAGCGCTCACCGGTAAGCGAGGGGAGTCCACCCGGCGGCCAGAAGCTGGGGAACGACTTGTCAATGTGCGTGGGGTGCCCATCCGACAGCCAGAAGAATGACTCGTTGACGGGACAGGGCTGTCTGTTCGACGGTCCATTGCACACCCAGTCGGCCAAGGTAAGTATTAGAGTCAGTAGAATTTTCACAGTAAAAAACAAACTCACCAACAGCCACCACTTTTTTAACAGCAGGAATGTCCGTCCAAAAGTCCAATAAATCCAAGTAAGTTCCAGACAAATACACAAAATCCAATTCGGCAAAATCTACAAAAAACAAAGTCAAAGATTAGTTACTTGACCAAATATGGTAACAAGCTCAATATTGGATCTTGGCCATGAGGCCGAGAAGCGATAAAAAACAGATCAAAAGTGCCGACGCGCCAAGTGTGGAGACGTCTTTTTCATTTCCTATGTCCTCAATTGTGACGTCATTTCGTACGGAGCAGTTTTTGCGCAGAAAATCAGGCCAGGAGGAGAATGGTGAGATGATAAAAGCTTCAGGAAGTAACTGGATAGCGCATTTAAAAGTGTAGATAGGTGCCATTTAATCCTTTCGACCATCAGTAGCCAGAGGGAGGAAAACGCCCCCGGCATTCGTCCTGGTGCGTAATCGTGGTACTGATGCAAGTCCGAGTATATAATTGTTTCCCCCTTCCGAATAAGTTCCAAGCGTGTGTATCTATTGTACGAAAACAGCCGATTCCGTTTTCGATTTTTTGCATATGGAAAATTTCGAAAAAATTGGTTTTTTCGAATTTTTTGGGAAATAATTTTTTTGCTTCCTCGTTGTTTAATGTTTATTTGTTAATCGCTGCACAGTGACTACTTGCCGCCATGTAGTATTAATTGTTCGATTCTGCCACATCAAATAAAATACAGGGAGTGTAAAAATATTTTTAATAAAAATATTTCAACTCTGTTCTTATCAGCTTGAGAAAAATTACGTTGAGAAATAATTCTTTCTCTTCTTAATTTGTGTCTGTTTCTAATTTTTCTGATTTATTTCCCCCAAAGGGGTGGGCTATCCCGAGATGTAGTGCAATACTCGGGCAACCCGTGGCTGGGAGGGAGCAAGCCCCGTTCCCCGCCTGTTTCCAAAAATCAGATGATATAAGCAAGGCCCCCGATGGGGGCCCTATCAGATATCAAGCTGATAAGAACAGATACTTTATTTGAAAGTTTGAAAAATACAATGAACTTATCACAGATTGCAGATTCTCCTCATCTCTGCTATCATGAACACTTTCAAAAACAAAGTATAAACAGGCATGGCCGTAAACAGGTTATTTACAAATTAACAAACAAGTATTAATCTTACAAAAATTTCAAACACAATTAATAAAACTAAATCAAGAAGTAAACCCGACAATTTGTTAGAAAATTATACAATAATATAAAATATCACATTTAGCATATCCAAAAAATAATAAATAAACACTTATTTAAACAATAATATAGAATAACTTCACCCTTGCCTAATAACAAATCATGCAGTAAATATAACTACATAATTTACAGTTTAACTATTTTCAAAAGTGTATACAATCAATTTCTTAATTTATAGGCAAGGTAACTATATTAAAAGTAAGTATTACAACAACAAAAAAAAATAATAATAATAATTTCAGATAAATATAAAAAACATAGTAATAACAATAATTTTTACAAATTTTCTTTTACAGAAGCAAATCATCATTAAACCAGGAGAAAATAAACTATTCTCACGGGTAAATTATACAGTATAAACATTCAATTTAAGATTATAAAAATATATATAACACAAAATAAGACTCCACAAAGAAAATGTAAATATTTACAACAAAAATGTATAAAGATCAGGTAAGTATAAAGAAAAAGCACAATAATTATAATAATTTTACAAATTTTCTTTTCCAGAAACAAATCATCAATAAACCAAAGGAGAATAAAACATTCCCACAGGTAAGTAATAAACAAATAAATAAGCATTTAATAAAAATAACACAAAAAATTTAAAACTTCACAATATAAATGTAGAAAAATATAAGTGTATAATACATTAAATAAAATTTAAAACATCAAACATATATTGTTAGTAAAACAAACATTAATTTCTAATATAACATTTACCAATCATCACGAAATAAAACATTGAAATCGCTAACTCGAATTATAGTATCTGATCAGCTATAGTTCATATTTATTTCTCTTTGCGTCATGTTACAATAATCACTAAGGACCTTATAAGTTGCCTCTTGCTTAATCTTAATTACTAACAATGTTGGGATGCACCACTTATGTTCAAAGACCAATAGACATCTAGCCTTCCATAATGCTCGTTTTATTAATGCAATCATCCAGTTCAAGAAATATCCGTTTCGTTCACTGACACAATATCCATAATGATACCTAACATTTTCCCATGTAATACGTGTTTTCCAGATTTTTGCAAGCCCGCCCCATACCGATCTAGCGATATCACAATCGTAAAAAATATGCTTAATATTTTCTAGGTTTCCACATCGCGGGCAATTAGCGTTATTCTCTATATTGAATCTCATTAAATATTCTTTAGTCATAACGACATTATTAAGGATCCTCCAAGGGATCTCTACCCACTCAGCTGGTAAATCATGAATATTCCTCCACACCGAATTCCATGGGATTTGACTAATTTGCATGTTGTTATTGACGTGTGGCTTAAAAATAATTCTATAAAGCTCAATCGGTCTGACTCTATCGTAGTTTATTATATCAGGTTTTTCTTTTAAAATTTCAGCTAAAAGTTCGCGCCATCTCTTAAAAGAACGCTTATTACTAAGTAAAAATGAAAAAATTCTATCATCATTAAAAATACGTCTGGAAATAGGTCCTAGAACGTACTGTATAACGTTAAAAACGGGGTGATTTCTTTGAAGTAAGTTATTAATTAAAATAGACAGTTGTAATGCAGTTTCAAAGCTTTTAACATCTATTACTCCCCATCCTCCCAGATTGACGCCATTTTTCATGATTTTCCTACTCAAGGGTTCAAATGTACCATTCCATATATATACATAAATCATTCTTTCGATCATTTTAGCCTCACTAGCATTTAGGTTTAAATAGTATAGGACATAAACAATTCGAGATATTATAACTCTATTAACAATCCTAACTTTTTCCGATAAGTAGAGCCAAACTTGCTTCCATTCGTTAATAGATTCACTAATTTTCTTCTTGATCTCGTTTAGGTTATTTAAATGTGAATTATGTCCAAACCATATTTCTAATATATTCATCTCTTGTACTTTAATAATATCATACATATTTCTCCCTAATTCACCAACAACTGACAGCAGTCTACTTTTACTTTGATTAATTTTCATTCCTGTTAAAAGGCTAAAAATTTGTAAATATTTAAAAATTCTCTCAAGAGTAAAATCACTTGTAATAAAAAAAGCTGACGTCATCAGCATGTGCTATGAATTTTATCCGTTCACGTGTTCCAGGTATATGTACAGCCTCAATATGATCATCTTCTTGGATACTTTCTAATAAAACATTAATGTATATTATAAATAACATCATGGATGAGGGACATCCCTGACGGACACCAATATTACAGGGAATATCTTCCGACACTAAACCATTTAAGTAGATAGCAGTATGTGGTTTTATATATAATCTTTTAATAAAATCAATTTCCTTATCATTAAAGCCATAACTATTCAAAAATTTCCACAAAATGTCCCTGTTTACTGTATCAAAGGCTTTACTGACGTCAACCGAGAGGATGGAGAGCGGGCGGTCCCAATAAGTGTATAAATCACATATTATCTTAGTACAAAATAAATTATTATGAATAGACCGATTCTTTATGCCTCCACTTTGTGTATTAACTATATTACAATCAAATATATCTTCAAGCCTCTTTGAAATAATAAAACTATAAATCTTGTAATCCAAGTTTAAAAGAGTTATTGGTCTAAAATCACGCATCGTTTTTTCCATGTTATTCTTTTTATTTATTAAAACCATCTTACCGTAACTAAAATAATTACTAAAAGCGTTAAAGTTGTATAAAGTGTACCCCTCGATGTGGGTTCCTGTCCGTGGTGAGGGGACCTCCCAGAGATGGTTTAGAAACTCTTCTTTACCATCGCTGGGATCTGAACGCCCACCCACGTGTTTGCCGTGCGTGGTGTCCCGTATGCCGGAAAGGGGGATCCTGGTAGTTGAGGGGCAACATACCGTCCCCAACACACTGCTTTGGCCCCTGCTTCGGATAAACGGGAGGCTCAAATCAGGCTCCGTTTGAGTCAATCGGCTGGTCGTTGAGTCATTGTTGACCTCGGCTTGGAGTCAACCGATCGATGCAGACCGGGCAGACACGTCAGACAAGGTGTGCTCTTCTCGACTGCATTGTGAGGGTATAGCTCCTGGGAAACCCTGGTGCGACGGTCTATGGGAGTCTCCCATGTGACGGCACCCCCCTGTTGGGCCCCATGGTGGGTGGGGTCACTAGGAGCTGAATATAAATTCTTAAATATGGATACCAAAAACCAAAAACAAGCACAGACAAAAGAAAAGACCTCCAGCCAACCTGCTTACTTAATAGTGCATGCAACTGGAGAAAAACCCCTTGCTAAGTGTTCTCCTTTTTTGATTCAAAAGCTATTTGAATCAACCATTGGGCATTTAAAAAAAACGCAAAAATTGAGGTCAGGGGATCTAGTAGAAACAGCCTCTCCTCAACAAACAGTAAAGCTTTTGTCAATGAAGACTCTTGGAGACATGGCAATTTCGGTCACACCACACGTAAGTTTGAACTCCTCACGAGGTGTGATATCTGAGTTTGACTTAATGTCTGAAGACGAATCAGACATTCAGATCGGCCTCTCAGACCAAGGTGTCACTTCCGTTCGACGCATTTCGATCCGTCGAGACGGCAAGTTGATACCCACAAAACATTTAATCCTCACGTTCAACAAGCCTACATTGCCATCCTTTGTTACAGCCGGGTATCTGCGCTGTGCAGTTCGTCCGTATATTCCAAATCCGCTGCGTTGCTTTAAATGCCAGCGATTTGGACATTCCCAGACGTCTTGCCGAGGCAAAAGCTTATGTGCACAGTGTGGAACTGAAGGTCACGACAGTACTGAATGTAAAAGTACTCCACACTGTGTGAACTGCAAAGATGCCCATCCTTCCTACTCCCGGAAATGCCCTGCATGGCAAAGAGAAAAAGAAATTCAACGGATAAAAACTGAGAAAAACATATCATATCCAGAGGCTCGTCGCATGGTCACTCCAAGTGCACCTATGCAACAAAAGACATTTGCTGCCGTGTTGAAATCTACTACGACACGTGGGGTTCAAACAGATATTTCTGTATCCCCAAGCGAATCTCTTACATGCCATGCAAGATGCTTATTGATCCCATCTACACAATCAGAAGAAAAGGAGATCACAAAGACTAAAACCTCTGTAAGTAAATCAGGGGTAACAACCAGAAATGTGGGTTCTAAAAAAGCCAGTAAGAACCCACTTAACAAACAAAGAGTGAAAGCAGCCCTCTCTAAAGTTTCAAAAAAATCAGAAGCTCAATCTGTGAGTGAGTTTTCTGACATATCTGACGAAGAGCCTAATACGGAGGTTACGAAACCAAAGTCACCTCCAAAAGAGAGACCCCCTGTTAAATTAAAGAGGGATACCCTCGCAAAGAATGCTACCTCAAACACATAATGGATTATAAAATAATCCAATGGAACTGTCGTGGTTTCCGCAACAACTTCTCTGACGTTAAACACCTGACATACTCTACCTCATCTCTCTGCGTGGCACTCCAGGAAACACATCTAAAACCTGGAGAAAGAATTTCTTTAAAAGGATTCGATCTTTACCGTAAAGATGACGACAGCCACACCCGCGCCAGTGGAGGTGTGGCTGTACTGGTTTCAAACCGCATCCCGTCTTTACCGGTACAAATAACAACAGAACTGCAAGCTGTGGCAGTCAGAATTTCAATTGGCGTTACTGTCACAGTTTGTTCGATATACTTGCCACCAGATGTCAGAGTCAATGACGATGAATTGGATGCCTTGGTTGAACAGCTGCCAACTCCATTCTTTCTACTTGGTGATTTCAATGGTCACAATCCAATGTGGGGCAGTCCCGACATCAATCGTCGTGGCAGGGCCATTGAGAGATTTATAGGCAATCACCAACTGTATATATTTAATACCGGAGAAGTGACATACTTCCATGCCCCAACAAGAACATTTACTGCCATTGATTTATCATTAGCTAGCCCAAACTTGTTTTCAGCATTTACATGGGGAGTTGGATCTAATCCACTCTCTAGTGACCACTTCCCAATATTTTTAAAATACCGAGGCAGAGAAAGCTGTGAAACAGCCCGTCCACCACGCTGGAAACTTGAAACAGCAGATTGGCCTGCATTTTCTTCTTTGGCTAAAATCACTGAGGAAATGGTCAATACTGCTGATATCAATGATGCAGTTGAAGCCGTCACATCGACTATTATTCAGGCAGCTGAAAAAACAATGGGGATAACATCAACCAGATATCCAAAGCATCCGAAACCATGGTGGAGTCAAAATTGCGAGGCAGCATTTAAAAAACAAAAGAAAGCATGGGGGATTTTCAGAAGATACCCCACTGCTAACAATTTGATTGCTTTTAAGAAAGCAAAGGCAAATGCCAGGAAAATAAGGAGGCAAAGCCAAAGGGATTCTTGGAGGAAGTATGTATCTAGCATAACATCTTCCACCAGCTCAAAAGCAGTCTGGGATAAAATCCATAAAATTAATGGGAAATATGCTTCTCATTCTCTGTCCATGTTGGAAAATAATGGCACAATAATCAGTGATATACGGGGTATTGCTGATCTGTTGGGTGAGACGTTTTCGGCTTCATCCAGCAATATTGTGTATACAAGGGATTTTCAGGTTTATAAAGCTCAAAGTGAAAAACAGTACTTAAACTTTTACTCCTCATCTAATGAGGAATATAATGTGCCATTCACCAGAATAGAATTACATAGAGCGATGTCTCGCTCGGGGAATACTGCTGTAGGCCCGGATAAAATCCACTACAGCATGATTAAAAATTTGTCAGACAATTCCCTTTGTAATCTTTTGAATCTGTTCAACAGAATATGGACAGAACATACCTTTCCTGACTCTTGGAGGCTATCTATCATCATTCCCATACCCAAGCCAGGTAAAGACTGCAAGAATCCCTCTAATTACAGACCAATCTCTCTTACGAGTTGTCTCTGTAAACTTTTTGAGAGAATGGTAAATGGACGTTTGATGTTCCTCTTAGAGGAAAAGGATTACTTTTCACCACATCAGAGTGGATTTCGTAGGAACAGAAGTACCACGGACAATTTAGTAAACCTTGAAGCATCCATACGCGAAGCGTTCGTTAGACGACAGCACTTAGTGTCTGTGTTTTTCGATATAGAGAAGGCCTATGATCGCTGCTGGCGATACGGAATACTTCGTGATCTGCACCAATTCGGATTGCGGGGTAATTTGCCAACTTTTATAAAAAACTTTTTACGGAATCGAAGATTCCAAGTCAGGATGGGCACAACTTTATCTAGGCCTTACACACAAGAAGAAGGTGTTCCTCAAGGTTCTATTTTGAGTGTGACTCTGTTTCTAATTAAAATTAACAGCATAGCTAAATGTCTTCCTCCCAGTGTGAAACACTCTCTGTATGTGGATGACTTTCAGATCTCCTGCCAGTCTAGTAATATGAGTTTTATTGAGAGACAACTGCAAACCTCCCTAAATCGCATAGACAATTGGTCCAAGACCAATGGTTTCAGCTTTAACGTAGAGAAGACGTCGTGCATTCACTTTTGCCGAAGGCGTGGTTTGCACCTGGACCCTGAAATTTACCTAAATGGGGTTAAAATCCCAATGGTCAACGAAGCAAAATTTTTGGGTGTCGTGTTTGACCATAAATTGACGTTCTTACCACACTTGCGCAATTTGAAGAGTAGATGTTTAAAATCTCTGAACCTTTTAAAGGTATTATGCTGCTCATTCTGGGGAGCAGACAAATGTTCGATGCTCAGAATATATAGAGCTCTTGTTCGCTCTAAGCTTGATTATGGATGTATTGTGTATGGCTCTGCGCGAGAATCTACTCTTCGGATGCTGGATCCAATCCACCATCAAGCATTGCGTTTGTGCACTGGTGCGTTTCGAACTTCTCCTGTCCAAAGTTTATACGTAGATGCTTATGAGCCCCCACTATCTCTCAGGCGAGAGCAGTTGTCTCTGTTCTATTACATTAAACAGAAATCTTTGGCTAAACCTTCAGTTTATTGTAGAGTATCAGATACTCAGCTGAAAAGATTATTTACAGCTCGCCCAAGTTGTGTCCCTACATTTGACATTAGAATGGAGAATGTAAGCAGCACGATTGACCTGGACACAAGCAACATTTCACAGGCCGAGGTCGATAATATATCACCTTGGTCAACTCCTGTGATTAATGTTGACATTAGCTTAAAGCAGTTTCCTAAGGAATCCACCCCGGACTACATCTATAGGCAGCACTTTGCAGAAATTCAACATCACGACAGGAATTTAATTCCTATTTATACAGATGGATCGAAATCGGTTGATTACGTTGGCTCAGCCTTTGTCTGCCAGGATGAGATCGTGGCAGAACAAATTGCATCAAATTCTTCCATCTTTACTGCAGAGTTGCAGGCTATTTACCTAGCCTTAAAATATGTAATTAGGAAAGGTCATCGTTGCTGTGTTATTTACACTGACTCAGTTAGTGCACTTCAGGCTTTGATCTCACATGAACCTAGTTCTCACTCTATAGTGATTAAAATTCGCAAACTGTTTTGCCATCTTATTGCAAGTAATATTTTTGTAAAATTTTGTTGGGTCCCAGGCCATGTAGGTATAAAAGGGAATGAAGCAGCTGATGCAGCTGCAAAGTCAGCAAGTTCTTCTCAGCATACAATGCTTATTGAAGGAGGTGACTTGAAGCTGGTTGTTAAAAAACGACTAGCAGAGAGATGGCAAAATGTGTGGAACGAACAAGTCCACAATAAACTTTACGAGATCAAACCTATAATAGAAAATTGGACACACAAGAAACAGTATGATAGGAGATCTGAAGTCGTTCTTACTCGTCTGAGAATTGGACATACTCGGCTTACTCATCAATACCTTTTGAAGGGTGATGACCAGCCAGTATGCCAGTATTGCATTTGTACTTTAAGTGTTAAACATATACTTTGCAACTGTGTTGCTTTTGACCAGAGTCGCAGACAGCATTTTGGAAATGCAACTTTGAGAGAGATTTTGGGCCAGAGGCCAAATCTTGATAAGATACTGAACTTTTTGAAAGTTATAAATATTAATAGAGAGATTTAAGTTAACTAATTTATTTATTTATTTATTATATATTTATATTTGTGTTGTTCTGTTTGTTTGTGTTTTTGTGTTGTATTGACGCCTTGTGATATATATATTTAGCTTTGTTTAATTTTACCATTTGTCATGGCGCAGCATAGCCTGTTTGGCTCTTGTGCCAAAAAACTAGAACTAACTAACTAACTGTATAAAGTGTATAAAATATCTGTAAAGTCCTCCCCAAAAAAATGATAAAATTCCGCGTTTAAACAGTCCCTTCCCGGTGCTTTACGTGTATGTAACTCCTGGATCGCATCTATAATCTCTTTTTTACTAATTTCCTTATTTAAAATGTTATCTTCTTCTTTTTTTACAGGTTTAACAGCTTTCGTGACGACATTCCAGTATTCTTAATTTGTATCCGTATGATGGAACAGAGAAGAATAAAAGTCAGCAAAATGGGTATTTCATCAGTATTAGTGAGTACATTATCATTTACATTTATTTGGTTTATTTGTAAACTTTCATTTAATTTTATTTTCTTTGAAAATATATGTTTTTCTGCTTCCCTCTTAATATTATACCTTTCCATTTTATGATTAATATAACTATCTCTATTTCTTTTCTCGATCTCAACACTAACCTGTCTTTCTAAACTTTCAATCTCATAATAATTTTCCTGTAAAATACTTTCTGTTAACTTTCTCTGCAATCTCTTTAAATGATTAAATCTCTTCTTTTTAATCTTTTTCCACGTTTTTTCCACTAATTCAATAATATCTTTCTTTAACTTATCCCAGATTTCCCAATCAATATTTATCATATTTCTGTCTAATAATTGTTTTGTTTGTTCAATAAAATCTTTATCTTCCAAAATTTCTCTTGTAATTTTCGTTCTATTTTGGACACGTATTCTGTCCACTAAACGTATATTAACTTCCAACATTTTATGATCGGATAATTTACGGTTATCATGTAATAATTCATATAGATTAACGTTTACAATATTATTTAGATTTTCAGAAATATAGATACGATCCAGTCGTTCTTCAATGTCCCTTCCCTGCCAAGTAAACCCAGGATAAAATGGAAAAACGTTACGGTAAGTATCGATTAAATTAAAATCGTTAAGAATTCTACATAAAATACCTCGCGAACTGTCAGACTGTAAACTACGATTTTTATCTAACTGTTTTAGTTAAAACGTTATTAAAATCACCCATTAAGATAATATCACGACCCCCGGTTAAAAATTCAATAAAATATTTATAAAATTCCTTTCTCTCTGCTGCTCTCGGGGGAGCATATATATTGATTACTCTAGCTGGATGATTACTAATTTCAATATCTACTGTTACCACACGTCCCTTACTGTCAGTTTTGAAATCCTGAACTTTGATTGTTTTTCTTATTAACAATAATACACCTGTAGATCTACGAACCGCAAAAGAAGAATATATATTATATTCGGTATAAATCTTTCTTAAAGCCCTTAATTCTATGAAATCTTCAATGTTGGTGTCCTGTATCCCCATTATATCTATTCGATTATTTAAGATCAAATTTAGTATTTCTATCTGCTTAATAATATCCTTAAATCCTGAAATATTTATGGTACGTATATTTATATTATTATTATTATTATCTTTCTTAGTGTTTGAATTTCTTCTAGCTCTTTTCTGTTTCCACATTTCATTATTCATACCTAATACGGCCTTATAATCTACTGAAGGTGATGTTGCAATATTTTGTTTTTTAGCTTCTATCTTCTCAAACTCCTCTACCGATTTCTTAACAAAACTATCCTGATCCTCACTTCTTCTACGTTTCTTTTCCTCAGTTTCACCTGTCTCCATTTCTTCCACTAACCCTCCCTTTTGCTGCTTTGCCTTATCTAATTCTGTTATCTCCCTATTTTCAACTATGCTATCTTTTCTGTTTAGTCTTTCTAAGCTAAGTTCTCGTTTTCTTTCGATGCTTTTACTTCGAGGCCCCCTTTTACAGATTTCCGCGAAGGTCATCTCCGGACATTTACTATTTTTACTATGTTTAGTCTTACAATTATAACAGATATCGCAGTCCTTACGTAAATGGGTAGAACTTTTACAAATATAACATAATTTTAAATTACAGGCTGCAATTTCGTGGTCTCTACTGCCGCATCTACGACATTCTTTTTGTTGACCAACGTATAACATTTGGACTTGTCTACCTAAGAATTCAATGAAATTTGGAATAGATTTTCTAGTTAGAATCACGACTCTATATGTTCCAGTTTTAACCTCAGTTCCTGGGTAAGTATTAACTTGTATTTTTATAATTTTACCATATTTTCCCAATACATCACTTATTAATTTTTCATATATTTCAGTTGGAGCCAATCGAACAGTAAGTACTATTAATTCCGTTTCTAAGCTTTCGCACATATAATTAAATTGTCCTACCTTTATTTCTCTGCCAACAATATTTACTTTATCTTCAGCTGTCTTAAAGCCAATTTCAACAATGTTCCTCGGGTGATAACAAATCTGTTCTACACAACCCTTTTTTCCAAGCGTTTCCTCTAGCTGTTGTAGTAGCTCCATGGTGTCTACTCGTTCCTTTGTTACTATTCTCACTGACCGAATTTCCGCATACCTCTTCATTTTCTCCCGTTGTTTTTCAATTAATTCCTCCTTTTCTTTTTCAGCCTCGATGTTTCGAACGTCCTCCTCCACGTTAGCCGACGATTCTCTAGATGGCACAACATCCTTGGGCACACCTTGTTCTTCTTGAGCCCTAGCTGAGGGACTCGCCGAAGGGTGAGATTTGCTCATCCTCCCGGATGATGGGGAGCTTGTCGACGAGAGAGGGGATCTCGTCGGACGGCTACCTCCACTCGGCTGACTCACCGGGGAGGGCGGAGGTCCCATCAAGCAACCGCTTGGGGACGGCTGACTCGTCGACAGGCGGGAAAGACCTGTCTGACGGTCCTTGGGAGACGAAAGGCTCGCCGATGAGCTGGCTTCGCTCATCTTGCGGCCAACAACCGACCAAGTCGGTCAAAGCAGGTGTTAAAAGTCAGTAAAAACAGTTCCAAAAAACACTCACCAAAAGGCTAAAAACGCTTGTAGAAAGTTCGTAAAACCGTAAAACCAGTGTAGAACTCCAATAAAAACCAGGTAAAATCAGGCAAAACTGCAGCAATCCAAAAGCAGGTAAAATCTGTAAGAAGCAAAAATTAGTATATGGCTAATTTGAACAGATACTGAACAGAAATAAACAGAACAGATACTGAATGATTTTATATTTTGTGAGAAAAATTACAAACATTACAAAAAACATAATTACAACTAATCGAACACTAGGTCTATCCCCTCAGACCTTTACATAACATATCAAGTAATTGTCTCACAAGTATTTCATTAGTATTCACGACATAATTGGTTATTTACAGAACAAGAACCCGACAAAATTAGTAAACAACGGATAAAAAATAAAATACATGCAAATACCCAATAAGGGTTAAATACAAATAATTCTCGCAAAATATTCTAATTAATTACAAAAAAGTAAGTATAAAATTAATTAAATTATAAATGTAAATGTATATAAACAAACATTAATTTTTAGGTACACAGACCTGGAACGTATTTAACAACTAAACCGAATATTAAACACCAATCAGCTCAAGGTAAGTTATTATGTTTTTAACAAATAAGGCCTTACATCACAATTATTCATTGTATATTACTATACTTTGATAATTAATGGTTTTATAACCACAAAACAGGCCAAAAACAAAAGGTAAGTATTAAATACAAATTAAATCATTAATATATAATATATTTTACAGGTACAAATCCTTGGCTGAAGTAACACTCAATACAACTTAATACAATCTACAGGTAAGTAATACTATTTACAATATACAGAAAAAACTCAATAAACAATAAAAAACATATTTAAAATTCAAAACTCGAATGTAAAAAAATAGAAGTGTATAAACTATAAAATTAAACACTTAAACATGCAATATTAATACAACAAACAAAGTTAGTTAGTTAACATTATCAATCATCACAAAATACAACCTTAAAATCACTTACTCACACTATTTGCTCAGTTCCACGATAATTTTTATCCAACTCTCTCTGGGTCATGTTATTAAAGTCACTTAGTATTTTAAACGATGCTTCCTGTTTTATTTTAGTGATTAACAATGATGCATTACACCATTTTCTCTCAAATATTTGTAGGCACCTTGCTTTCCACAATGCCCTTTTAACCAGGGCAATCATCCAGTTAAGAAAATAACCGTTTTGATCGCGAACACAATACTCAATGTGATATTTAATATTCTGCCATGTGATAGGTATTCTCCAGATTTTTGATAACCATCCCCAAACGGATTTGGCTATATCGCATTCAAAAAACAAATGTTTAATGGTTTCTACGTTCCCACAACGTAAACAGTTAGCATCGTTTTCCATACGAAATCTTAAACGATATTCTTTTGTAATAACAATGTTGTTTACAATGCGCCACGAAATTTCAGCCCATTCGGCAGGTAAACTATGTATTGATATGTTTTTCCAGACAGTAACCCAGTTAATCTGACTAATAGCCATATTTAAGTTAATATGCGGTTTAAAAATGACATTATAGATACTTATAGGTCTTATTCTGTTATTATCAATAATTTCAAGTTTATCATCTATAATCTTATTAGTAATTTCCCTCCACCTCCTAAAAGAGCGTTTATTTGTTAATAAAAACGGAAACATCGTGTTTACTTTCGAGATCTTTTTAGAACACGGTCCTAAAACATATTGGACAATATAAAAAAGTGGGTGAGTATTATAAATTAAATTGTTAAATAAAATCGATAATTGCAAGGCGGTTTCAAAGCTTTTTATATCCCACACTCCCCATCCCTCCAGGTTGACGTTGTTACGCATCATCTTTCTACTAAGAGGTTCAAAGGTGGCATTTCAAATGTAAGTATATATAATTTTTTCTATTATTTTAATATCGTTCGGGGTTAAGTTAATATAATATAAAGTATAAATTATTTTAGATATTATGACTTTGTTCGCTATTGTTACTCTTTCTGGAAGATATAACCAATTTTGCTTCCATTCTTCTATAGCATCAGTAATTTTCTGTTCAATTTCATTAAAGTTGTTTTTATATGCGTTTTCTCCGAACCAAATGCCTAAAATATTCATGTCTTTTACTTTTTCGATGCAATCCGCAGAGCTTCCTACTTCACCTACAACTTGTAATAGTTTACTCTTATTCATGTTTACTTTCATACCAGTTAAAAGACTAAAAACTTGTATATGCTTAAAAACACGTTCTAAACTAAAATTGTTCAGAATAAAAACACTGACATCGTCTGCATGGGCGATGAACTTTATTTTGTCTTTCATTCCTGGAATATGTACTGGTGTAATTAAGTTATCCATATATATATTATTCAATAAAACGTTGATGTAAATGGTGAACAAGAGCATTGAGGATGGACAGCCCTGTCTTACTCCTATATTGCAAGCTATGTTTTCAGAATTAAAACCATTTAAATGAATTGTAGTAAAAGGTGATAAATAAAGGCGTTTAATAAATTTAATTTCTTGTTCGTTAAAACCATATTTATCTAAAAAACCCCAAAGAACATTTCTATTTACCGTATCGAAAGCTTTACTCACGTCAACCGAGAGGATGGAGAGTGGGCGGTCCCAATGAACATGTAAATCGCTTATCATTTTTATACAAAATATATTGTTATGTATGGACCTTCCTCTTATACCTCCACTCTGGGTGTTCACTATGTTATTGCCAAATATTTCTTCTAACCGCTTTACAATAATAAAACTATATAATTTATAATCGATATTTAAAAGGGTAATTGGTCTAAAATCACTGACATGTTTTTGCACTATATTCTTTTTGTTTAATAAAACCATCTTTCCGTCTCCAAAGGAACTATTAAAATCATTAAAATTGTAAAGTATATAGAAAATATCGATAAAAATATCCCCAAAAAAACGATAAAACTCCCCGTTTAAAAAGTCCCTTCCCGGAGCTTTTCTAGTGTGTAACTCCTGGATCGCATCTTGGATTTCCTTCTTGCTAATCTCTTTATTTAATATGTTTTCTTCTTTACTTTTTATAGGTTCAATGTTGCATGTAACTAGATCCCAATAGGCCATATTTGGTTCAACGTCTTCAAATAGGTGAGTATAGAAGTCAGCAAATTGGGTAAGTATTTCTTCTGTATCAGTAATTTCATTATTATTAACTTTTATTTTATCTATTTCTAAGCTTTTTTGTAATTTTATCTTTTTAGAAAATAAATGTTTTTCAGCTTCTCGTTTGATACTATATTTTTTCCATTTTGTATTTAACATAATTTTCTTTATTTCTTTTCTCAATTTCTAAACTAACCTCTTTCTCTATCTTTTCGATTTCACTTCTATTTTCTTCTAATATGTTCTCTGTTAATTTTCTCTGCAGCTTTTTTAGTTTATCAAATCTATTCCTCTTAATCTTTATCCATACTTTTTCTACTATTTTATAAATTTCTATTTTAACCTTATCCCATACTTCCCAATTTATATTTTCTTTCTTATTATCGAGCATCTGTTTTGTTTGTCTAATAAAATCTTCGTCTTTTAGTATTTCTTTTGTAATTTTTATTCTGTTAGGGACTTTCATCTTTCCTCTTTTACTAATTATAATTTCCAACATCTTATGGTCTGTAAGTTTTCTATTCTCGTGAATCAATTCATAAGTATTGGCCTGTACAACATTATTTAATTCCTCAGATACATAGATGCGATCCAGTCTTTCGAAAATACCCCTACCCTGCCACGTAAAACCAGAATCTAGTGGAAATAAAACACGGTAAGTATCAATGAGGTTAAAATCATTAATAATCTTTTGTAAAATGCCACGCGAACTATCGGGTTGTAAGGACCCATTCTTATCTAAAACTGATAAAACGTTATTAAAATCACCCATTAAAACAATAAAATGGCCACCAATTAAAAATTCAATAAGATCTTTAAAAAACTCTTTTCTTTCACTTGCTCTTGGAGGTGCATATAAACTAAACTCTTAAAGGATAATTTCCTATTTCTATATCTGCCATAATTAAGCGTCCTGAACTGTCTGTTTTAAAGTCATATATTCTAATATTTTTACGAATTAAAAGTAAAACCCCTGTACTTCTTCTTACAGCAAATGAGCTATAGATATTATATTCCGTAAATACTTTTCTTAATGCTCTTAACTCTACAAAATCTTCAATATTTGTATCTTGGATTCCTAGGATATCTATTCTATTAGTTAAAATTAAGTTTAAGATTTCGATCTGTTTCGTTCTGTCTTTGAACCCAGAAATATTTATTGTTCTTATATTTAAGTTTATTTTACTATCCATTATCTTTTTTAGATGTTGAACTTCTCCTAGCCTTTTTCTCTGCTGCTAAATCCTGATTCAGTTTAAACATAAGCATATTATCTACTGAGGACGATCTATGCAATGCTATTAATGCTTTTTTCTTGTCTATAACGTCAGTTTTTTGCTTTTCTATTACATCAACTTGTTGCATAACAAACCCTGGATTCTCATTTTCCTCACTTCTTCTTCTTTTCTTATTATCTATCATACCCGTCTCCATCTTTTCTACTGTCTCTAGACTCTGCTGCTTATCTTTCTCAATTGGCTCTGTTCCCCTCTCTTCCCCTACACTATTTTTCCTGTTTATTCTTTCTACGCTACGCTCTCTTTTCCTTTCAATACTTTTGTTCCTAGGTCCTCGCTTACATATTTCCGCGAATGTTAGTTCAGGACAATTACTATCTTTATCATGTTTTGTTTTACAGTTATAGCAGAGGTCACAATCTTTTCTTAAATGAAGCGAACTTTTACATATATAACATAATTTAACGTTACAATTTATAGCTTCATGATCGCAACTCCCACATTTCCTGCATTCCTTTCTTTGTCCCACGTACAAGATTTGAACTTTTCTCCCTAGTACCTCTATAAAATTAGGAATACTTTTTCTAGTTAACATTACTACTCTGTATGACCCCGTTTTAACATTCGTTCCTAGGTAAGTATTCACGTAAATCTTAATTATTTTACCATAATTTTTAAACATGTCTCTAATTAATTCTTCATCGATTTCGGTAGGGGCCAAACGAACCGTTAGCGCAATTAATTCTGATTCTAGACTTTCACAGGTATAATGGAATTGTCCTACCTTGATTTCACGACCAATGATGTTAACCTTATCTTGAGCACTCTTAAATCCTATTTCTACAATATTTCTTGGATGGTAACAAATTTGCTCAACACATCCCTTCTTATCAAGCGTTTCTTCTAACACTTTTAACAGTTCCATAGTGTCGATTCTTTCCTTGGTGATAATTCTAATGGACCTTATCTCCGAGTAGCGTTTCATCCGTTCCCGTTGCTTCTCTTCTAACTCTTCTTTTTCTTTTTCAGGTTCCTCCTCCCGGATGTTCTCTGCAGGTTCAGCCGAAGATTCCCAGGTAAGTCCATGGTCACTGTAATCTCCTAGTGCCGAAACAGGTGCTGCGCTCGTCGACAGAAGAGGGGATTCCGTCCGACGGCTAGTCGGCTTCGGCTGGCTCGCTGGTGCAGGCGGGGGCCCCATCAAACGGCCACTGGGAGGTAACTGACTCGTCGACGAGCGAGGGAAGCTCGTCCGACAGCTTCTTGGAGACGGTTTGCTCGCCGATGAGCTAGTCGTGCTCATCTGGCGGCAGCCGAACTCGTCGGCAAGGCAGGTCTTAAAGTCAGTAAAAATAAAAGTCCACAAAAACTCACCAAAAGGCTAAAACGCTTGTAGAGGATCCTTAAAAACGTAAAACACAATAAGTCCAATAAAATCCAGGTAAAAGCAGGCAAAACAGCGGCAAAAAACGGCAAAAATCTGTAAAAAATGAGCAAAAGTTAGTAGTGAATCAGATCAACAAAACAGCTACTACATCTTGATCTGAGCCATAAGGCCGAGAAGCGATGGAACACCCCCCTATGGGAAAGGGGTAGCGGTGCCCCATAAAAACCACAAAAACCCTGCACCTGGGTCGCAATATCGGCCCACAGCGACCGGGTAAGCTCACCAAATTGGTGCGAAGGGAGAATGTGGTCAAGTCATCAAACAAGAAACTTAACGAAAATATATGACTCTCAAAAATCTCAACCACAGCAGGTTAGCACCATACGAACATAACAACCACCAAGGTAAGTATAAATAAACTCAAAATAAGCCAAAAAGAAGCTAACATCAAACTCACTAAAGAAACAACAAAAGGTAAGTCACATTAACACAATGTTAAATTTTCACAACTACAAAACATCAAGGTAAGTACTTATTAATCTTAAACATAATAACTCAAAACTTAACACATCAAAACTACAAATAAAGGCTGTGGATATTATTCCCCCGTCATATCGTAACAATACAGATATGCGAGTCGGAATCCAATAAAGATGTTAAAACCACAAACAACCTTAAAACACAATATATAAGCAAAAATCTTAAAACTCTAAACCATCAAACACTTCAACAAGACCATTAGTAAATTAACCCAAAAACAGGTCAAAAAGTGTAAACATCAACATTAATAAGATAAACTCTGTCAGTCTCCTTCCCCCCTGTCCTGCTGTTCAAACAGCCAGCAGGCAGGCAGGGGTCAGGGCACAGGCAGACAAAAAGCAGCAAAAAACTTAAAACTCCAAAAAGATAAAACCATAAAATCCACCAAATCTTAAAACAGAACATAAAACTATAACTCAATGAACACCCAAAAAACACTTAATTAAAACCTAAACAACTATTGTTCCTCAGTAACTATTGCTCCGTTCAATACTTTATAGGCGAATAAGCTCTTATCACAACCTTTAAATCTTTTTATAAATTCCTTCTTTAATTTCTCTTTGACTTGCCGGATGTGGGTTGTAAATTATTGCCCCCCACAACTTGAAATCAGTCTCTAGCCAGCCCTCTTTTTTAAGTTCCTCTCTAGTCTTCTTATAGCTTTTTCCGTTCCATTTTGCCTCAAATATTTCAGGCACTCTATCCCTATCATCAGCAAAACCCTTTTCAATTAACAACTTGTTTCTGTATTTAATTTGAGTCCTTGTCTTAACGCCTCTTTTTCTTTATTCTCTTGCTCTTGTATCTTACTATCATCTAGATTCTTTTCGGTTTCTATACTCTTTTCTAACACCTCATAGACTTCCTCTAGTTCTTTCACAATCTTATCTTTCGGGCTTTCCTGTTTGGACCTATTTTCTTTTTCAATTACTTCCTGTTCTATACTTATTTCTAATGCCTGATCCGCTATCTCCAATTCTTTATCGTTCTTTTTCGGACATTCAGGTCTTCTGTGACCTGTTAAGCCACAGCTATAGCATTTTATACTAGGGCAATCTCTTGCCCTATGTTCAGGAGACAAACAATTAGGACATAACCACTTCACACCTGGATATTCTATCCTTATTTTACGTTCTTTAATTACTATAAAATTCGGTATTAATTTCTGCATTTTTATTGTCACAAAACGTTTTCCTGTCAAGATCTTCTTATTTGGTAAGTAATACTCTTTTTCTATCCTAATTATCTTCCCATATTCACTTAGAGTCTGTTCTATATCTTTCCTGTCTATCATATAAGGAACATGTAACATCTGTACTTTTTTTATGTCACCCTTTACAGCTCTAATTTCCAAAAATTGTTCTTTCCAAACCCATTTTAATTCTAATATTTTTATCTTAGTCTCTTCATCCTTAGCTGTTATCAGGCACACCTTATCCGATATTTCATCGACCTGAACTAGTGCGTCTGTATCATCCAAAATAGACATTAAATATTCCACCCATTCTTTCCACACTACTTTATCTTGGGCCATAACTTTTAACTCTAATTCCTCATAATTCTTACTTCTCCTTTTCCATTTTAAACTTAGGATAACTTCCAAAAAATCACAAAAAATTTATCTTACAGTTTTTAGAGTCCAACGCTGTCAAAATAACAAAGTCCAAAAACGTAGTTAATCCAAAAACTATCCAAGGCAGGAACAACCAAAGTCCAAAAACGTCCAAGGCAGGAACATCCAAGGCAGGAACAACCAAGGCAGGAACACCAAAGTCCAGAAGCAGTCAGAGTCCAGGAACATCCAAGGCAGGACATCCAGGCAGGAACGGCCGCCGAAGACGAAATCCAACCGAAGGCAAGGAACCACAGCCAAAAACGCCAACCGGACAGGAACAATCACCAAGGCAGGAACACTGGAACACGCACTGGTCACAACAGCATACGAATCCTCGGAACTCGTCGCCTTCTCGGTATGGGCTTATAGAATAATAGCCTACTTGCTACCTCAAGAACTTATCCGACTTGACAAGTCTTGATCTGGCCATAAGGCCGAGAAGCGATAAAAAACAGATCAAAAGTGCCGACGCGCCAAGTGTGGAGACGTCTTTTTCATTTCCTATGTCCTCAATTGTGACGTCATTTCGTACGGAGCAGTTTTTGCGCAGAAAATCAGGCCAGGAGGAGAATGGTGAGATGATAAAAGCTTCAGGAAGTAACTGGATAGCGCATTTAAAAGTGTAGATAGGTGCCAAATAATCCTTTCGACCATCAGTAGCCAGAGGGAGGAAAACGCCCCCGGCATTCGTCCCGGTGCGTAATCGTGGTACTGATGCAAGTTCGAGTATATAATTGTTTCCCCCTTCCGAATAAGTTCCAAGCGTGTGTATCTATTGTACGAAAACAGCCGATTCCGTTTTCGATTTTTTGCATATGGAAAATTTCGAAAAAATTGGTTTTTTCGAATTTTTTGGGAAATAATTTTTCTGCTTCCTCGTTGTTTAATGTTTACTTCTTATTCGCTGCACAGTGACTACTTGCCGCCATGTAGTATTATTTGTTCGATTCTGCCACATCAAATAAAATACAGGGAGTGTAAAAATATTTTTCATAAAAATATTTCAACTCTGTTCTTATCAGCTTGAGAAAAATTAAGTTGAGAAATAATTCTTTCTCTTCTTAATTTGTGTCTGTTTCTAATTTTTCTGATTTATTTCCCCCAAAGGGGTGGGCTATCCCGAGATGTAGTGCAATACTCGGGCAACCCGTGGCCGGGAGGGAGCAAGCCCCCGTTCCCCGCCTGTTTCCAAAAATCAGATGATATAAGCAAGGCCCCCGATGGGGGCCCTATCAGATATCAAGCTGATAAGAACAGATACTGTGTGATTTTAAAGTTTTGAGCAGTGTAACCCCTAAAAAGGAAATCACACCACAAAGCCATAAACACCTGACCACCCGACATACTGACCACGGAGAAGCCACAGCTACCTCTACTGGGTCGATACCATAAAGGTGGAATCAATGTAAAAGCTCAAGCGTCTTAAACTTAACAAATTCACCCAAAACCCAAATCACAGCAGGTTAGTTAAAACACCAACAAACTGATATCAGGTTAAATAACAAACATCAAAAACACATTTCTTAAACTGTGAAACACAAATAAATAACAAGTTAATCACATCATAAACACCGACATCAAGGTAAGTAAACTACAATTCATACCAAAAAAGAAACCTCTTAAACCCTTTACATCAACTGAAACTACTGTCAGTTTCCCTCCCCCCCGCCCTGCTGTTCAACAAAAAACACACAGGCGGGCCGGGGTCGGGACACGGGCAGTTAACAACCAACTAAAAATTTGTATGTACATCCAAAGTTAAAACTAATTAACCCAACAATCAAAATTAAACTCAGGAAATACAAACATCCAAAAAACACATTAAAACAAATCCACCAAAACTTAATCTTTTTCTACTATCTCTCCATTAAGCATTTTAAATGCAATAAGGTAAACTCCACATCCTCCAAAACGTCGATTTAACTTTTTTTTAATGTCTCTTTTTCCACTTTGATGGGTTTCCTCTAAATATGCACCCCACAACTTGAGGTCTCTATCCAGCCATCCCTCATTTATCAACTGCATCCTTGAATATCTATACATCTGTCCCCTATAACTTATATCAAACACTTTTGGCGTTTTTGTCAACGCATCTCCATAATCCTTTTCCGTCGTCAATTTATTTCGATACTTCCCATATTGTCTAGTAATAACTCCTTCTCTTACTTTTTTCTCCTTTTCTGTTTTCTTCTGTTTTTCCTCTTCTTTCTCAATTTTCTTAGCTTCCTCTATACTTGATTCTAAATCCTCCATCACCTCCATCAATTCCTTTCTCACCACATTAACACTTCTCTCACCATCAATACTTTTTTCTTTTTCAAACCCTTCAACCGTATCACTTATCCTTTTAACTGCACTTCTCTCTACCTCTTCAACAACACTTTTACTCAATTTCTTAACTACACTTTCACTTATTTCTTTCCCGTTTCGTTCTTCCTGGATTTTCTCTTTCTCTTTATCTTTTTCTCTCTCTCTCTTATTTTTTTTACTACACTCATATCTTCTGTGTCCAATCTCCTGACATGTATAACATTTCACATTTGGACATCCACTTGCTCTATGCTCTGCTGACAAACAGATGGCACATAGCCACTTTACCCCGGGATACTTCACTCTAATCTTACAGCCTCTTATTTCCACAAAGTTTGGAATTTGTTCAGTCGTCTGGATTGTCAATAATCGTTTGTCTATCAATATTTTGCTATTTGGCATAAAATACTCCTGTTCAATTCGTACCACTCGACCATATTCTTTAAATCTCTCTTCTATCTCTTTTCTAGTAATCTTATATGGAACATTTAGCAGATGCATCCTTTTCACATCACCCCTAACAGACCGAACATTCACCAACTTCTCCTTCCACACCCAACTTGTCTCCAAAATCTTCCATTTTGTTTTCTCGTCACAGGCTGTAACTACACAAGTTCTCTTTGTTATTCTTCCTACCTGAACAATTGCATCAGAGTTCTCCAAAATAGTCAACATATATGACACCAACTCTTTCCAGTCTACATCATCTTGGGCACTCAAATGAATCGACAACGCCCCCTATCTCCTTTTCTCCTTCTTTAGCCATCACTTAATTTTAACTTGAAACACAAAACTTAATCACTAAAATAATAAATCAAAATACTCTTACAGATTCACCAACAGTCAAGTATCCTGAACACCAAAATCAATTCCAATGATGTCAGCCGAAACTAAGTCCAGACAGAGCAGGAACATTAGGCAAGGCAGAAACAGGAACACCAGCACTCAGGAACCACCAAAAGGAGTCAGCACCCAACAGAGCACCCGGTGAAGCATTTAAGCAGACCAGGAACCTCCAGAGACACTCCCAGGACAACAGGAACGACAGGTGAAGACCTCGGAGACGACCAGGAACAAACTGGATCAGCCGACACAGGTAAGTATACCTCCTTAAGTATACTTCAAATTGCTACAGGACGTTTATGGTCACCAAGACACAGCATAGGAACATCCAGTCTGCGGATCTCGTCGACTTCTCGGCCATGGGCTTATAAGACTATATGACTATTCACCTCAGAACTAGACTGACTTATCTGTGATTTTAAAGTTTGCATCTTTACTTTCGATGCCCCAATTTAACGAGGTTGTGAAAGCAAAAGGAACCGCTCATCCAGACAACCCCCCTACCAAACAACACCACACAGCAGGATGAGATGGGTCAAAGCAGGGAGCTTTCAGAATGAGCCGCGGAAAGAACCTCGCTTACAATACTTCACCTACGTCAGTGCACATTACAATATTACCACAGCATCTTCACAACATCAAAACTACATAATAAATATCTAACAAACTGATTATTTTAACAGTAAACCAAACTATCAATCAACCAATACGTAAACATCAAGAACAAACTCCAAACGTGGTTAAAAACAAAATAACAATCGCGATAATAACAAGTTAAAACTTTGTAAAACATCCATATGTAAGTATAAACAAAACACTAATCTACCAAAACACATTGTTAATCATTAACACAATCTAAATTTTAATCACTTCTCAATCATATTTTACCAGATATCACTTTGGCTGCAAACGTTTTTTTTGGAAAACGTCTCAATAGTTTGTTCAAATCTTTTTTATATCCTCTTCTACTCACTAAGTTATACTGGCACAAAACTCGATAGTACGCTGCAAAATCTTCACCAGTCCAACCCTCTTTTTCCAAAGCTTCACGAGAACAAACTTCTTTTTTCCAGCATATTCTATACTGTATGAAGGCGGTAGATCACTTTCATCTACTTCATAAGCCACACATTCCTTTTCTTTCTTCTTATCCTACTGTATCTTTTTCTTTTTCTTTTCTTCTTGACAATCTTCTTGATTTACTTCTTCATGTATACTTTTTTCTAACGAATCATAAACTTCTGTCAATTTTTCACGGATACTATCTAGCTTAATACTTGCCTCCAAATCTGTAATACTTGTGTCGCTCTCCCTTTCTTTTTCCGGCACACTTTTACTGTAATCCTCTTCCTCCAATGTCATTACTTCACTCAAGTGCGTCATCCTATCTTTATTTGGACAGGATTTTCTCTGATGACCATGCTCCCCACAGATAAAACATGCCATCTTCGGGCACTGCTTAATCAAATGATTTGAACTATAACATCTTGAGCATTGCCACTTTACACCCGGATACTCGACATGAATGTGCCAACCAGAAACTTCCAAAAAATTCGGAACATTCTGTTCCATCTGCATCAAAACAATTCTTTTTCCTGTAACAATCATAGGATCATCAGAAAACAATTCAGGAGTAAATTTTCTTACTTTACCAAATTTCTCTAATTCTTTCACAATAAGGTCATCATCCAATTCTCCAGGTACATCTCTTAACTCAATTCGTCTTAAATTTCCACGCATCATTTTCACAGGTAAATCTTTTCCGTTTATTCTTAATCCTTTTTCTATTAATTTCCACTTATCTTCCTGTGAACTTAAAGTTACAATTAAATAGTCTTGTCTAGAATTATTTACCTGCTGTACTACATTTTTATCTAGACATTCCCATATTGCCTTTACAACCTCTTGTGGGCTTTCACCCCTTGTCTGGATCCTCACTGAACGAACTCCAGGTATTGCTTCAGCCATTTCAGAACAAAACTGTCTTTTATCAATTTCAAAAATACAAATAAACACTCACCAAACTTTGATGATAACACAAAATAACAAAATTATTAATTTTCCAAAATATCTTCAATTCTCTCAAAGAAACAATTCTTTTTTCCAGGAATCCACTGGAGCAAATGAGGACAAATCCAAAAATACTGAGAAAAACATCAAAAGTCAAAAACAAAACTTACAATTCGTGAAAAGCGACAAAAATCAGCAAAGTCCAAAAAACAGGCTGTAACTTTAGTCACAAAATTTTGGCAAAGTTCTTTCTCAGTAATCCACAGGAGCAAATGAAGACAAGTTCATCACCAAGGTCCAAGAATTTTTAAATCTAAACTGGAATCGTAGAATCGACGAAAAGCGGCAAGGTCGGCAAAAATCCACAGGTAAAGCAGCAAAAACCACAGCCAGGAGCAGGAACCAAGATGAGCAGAAACAGGAACCAAAACAGGACCAATACTGGAACAAACAGGTCACCCCAGGAGGTCGTCATCCAGGTCAACAGCATCTACAACACAGCCAACATCCAGGAACAGCACTTCACCAAGCTGGAACCTTCTTCTCGCCTATGGGCTTACAAGACCTCCTAATATACCAAGGATTTAATTTTAATTTTAATTAAAGTTTATTTAAGTAAACATAATATATTACATGCTGCACATGCAGGATTGTAAAACAGTTAATGGCAATACATTTGTAGGTAACAAAATCTATAATGTCTACACATAAATGATAAAAAACATTTGTATGTGTCCATAATACCTAGTAGGGTAGTGAAATGTACAATATTTACAGGATGGGTATTATGGTTACAAAGAAATACTTAATCCTAGGAGTTTACAGTAAGAGATACAAATGAAATACATAAGACATACTATAATCATAGCTTACATGATAATAGGTTAAGACGACAAGAGGTTTACGATAAATGATAATAACAGACGTTAAGGAGACGATTAATCCAAGCAGCAAACAAACACGAGTGTACATAGGAGATAGTGTTTACCAGTGGTCGTTAAATACAATTGAGTTGTTTATGTTTTTCCAAATCACATTTTCGGTGCCAGCGTATAACTTGTCGGTTTCATTTTTTGGGAGATTGTTATAGTCGAGCATTATTTTGCGACTCGCTTCCTCTCTAATTTTGTCAACTATTAGGTTAATATTCCATTTTTTGTTATCAAAAAGGAAGATGCACCTGGCCTTCCAAAGTACTCTCTTGGTGAGTGCGATGACCCAATTTAGCATATACTTATTTTGTTGTTTTATGGGGAAGTTGATGTGATACATTATGGACAGCCAATCAATGGTTGTTTTAAATATCTTATAAACCCAGTACCAAGTGTGTTTAGCTGTAACACAACCATAGAAGATATGGTAGGTGTCTTCTTCTTGACCACATTGAGAGCACAATTTATTGTTCTGGTTGTGGTGAGTGTGGAGGAAAACTTTGGATATCATGATGTTGTTTAATATCCTCCAAGTCGTTTCTCTCCACTCGGCAGGAATAAGATTTACATTGTTCCATACTTCAGTCCAGTCTATTGTATTGTCAGACAGGTTACCATTAGGGACTTGCTTGTGAATAATGTTATATATAAGAGATGGTCTTACTTTGTTATTATTGATTAAATCATTGTCCATTAAGTATGTAACAGTGTTTTTCCATTGTTTATGATTCTTACTAACATCAAAAGTGAAAGGTCTGCTCCCATTGTAGTTAGATAAGCGTTTGGCTACTGGGCCCAGCAGGAAGTGGGCGATGTCTGAAATTGGGTGTACATCTTTTCTCAAAGAATTGATCAGGATAGCAAGTTGCAATGATTGCTCCAGGTCCTTCAAATCCCACACCTTCCATCCACCATTCCTGATATTGTTTTTCATCAGCCTTCTGTTCAGAGGCTCGAAGTTGTTGTTCCATATATAATTGAAAATTAATTTGTCGAGAGTTTTTATATCTTTTTTTGTTATGTTTGTGACATATAGGCTGTACATAATTTTGGTGGTAATACACTTATTGGCAACAGTGACTCTTTCAGGCAGGTATAACCAAGTTGATCTCCAGTTTCGGATGGCTGTCTTGATTTTATTTTTCATATTGTTAAGATTGAATTTATTACTGTGTTGCCCAAACCATACACCAAAAATTTTGATTGTATTCGTGGTTTCTATATTTGGATTATCATGGGTCATGTTACCATATATATTGAAAAGTTTACTTTTCTTTTCATTTATTTTCATACCTGTGATTTTACTAAAAGTATTTATATTTAGGATGGTTCTATTTAGTGCTACTTTATCCATAATTAAGAAATTGATGTCGTCAGCGTGGACTACGTATTTTATTTTTTTTTTTCATGCCTGGTATATATACTTCTGTTATAAGGCTGTCGTTCATTATTAGTTTTAGAAGTGCTTCGATATAGATGGTAAAAAGGATCATAGAGGAGGGGCAGCCTTGCCTTACTCCAGCTTTGCATTCAATGTAGTCTGAGTCACTGTTGTTGATGCAAATGGTAGTTTTAGGCATCTGATATAGGTTTTTTATTACATTTATTTTATTTTTGTTCAGGCCGAATAGCTTTAATATTTTCCAAAGGATCGTTCTGTTCACCGTGTCAAATGCCTTCTCAACGTCTACCGAAAGGATGGAAAGAGGGGATTTTCTTTTATTATAAAAATCATGAAGGAGATGTAGAAACATTGTGTTGTTTTGAATAGAGCGGTCTTTAACTCCGGCACTCTGAGTGATACCTATGTGCTTACAGAAGAGTTCATTTAGCCTGTTGGCTATAACAATGCTATAAATCTTGTAGTCAAGATTTAGCAGGGTGATAGGTCTGTAGTCGCTAACGTTTCCATTCATTTTTCCTTTTTTATTGATCAAGATCATCTTTCCGACATTGAAGTCCTTCGAAAAGGTGGGTTTGTTGTACAGAGTATGGAAAATGTCAGTAAAGTCGTCACGGTAGAACAGATACAGTTCTGCTGGAATGCTATCAGTACCTGCTGCTTTTCTAATATGTAGGGCATTAATTGCAGCTTTGATTTCTTCTTTTGTTATAATCTTATCAATGATACCTATGTTTTTATCTTTTATCGGCTTGATTGCTTCGGAAATTTGGTTCCAGTAGTAGAGGACAGTGTTGGGCTTACTATATAGATTGATGTAAAAGTTACTAAATTCTTTTATGATTTCTTTATCATTAGTGATGGTGACATTGTTTACGGTGATGCTATCAATATCAGGCTTGTTCCCATCTTTTTTATTCTTCTTAAAAATGATTTTTTCTGCTCTACTATCTATCCCCAATTTGTTCATTTTGTAACTATTATAACTATTCTTTATCTTGTTCTCTATTTCTTGGCTGATTTCTTTCTCAATTGCTTTTATTTCATCTGTTTTCCTTTGTATTATTTTGTTGCTTAGTTCCCTTTGTAGCTGTTTTAGTCTATTAAAGTTATTATTTTTGATTTTTTTCCAGGTTGTTTTTCTGATTTGAATTATTTCTTTCTTTATTTCACTTTAGGTTTCCCATGTGATATTATTCTTACAGCTGTCTAATAAATTTTTGACGCTTTTTTTGAACATTGGATCATTGAGAATTTCTTTGGTAAATTTGAGCTTATTTTTTCTTATAATACTGTTTTCTATAGATATGCTTAAATTAATAATTTTATGATCTGAGAGATTCTTCCCATTATTGGTAAGGTTATTTATGGAGATATTGTTGATTTTGCCTATTGATTTGTTGTAATAAATTCTGTCCAAATTTTCTTTGACCTCACGTCCTTCCCATGTGTAGCCATGGTGATGAGGGTAAGTAAGCCTATAGGTATCACTCAAATTAAAGTTATCTAGGAGCTTGCTAAGAATTTTGCGGGACCCGTCTGGCGTAAGCGGGCCATTTTTGTTTAATGGCTTAAGGATGCAGTTAAAGTCACCAGCCAGAATTATCTCTCTTTTTCCCGCTAGATATTGGGCTAGGTCTTCAAACATTTCCTTTCTTTGAGATAGTTGGGGAGGTGCATATATGTTCACTATCCTGATCATTTTATTTTTCACCTTTATGTCAAGAGCTATTAACCTACCCTTAGAGTCTGTTCTAAAGTCATTTACTTTCAAATTCTTACGTATCATTGTCATGGTGCCGGTGCTTCTTCTAGTGGCAAATGAAAGATATATATTATAGTTGGGGTATAATTTCCTCAGTTTCCTGAGATCATGGAAGTCTATTAGGTTAGTATCCTGTAGCATAATAACATCAGTATTGTCATTGATGAGCAAATTTAGTATGTATATTTGCTTACACTCACTACGAAAACCAGAAATATTTATGCTTTTAATATTTAATGTAAATTTATTGAATGTTACTGCTTAGATTGTGACATAACCCTTTTACTCTTTCTTTGTTTTTTCTTTTCTACTTTTTCCATAGCTTTTCCTACCTCCTCTATGATTTCATTTTGTGATAAGCTAGCGTCTATGCTGATTGATAAAATTTTGTCTCCAAAATTAACTATTTCTTTATTTTCTTCTTCTCTTTCCTCGATTTCATTTTTATAAATTTCATCCCTTTCTTTTCTCTTCTCTATTTCTAGAAGGTCTTTTTTTAATCTTACTATAGGAGTCTGTCTTTTTTCCTGTGTTAGTGTGTTTCTTTTTTCTTCTGGCTCTAATGTTTTGTTATTTTCGCTATCTTTACTTAAATCTTTTTCTTTTTCTCCCTGTTTTGATGTATTTTCTGACTCTTTTTCCTCATTATATCTAGTCTGGTCTACCTGCTCTATTTCCTTGTCCATTATTTGCCTATTCGCCCTTTCTAAACTTCTTTCCCTTCTTTTTTCTTTGTATTTGTTTCTTACCCCCCTCTTTAGCATTTCTGAAAAGGTCGGTTCCGGGCACTTGTCATTTCTATTATGGATTTGCATACAATTATAACATTGTGGGCAATCTTTGACAAGGTGGTGGGGACTTTTGCACCTGTGACAAAGTTTAATTACGCAGTCCTTGATTAGATGGGTGAGACTCCCGCATCTACGACATTGCCGCTTCATCCCCATGTAGACTAATTCTACTCTACTTCCTATGAGTTCTAGTGAGTTAGGTAATAATTTCCTAGTCTTAATTATAACACGATAAGTTCCAGTTTGGACTTTAACATTATTATGGGTAATAGTATTAACCAAAACCTTTACAACTTTACCATAGGGGGATAACATTTTTTCTACCATCGACTTATCAGTTTCTGGGGGGACATATTTGATTGTCACGTAAATAATGTCCTCTTCTAAACTTTCACAGAGGTATTGAAATTCTCCTACCTGGATCGTGTGTCCTATTATTTTCTCCTTGTCTTCTATGTTGTGGAAACCGACTTCGACGACATTTTTAGGTTTAAAACAAACCTGTGAAACCATTCCTTGTCGTCCAATGATTTTCTCACATGCATCAATGATATCGGGAATAGACATCCTTTCACTTGCGAAGAAGCGGATTGATCTCGATCTGGTAAATCTTTTTCTGCGATCCTCTTCGCTTATAATTAGTTCGTTGGAGTCTCCACCAGCGGGAGGTTGATCCTGAGTCTTTTGATGGTGTGATTCACCGTCCTCCTCTTGACAGATGTCTTCTGACATGTTCATGGCTCCAGAGCCATCTTTGGGGTCCAGAAATGGCAGGAACGGAAGCGCAGATGACATTGACGGAGGAATATCCATCAGCTCGCTGATCATTTGGTCCAGGGGGAGGTTGTCCTGTGGTGATGCCATCACAATTGTGTATATCCACGGGCACTATATCCACTTTTGGCACAGAACTCCACAACACGTATCCAAAAAAGGCACAGCACAAATCAAATAAAAAGCGTCGGGAACCCGCACCGGGCTAAGACCAGATGTGCAGTAAGAGGGAGAGGAGAAGAAGTGGCCCAAAGGTGGGGGAAAACAAGAAGTGGGGGGGAGACCAAAGGTCAACCACCCCAAAAGGGGGAGAAGGGGGACAGAAAAGAAGTCGTATAACCAGCGAATACACAATGTATTTCAACTGTGCAGGCCGGAAATACGACGAAGAGAGAAGGTGTTAGAAAAGGCTAGAATAGCGAAAAATACTTACCAGAGATGACAAGATGGCGAACAGATACTGCAATCCTTTAAAGTTTAGTGGGGACCGAGGTCCCCGCCATCCACCGGGGGCAAAGCCTCCCTACAAGAGGGAGGAGTGACCCCCGATGGCCGCAGTTCCAAAAACATTGCTGCCGGCAAAGGCCCCAGCACGGACTTGATCGCAACCTTAATGGCTTCAACCAAATGGCAGTTCTGTGTTCCTAAATGCTGCCGGCAAAAGCCCCAGCGAAGGAAACAGAACAGATACTAGGTGGTGTTAAAGTTTGAAGAGAGGCTGCCTACAGCAGCGATTACTATTCTCAAATCTGTATACGGCGTACCCCTCATGCCGTTTACATCATGTTTTCAGACAACCACCAGTATACACAGTATTAATTACAAAATAAATACAAACCCGACAAAGTTATATCACAAAAATTAAAATTGGAGAAAAATACACGTAGGATGCTTTTAACATAGAAACTCGTTTATCATTACACAATTAACAGACTTAGGAGGCCGGTATCCAATTGCACATTATCCATAATATACAATATACGTAATATTAATATACTAACCCCAAAAATAAAATAAAATAAAATAAAATAACAAAACAAAAATTACTCTAATGACCTAACTTCAAGTCAGGTACATAACAAAAATAAAAATAAAATCAAACTAACTATCATTAACATAACATTCAAACTAATCAAAATACTAACTGTTACTAACTATAATTCATTTAAATCATCAATCTAATAATTAAATTTTTCTTTCAGATCTACAACTGTGACCTAATACCTTCCATTCATCAAGCATCATCTATAGAACTTCTAAAATACGACAGGTAAGTACTATTAGTAATAACATAGCACTACAAAAAGTTATCAGGTAAGTAAACCATACACTCAATTACATAAATGACAATACTCAAAAACGCGAAAAATCGATCAAAAGATCAACTAAGAACCATTCAAAATAACATATAACCTAAACAAACCATAAAACATAACATAATCGCTCCTCAATTCTTCAAAATTATTTATCTTTTTCTCCCATCTTAATCATTGTTCCAGCAAACACTAAAAATCCGAATGTTCCTTTTTTAAATCTACATAGACCTTTCTCTAATTGTTGCCTTATAGTTTTCTTACGTTCTTTATCTGTTTCATTAATATACTCTTTCCACATACAGAATTCTTCTGGGCGCCAGCCCTCTGCTTTTAACTCTTCCAATGATTTTCTGTGTATTAATCCTGCACTTCTTAAATAAAATGTCTTTGGCCATTGATCTGGCCCTGATTCTCTCCATTGCTTCCATAACTGATCACTAATTTTTTCTCTACCCTGGAACCTCTTATCTTTCTCTGCTACTCTCTTTGATTTTCTAATTACTCCTTCACTATTTGGACTTTCTCTTCCCCGTTTTTTCTCACTATTCTTTGCTTCCTCAAAACTAAGTTCTACTAATTTATAAACATTTTCCAAATCTTTCTTTGCTCCTTCTACCTTAGCTTCTGGACTTTCTACTCTACTAGTCCCTTCTTCCATAACCTCATCTCTAATATTTACTGAGTTTCCTTTGTCTAGACTATCCTCTAATTGTTCTTCGTTATCTCTTACACATTCTCTTTTCCTATGTCCTTTATCTCCACATTTGTGGCAAGTAACATTAGGGCAGTTCCTAACCCCATGATCATTCGCAAAACAACCCGCACATTGCCATTTCACACCAGGATAGTCTACTCTAATTTTTCTATCCGCTAACATTATATAATTAGAGACTTCTTTATTCATTTTAAACATAACTACTAACGTTCCCGTGGGTATTACTAACTTTTCTGAAAAATTCATTCTATCCATTTTACGTACAACACCATATTCACTTAAGACTTCCTTTATACATGGTTCAGCTTTAAAGGGTACATGATACAATATCAGCTTTCTATAATTATTTCCCACAGGAATTGTCTCAATCTCTGTATCTTTCCATACCCATCTAGACTCAATAGTTTTCCAAAATACATTACCATCAAAAGCTGTCACCAAACAGTTTCTTTTATTAATTACATCTATGAATATAAATGGTCCCTCCTTATCTTCATATTGACTTATCATATCTTGAAGAAATACATCCCATTCTACATCAATTATTGCCTTCAATCTTATAGTATAATTTAATTCTGCTTCCCAATCTGCACTATATTCCTCACTTTCTGCCATACTAGCAAAATAACAAAGTTCAATACTCACAAAAACGATATCTTATTATTTTCTATTTTCAGAAGTTTAAGTCCAGAAAACCACAAAGTCCAAAAAGGCTGTCCTGGCAAAAACTCCAAGTCCAAAGGCTCCAGGAAATCCAAAAACAGCAAAGTCCAATCGCCAACGAGCGTTCACTCCAACAACAGCAGCAGACAGAACAGCATCCGACAGGCAGGACGACTCCAAGGCTCCAGGCAGGCACCAAAGGCGATCCAGGCAGGCTCCACACTCCAATCAGGCACTATCCAAGGCTGGTCCACTGGAACAATCACCATCCATCCACGACTCCAGGATCGGCTGGAACTTCTCTTCTCGGCATTGGGCTTATAAGCTTGTACTGTCCGTACATCCAAAACTCGACTGACTGGTCAAGTCTTGATCTTGGCCAATAAGGCCGAGAAGCAATAAAAAACAGATCAAAAGTGCCGACGCACCAAGTGTGGAGACGTCTTTTTCATTTCCTATGTCCTCCTCGGTGACGTCATTTCGTACGGAGCAGTTTTTGCGCAGAAAATCAGGCAAGGAGGAGAATGGTGAGATGAAAAAAGCTTCTGGAAGTAACTGGATAGCGCATTTAAAAGTGTAGATAGGTGCCAAATAATCCTTTCGACCATCAGTAGCCAGAGGGAGGAAAACGCCCCCGGCATTCGTCCTGGTGCGTAATCGTGGTACTGATGCAAGTCCAAGTATATAATTGTTTCCCCCTTCCGAAAAAGTTCCAAGCGTGTGTATCTATTGTACGAAAACAGCTGATTCCATTTTCGATTTTTTGCATAGCGAACATTTCGGAAAAAATTGGTTTTTTCGATTTTTTTGTAAAATAATTTTTTCGCTTCCTCGTTGTTTAATGTTTATTGTTAATCGACTGCACAGTGACTACTTGCTGCCATGTAGTATTAATTGTTCAATTCTGCCACATTAAATAAAATACAAGGGGTGTAAAAATATTTGTAATAAAATTATTTTTCAACTTTGTTCTTATCAGCTTGAGAAATAATTTTTTTTCTTCTTAATTCGTGTCTGTTTCTAATTTTTCTTATTTATTTCCCCCAAAGGGGTGGGCTATCCCGAGATGTAGTGCAATACTCGGGCAACCTGTGGCCGGGAGGGAGCAAGCCCCCGTTCCCCGCCTGTTTCCAAAAATCAGATGATATTTGGAAGGCCCCGATGGGGGCCCTATCAGATATCAAGCTGATAAGAACAGATACTGAGTCTCATGAATTTTAGGGGGGTGCGAAAGATTAGGAGCCCAGTTCCGATCGGAAAAAGGGACATCCTACCCCCTGACGCTACATTAGGACTCAGCGTCTAATGCAGCGCCACTGCACCAACAGGCATAACATACCTGTAGGAAGGGAATGGCCGAAGCCAAACGAAAACTCCCGGTTCGAGCCGGGGACAGAAAGCCTCCAGCACTTGCTGGATTGGCAATAAGGATGGTGTGTGGGAGTTACCCCAGACACCAAAAACGCTACTATGGCCAGGAGCAGGGCTCAGACTGACCATAGTAGGACAGAAAGTCAAGACTGAGAGGGTTCTCAACCAGCCAGGACAAAAGGTGTAGTTCCACCAGTGATCACCCCCCAACCCCACGGCAAGACCAAAAACTGCCAAATAGCGGACAGATACTGTGTTTTGTGTTTTTAAAGTTTTGAGCAGTGCAGCAGCCAACAAAACTGAACTGCTGTACCATAGGCCATTATCCGATACCATTCTCACCGCCCGGATGGGGGAAACTAGTACCGAAACCCCCGAACCACAGAGGATAGCATAAGGAAGAGGATCATCGTACAATAAACATAACAAAAGTTAACCCGACATTTCTTTTTCAGGTTTCCAAGGCCTTCAAACACAGCATGTTAGATACAACTCACAACATGACTGTTAAACCACAAAGACATCTAAACAACAAACATCTGGTAAGTATCAACACAACTGTTAATACACCACTAAACTACACTTAATCCAAAAGTAAACATCAATCATTAAACAACAAATTAAGATCCCGCGTATACTACAACTTCAAAAAAGTTTTAAAACAAAAAAACAACAATCAAAACATCAAAAACTTTTAAACTTATAAAACAAAAAATCAAACAAACAATTATGTAACACACACTAAACTTTCATCACTACAAACTATTGTTCCTTTCATCACTTTCAATGCAAACTGTGACTTTTTAAACATTTTTAAATCTTCTAATAGTTCCTCTTTAAGTACTTGTCTTTTTTCTTCATCTTTTTCTTTAACTATGTCTAGCCATAATGCAAATTGAGCACTACACCATCCTTCCTCTTGTAAATCTACTATTGACTTTTTATATGTTTTATTCCCTAGTTTTACAATATACACTCTAGGCCATCGATCTGTCGAGGATTCTCCCCAAGCATCTCTCATTTACTCTGTTACTTTAAATTTTTCTTTCTTTTTGATTACTTTTTAAACTTCTTTTTCTTTCTTTATATTCCCTTTCTTAACTTTCTGTGTACTACCATCAGAGCTATCCCTCGCTCTCTTTTTATTATTATCTTTTTCTATCCCTTTTTTTTCTTCTATACTTTTCTCACAGATATCATACACATTCACTAATGCCTCTTTTAATTTTGTCATACTGTCATCTAATCCTCTCTCTTGATTTTCTTGCACTAACTTACTTCCTTCATTCCTATCATTACTCTTCTCTAATCCTTTTTCACTAGTACAATCTCTTTTCTTATGTCCTATTTCATTACACAAAAAACACTTTATTTTAGGGCAATCTTTCATTCTATGATCTTTATCTAGGCAATTTCCACATAACCATCTGACACCTCTATAATCGGCTCTTATTTTACGCCCTCTTATCACTAGGAAGTTAGGAACTTCCTTCTTCATAACAAGACTTACTATCCTTGTCCCAGTTACTATCTTTAAATTTGGCAAATAATATTTTTTTGCTATTGATCTTACTTTCCCATATTCTACTAATTTATCTTCTATTTCTTTATTTTTAATCTCATATGGTACTCTTCTTAACATAATCCTTTTAACATTTCCTCTCACACAACTAACTTCTAACCTTTCATTATCCACTTCCCATTCAATATCAAAAACCTTCCATTTAATTTCCTCATTAGCAAAAGTTATAATACAGTCATTGACTGATAATTCTTCTACTTGCACTGTTGCGTCTGAGTTACCCAATTCTTCTAATATTCTTTTTACGACTATTTTCCAAGACATTGTTACTTTACAGTAGAATTTCAAAGATAACTCACCAATTTCTAAGTCTGTCATTTTTACCGTTTTTCTTTCAGGAAACAAAGTCCAAACTGGAACCAAATCTGACGATCACCAAAAACCAAGTCCAAAACTCCAGAGCAGTCAGAAAATCCAAGTCCAACCTGATGTTCGGAGATGACACCAACACCTGCAAGGAGCACCAAAGGCAGCACCCAGGATAGCCGGAACACCAAGGAGAGACAGGAACAACTGGTCACCACGAGCCAACGAGCCTTAGTCCAGGATCTTCAGGTAAGTACTCCAACACAGGAACAGCACAAGCACAGTCACGGCAGGAACAACTGCGACGACAAAACACCTTCCAACTCGACCTTATGGGCTTATAAGACCTATACCTGAACCGACTTATAAAGTCTTGGTCTTGGCCATGAGGCCAAGAAGCGATAAAAAACAGATCAAAAGTGCCGACGCGCCAAGTGTGGAGACGTCTTTTTCATTTCCTATGTCCTCCTCGGTGACGTCATTTCGTACGGAGCAGTTTTTGCGCAGAAAATCAGGCAAGGAGGAGAATGGTGAGATGATAAAAGCTTCAGGAAGTAACTGGATAGCGCATTTAAAAGTGTAGATAGGTGCCAAATAATCCTTTCGACCATCAGTAGCCAGAGGGAGGAAAACGCCCCCGGCATTCGTCCCGGTGCGTAATCGTGGTACTGATGCAAGTCCGAGTATATAATTGTTTCCCCCTTCCGAAAAAGTTCCAAGCGTGTGTATCTATTGTACGAAAACAGCCGATTCCGTTTTCGATTTTTTGCATATGGAAAATTTCGAAAAAATTGGTTTTTTCGAATTTTTTGGGAAATTTTGTTAATCGCTGCACAGTGACTACTTGCCGCCATGTAGTATTAATTGTTCGATTCTGCCACATCAAATAAAATACAGGGAGTGTAAAAATATTTGTAATAAAATTATTTTTCAACTCTGTTCTTATCAGCTTGAGAAACATTACGTTGAGAAATAATTCTTTCTCTTCTTAATTTGTGTCTGTTTCTAATTTTGGTTATTTATTTCCCCCAAAGGGGTGGGCTATCCCGAGATGTAGTGCAATACTCGGGCAACCCGTGGCCGGGAGGGAGCAAGCCCCCGTTCCCCGCCTGTTTTCAAAAATCAGATGATATTTGGAAGGCTCCCGATGGGGGCCCTATCAGATATCAAGCTGATAAGAACAGATACTTTTTTTTTTTTTTTAAATAAATTTTATTATTTCCAAACAACATTACAATAGGCTCTGCATGAGCAGAGAATTAGCATTACTAGATTTACACATAGGAGTATATAGAGCTCACATACAGTAACAATGGCATTGACGGTTATTACAATAATGATATAACACATGGTTCCCTATACCAATAAATAATATTAAATAAACTATGTACATTGGAATGGTATAGGGATACACAAGGCTTTAGTCTTAGATAGTTACAGATTAATGATATGAGTAATACGGAAACTATAATTCACATTGGTAAAAGCACAAACAAATTTAACTACAACAGTTGTTAGCCTTATTAACATGTATATAACGTAACATTAACCGACATAAAGTTGCACAGATAATACATACCGAAGAAGCACGACATATGTTAATAAGGGATTAACATACAAAACCAATACAATATAGTGGGTCTACAAAACACATAACAGAATAGGTAAAGACACAAGCTACACTAGGGTGTAGGAGAGAGAGGGTGGGAGAGGGAAAGAGTCCTCTCACCACTGATCGTTGAGGATGATGTCACCATTGATGTTTTTCCAAATTACAGAGTCAGTACTGTGGTAGTATAATCTGAATTCTGTATCTGTCATCTTGTTCATATCGGATTTGATCTTCGTGGCTATTTCATCTCTTATTTTTGTTACAAGAAGAGTTACATTTTATTTTTTATTGTTAAAGATTAGAGCACATCTTGCTTTCCACAATAGTCTTTTTGTAGCTGCTATGAACAGATTAAGGAGGTAGTTGTTTTGATTTTTGACAGGTAACTTGGAATGATAGCAGATTGTTGGTCAGTTTAGTTTGGTTTTAAAGAGTTTATCTATCCAATACCAGATATGTCTTGCCAGGTTACACTCGTAGAATATATGGATGTTGTTTTCTTCTTTACTGCAACGGGTACATTTGTCATTTCTAACTCTGTGATATATGTAAAGGAGGGTTTTAGACATTATAGCATTGTTAATAAGTCTTTAGGAGGTTTCTCTCCACTCTGCCGGTAAGATGCCAATGTTGCTCCAACATTTTTTCCAATTTATTGTTTTATCTGACATGTTTGTATTGTCTTCCTGCATGTGAATGGTTTTATAGATGTTTTTTGGCTTAATATTACTAGTAACGTTGTTATTGGCAATCAACTGATTAGTTATTTTTCTCCAATTTTTGTAAGTAGAGTTGTTGTCCACCAGGAATGGTGAAGTACCAGCTTTAGGTTTTAGTTTGTTTGCTGTAGGGCCGAGAATGTATCTTGCCAAGTCTGCCAGGGAATGGTCGTCTTTTATGATAATGTTGATTACATTCGCCAATTGCAGAGAGCATTCTAGTTTTTTGATGTCCCATATTCCCCAACCTCCATTCTGAATATTATTTCTCATCAATTTTCTTTTAATGGGCTCAAATTCACTCTGCCATATGTAGGAGAAGATTGGTCTCTCTAATTTTCTGATGTCTTTTTTAGAAAGGTTTGATACATATAGATGGTATATTATTTTAGCATAGACTATTTTTCTCGCCACAACTATTCTCTCTAGCATGTAGAGCCAGGTGTTGTCCCATTGCTTTAATGTGTACAATTTTATTATACATGTCCTCTAGATTTAGTTTGCTGCTATTTTTCCCTATTCAAATTCCTAGCGTTTTCATTAATTCGACTGTTTTGATATTTGTATTACTACAATTGATGTTGCGGTGTATACTAATTATTTTGCATTTATTTTCATTAATTTTCATTTGGGTTATCTCGCTGAAGGTATTAATTTTTATCTAGGATTCTGCTGAGAGCGATATTGTCGGTGAGGAGGAAGTTGATATCATCTGCATGGGCTATGTATTTTATAGACCTATTCATGCCAGGAATATGAACAGGTGTGATAAGCTTGTCATTATTAATCAATTTTAGGATAGTTTTGATATACATAGTGAACAATGCCATGGAGCTGGGACAACCCTGTCTTACACCTGCATTGCAATCAATGTTATCAGACTCAAAATTTTTTATGCTAATTTTTATTTGGGGAGATACGTATAACTTTTTTATCATTTCAATTTCCTGATTGTTTAACCCATATAAGTTTAGAGTCTTCCAAAGAATTTCCCTGTTGACGGTGTCAAAAGCTTTTTCTACATCCACTGACAGAATGGAGAGTGGGGCATTTCTCTTTTTGACGATGAGCTTAAGCAGGTTGATGAACATAATGTTGTTCTGAATGGTTCTATCCTTCATCCCTGCTGTTTGGGTAGGTCCAATGATGTTATTAAAAATGGTATTGATCCTAGTAGCTATAACAATGCTGTAGATTTTATAATCTGCATTAAGCAGGGTGATTGGTCTAAACTCGTTAACTTTACCACTTTCTTTATCATTTTTTTTAATAAGTTTCATCTTGCCTTGGTTAAAGTTTTTAGAGAACGAGTTTTCCGTAAACAGACGGTGGAGGATGTCGGCTATATCATCATTAAAAAATCTGTAGAATTTCGCTGGTAAGTTGTCGGTACCGGGTGCCTTATTTGAATTTAATAAGTTGATCGCCTTTTTTATTTCCTCTACACTTATTTCCTTGTTTAGTAAGCTATTATTCTTGTCTTTAATTGGTTTGATGACATTAGCAATTTCTTTCCATTTTTCTAAGTTAGTCTTAGGTTCCTTATATAGCATTGTATAGTGTTTTTTGAATTCATTAGTGATTTCTTTTAGGTTGTAGGTTACTCTGTTATCAATTGTGATGCTTTCTATATCATTTTTCTTTTTATAGGATTTGTTTTTCTTAAATATAATTTTATTGGCAGTACTTTCTATTCCCAGTCTACTCATTTTATAAAAGGTGTAGCTATTTTTTATTTTGGTCTCAATTTCTTTATTAATTTCTTTCTCCACATTTTCAATCTCTTTTGTATCATTTTTAATTATATTTTTGCTGAGTTCTCTTTGTAATTACTTAAGTCTGTTAAAGCTATATTTTTTAATCTTTTTCCATGTAGTTTCTGCTAACCCAATAATGTCTTTTTTCTTTTCTTCCCAATGATCCCAGGTTATGTCTTTTTTACTATTTTCTAAGAGGCTTTTAACATTTTTGATGAAGTCACTGTTATTTAAGATTGTGTTATTTATTATAATTTTAATTGTTCTTAGGCTATCATTTTGAATTTGAAGAGTCATATTTATCATTTTGTGATCAGATGACTTATTATGGGAAGGAAGAAAGTTGTTGATTGATATATGTTTAATTTTGCCTATTGTTTTGTTTAGGAGGATTTTGTCTATTCTTTCTTTAATACCTTGACCTTCCCATGTGAAGCCACTGCTATTTGGGTAGATGGTTCTATATGCATCAGAAAGAGCATGATTATCGATTAGATCAGTTAGGTTTTTCCTTGAGCTGTCAGGAAGAAGTTGGGTATTTTTGTCGAGTTGATTAGTGACACAATTAAAATCTCCAGCTAAGATTATTTCTCTTTGCCCACTTATATACTCTTTTAAATTGGAGAAGAAGACCCTCCTTTCTGCTGCTCTGGTGGGGGCGTAGATGTTTATTATTTTGATAAATCTATTTTTAAGTTGGATATCGACAGCTAGAATCCTGCCACTTGTATCGGTTCTAAAATCGTTAACCTTGATGTTTTTTCTTATCATAGTTATAGTGCCAGTGCTGCGACGAGATGCGAAGGAGGTATAAATGTTGTAGTCTATATAGAGTTTTCTTAGCTGTCTTAAATCATAAAAGTCATAGACGTTAGTATCCTGAATCATTAGTATATTAGTATTGTCGTTGAGGAGTAGATTTGCCAAATACATTTGTTTTGATTGATCTCTGAAGCCGGTGATGTTTATGGTTTTAATATTAATAAGAAGATTATCGAATTTTAGTTTTTATTTTGTGACTTTACTCGTTTACTTTTTCTCAACTTCGTTTTGTCAACTCTTATAACTTTTTCTACTTCCTCCATTACCTCCTTCTGTGAGAGGCTTGCATCTAAGCTTATAGATAGAATTTTATCCCTAAAAGTATTTGTTTCTGTTTCTTCTCCGCCTCTATATTCCATTTCCCATTGGCAATCCTCTTCTCCTTCTCCCTCATTCTGTTTGACTTCTGTCTGGTGTTTTGGTTTCTGCTTTCCCAAATCATTATTAGTTTTTTGATTGATGTCCTGCACTAAGACATGAACTTCATCTAATTGTGTTTCTGATTGTACATTGCTATCTATCGAATCGGTTTCTTTGTTTTCCGTTTCTTTTTCTCTATCTTGCGTGTTTGTGTCCCCTTCCTTCTTATTATCACTGTCAGTTTCACTATTTTTTCCCCTACTTGGTCATTAATTTCATTTTCAATTTTTCCCTGATGTTTCTTAGCCCATTCTACGTTTTTTTCTTTTCTATTTTCATTTATTCTATTTCTTGCCCCTCTTTTCAGGATTTCTGAGAATGTAGGTTCAGGGCAGTGGCTATTTTCGTTGTGTATTTGGAGGCAATTGTAGCAGCACGGACAATCCTTGATCAAGTGGTGAGGGCTCTTACATCTATAACATAATTTTACTTCGCAGTCTCTAACTATGTGATTAAGGCTCCCACACCTCCTACATTGTTTTTTCATACCTATGTAAGATAGTTCTACTCTATCACCTAGTATATTTAAGTATTTAGGTAAGAGTTTCCTTGTTCTAATTATCACGCGACATGTGCCAGTACGGTATTTGTGGTTATTGTGTGTCACAGTATTCACTAGAACTTTCATTACTTTACCATACGGCTCAAAGGCCTTGGCTATTAGCCATTTCTCGGCTTCAGCTGGTACATATTTAGCTATAACAGTTATCTGATCTTCCTCTAGCCCCTCACATAAATAATTAAAACTGCCTACCTTTACAGTATGGCCGATTAACTTTTCCTCAACAGTGTACAGTCCAACTTCTATTATGTTTTTCGGCTTTATGCAGACCTGTTTCACTCTGCCAGATTGTCCCAAAATCTTCTCGCAAGCATCAATAATCTCAGTAGGGTTGATCCTTTCTTGCACTTTAATCCGTATGGTGCTCCTCTTCGTGAAAGTTTTTGCGAAGTTCTCCTCGATGGGGACGTCTGGACTTGGCTCCTCAGCATCATTCTCAATAGGAGGATCGATGGTTTCTAATGCATCAGTCGTCTCCTCTTCTGTTACATCACACAAGGCGTCCAAGTCTTCCTGTAGCTCCCACTCGCCACTGGGTTGATGGGGAAGAAGGGATGATGAAACTGAAGTGTAAGTTGATGCAGCTGTCGTAGTAACCATGATTGATTCAATCATGTTACCTGATGAGCACTACAAATCCGGAGCACATTAGACAGAGGCACTATAACACTAAAAAACAGCACAAGTAATCCAACAGCGTATCCAATAAGGGCACAGCACAATAAAACCGTATCCAAAAAGAGACACAGCACGAAAAAGCAACTCGTTGGGAACCCGCACTAGGCTAAGACCAAATGTGGAAAGATGAAGAGCAAGATGGCCCTGTAGTAGGGGGAAGCAAGAAGTGGGGGGAGACCAAGGGTCTACCACCCCTAAGGGAAAAAGACGGGGGACAGAAAAAGAAGTAAGTCGCAAAACCAGCGAATACACAATGTGTTTCAACTGTGCAGGCCAGTTATGCGACGAAGTGAGAAGGTTATAGGAAAGCTAAGAATACAGAAAAATACTTACCAAGATGTAAAAAAGGCAAACAGATACTGTTAATAAAAGTTTATTAATTACGTTTTCATATGATTTACATGGGACAACATGTCCGAATAGTTATTCCATTTCAAGTATTAGTATAACAAGAGACCTTTAATGGATGGTGGTAAATCCAAATGGGAGTATAACATAAATAGGATTTGTAGCCAGCAAAGCGCGACAATATATACAGAGTTGCCAGGTACATAGAAGCGGATCACCAACATCTGGGATTGTAGCATGCAAAATGTACATGCAAACATTACAGTGACAATTACAGTACATAGTATATCAACTAACAGTGATGAGTGATATCTTAGTTATCAGCAAAGTTCACAATACATAGGAGTCCTGCCAATGTATACCTTCATTGGTGTTAACACAGATGACAAGATAAAGGGCAGTTAGTACATTAAAGTAACATGATCTCGTCCAATATAACAGACCAAGTACAAAAAATAAAGATAGTAAACACAAACATATTAATACAATTCTATCTACATAACTACAAAGTTGAAGAGATTAGAAACTACACACATGTTTATATACATACAATTATTTTATTTTATTTTTTTATTTTATTATTATTATTATATTATTATTTATTATTTTTTTAATTATTTATTTGTATTTTTTTATTTTTTTAATTTTTATTATTTTTTTTTATTATTTTTGATTTTTAAAATTTGCATATATACATAAATATACATACATAGGATTTTTTTGGAGTATACAATATTCATGGGGTGACAGTAGTATAGGCTAAAGGTACAAAACATGTCATACTGCAGATAGGAAAGTGTTTGCACACAACAGGGACCAAAGACAGGGCAGGACTAAGGAGGGTAGGTATCATCTTTGAATAAGACTTCATTATTGCTGATTTTGAAGATATTAGAGCTGTTACCATAGTTTTTATCCTATTCTTTATTATTCATATTATTGAAATCACTTTTAATTTTGTATCTGGCTTCTTTCTTTATTTTGATGATTGTCCATGTTGCATTGTATCTTATTTTGTTGAACAGAAGTTTGCATCTATTTATCCATATTATCCTTTTGGTGAGAGCAACCATTCAATTAAAGAGATAATGACTTTGGTTGTTGATGTAAAACTTGGTCTGATATTTTATATGATGCCATGTGATTTTGGTTTTCCAGAGCTTGGCCATCCAGGCCCATATGGATTTAGTAAAATTACAATTATAAAATATGTGTTCCGTATCTTCACTTTTGTCACATCTTGGACATTTATCAGTTCTATACCCATGGTATATGTGGAGGTAATGTTTGGACATTACAGCTCCAACAATAATCCTCCATGACGTTTTCAACCATTCTGGTGGGAGGGAGTGGATGTTGTGCCAGACTCCGTTCCAATCTAAGTTACTATTTACCATGAAACTGGGGGGGTGCTTTTTATGAATAATTTTGTAGATAACACCAGGGTGGACTTTCTTGTTATCGATTATCAGGTTGTTGTGGTCAGTGCTGATGATTTTAAGGGTTTTTCGTAAGATGCTGAAATGTTTATTTATGCTAACTTGGAAAGGGAAACTTCCCTGTAGCTTGGTATAGTCTTTCGTAATCGGACCCAGAATATATTGGTAGACATACCATAGAGGGTGTGTCCTTTTTTTCAGTGTTGATGATTAAAGAAATTTGAATAGCTGTTTCGAAATCCTTGAGGTGCCATATATTCCAACCTCCTTTGTATATGTTATTTTTCATTATGTTTCTATTTATTGGTTCAAAAGTACCATTCCAAATAAAATCAAATATGGATCTGTCAATTTTGTTGATAGCTTCAGAGTTCATGTTAGTAATGTACATGTTATATATTATCCTAGGAATGATTACTTTATTAACAATGGTTACCCTTTCAGGGAGGTATAACCAGTCCGCTTTCCAATTTTCTTTTGCCTCCTTGATTTTTTTGTTCATTTCGTCCAATGTTCCTTTTGTTAGAGTCCTTACCAAACCATATACCCAACATTTTTATGTTTTCAGCTTTCTTAATAGTATTTTGTTGACATTTAGTATTGCCGGATATGTCAATTAATTTGGATTTGTTAAGGTTAACAATCATCCCAGTGAGTTTGCTAAAGTCATCCACTTTCTCTATGATTTTGTGGAGGCTGTAGTTATTAGTGACAAAGATGTTTATGTCATCTGCGTGTGAGGTGAATTTAATTTTTTCTCTGAGACCAGGTATATGGATTTCTTCAATTTTGTCGTCATTGCTGATGACTACAGCAAAATGTCTATGTATACTGCGAAAAGTACCATTGAGCAGGGGCATCCCTGTCTGACTCCTGCACTGCACTTGATGTCACCAGAGTTCTTTCCATTAATGCTTATGGTTGTTGTTGGATTATTGTATAGTTTTTTAATGAAGGTCAGTTCCTGATTGTTGAGGCCTAAGGTTTCTAAGAACTTCCAAAGGATGTTGCGGTTTTCAGTATCAAAGGCCTTTTTGACATCGATGGAGAGAATTGATAGATTTTTCTTCTGATCATTGTATATATTTTTTACTAGGTTGAGGAAGGTGATGTTGTCCTGAATGGATTGGCCTCTAATGCCGGCACTTTGAGTTATGGATATATGGTTTTTGAAGATATTTTCTATTCTTTTAGATATAATTATACTATAGATTTTATAGTCTACATTTAATAGGGTTATAGGTCTATAATTGCTTACATCATTATTGATGTTACTCTTTTTCAGTAGGATCATATTGCCGTTACAGAAGGACTGGTGAAAAGAATCTTTGTTATATAATTTGTGAAGTATATCCGACATGATGCCATTAAAGTATTTATATAATTCCGAGCTAATATTGTCCTGGCCAGGTGCTTTCCTTATGTGTAGTGCTTGGATTGCTTCCTGAATTTCTTTTTTTGCTGATTTCTTTATTTAGAATGTTATCATTGATGTTTTTGACTTGCTTAACATTGGAGGTATTATTAGTCCAGTATTGGTAATTATGATTGGGTTGCTTGAGTAGATCAGTAAAAAAGTTCTGGAAGATATCAATGATTTCATTGTCGTTGGTTATAATTTTGCCGTTGTGAGTTATTTTATCTATATGAAGGATGGTTTTAGATTTGTTGTTCTTTGCAAAGATCTTTTTACTGGCCTCTCTTTTTATGTTATATTTATCAAATTTGTAGTTGACATAGTTCTCCTTGTTTCTACTCTCAACTTCACTACTGATCTGTTTTTCAATTCTGGTAATATCATCGGTGTTTTTGATGAGGATGGCAGTAGTAAGCTCCCTTTGGAGTTTTTTCAGGGTGTTAAATCTTCGCCTTCTAATGATGTTCCATGTGTCGGTTAGAATACTGTTACATTCCTTTTTTGTTTTTTGCCAATTTTCCCAGTTAATGTCTTTTTTGCAATTCTCGAGAGCGTTTTTGGTTCTCTGTATGAAGTTTTTGTCACTAAGAATATCCCTGGTAGTTTTGATCCTATTGTTATGTGTGGCTTTATTAAAGATTTCCAAGTTTAAGTCTACCATCTTATGGTCAGATATTCTTTGGTTGCCGGTTGTAATATTGTAAGTACTTATGTTGTTAATTTTGTAATTGTTCTTAGAAAAATAGATGCGATCTAACCTTTCCTCAACTCCTCGTCCCTCCCACGTGTAGCCTGGGTGGAGCGGAAAAAAAGTGTGGTAGGCATCAACTAGGTCAAAATCATCAGTAATGCTTAATAGGGGATCTCTCGAGCAATCCGGAAAGAGTGGGTCATTTTTGTCAATGGTGTCAAAGATGTTGTTAAAGTCTCCCATGATGATCAGTTGTCTAATAGTGTTAAGATAATTTCTCAAGGAGAGAAAGAACTCTTTCCTTTCTGTTGCATTGGGTGGAGCATAGAGATTTATTATTCGGATCCTCTGATTACCTATATTCACGTCCACAGCTATTAATCTCCCTTTACTATCAGTTTTGAAGTCTTTTATTTTTATTTGTTTATTAATGAACATGAGAACACCTGTGCTCCTTCTGCAGGCAAAAGAGGCGTAGATGTTGTAGTTTATGAAGGCTTTTCGCATCTGCCTAATATCATTAAAGTCATCGATATTGGTGTCCTGCAGGGCAAGAATATCTATTTTATTTGTCAGCATGAGGTTAAGAATTTCTATTTGCTTGTTTTTTTCCTTAAAACCGGTAATGTTTATTGACCTGATATTAATGTTATTAATATTGATGCTATTGGCCATAATGTAGGTCTTACTTTCTGTTTATTCTTTTTGTCTTTTTAGGTTCTTTTGGAGTCTTTGTCTTTTTACCTATGCCATATTTAAGTTTTAATTTTTCCAACTGCTCTTGTTTTTCTTGTGCCATTAGATCTTTATCAGTTTCTAACGCCTTCATATATTCTTCATATGTTGTTATAATTTTTTCTTCATCCTCATCCGAGGCATCCTCGATCTCTATAATGTTTTTATTTTTGTCTGGCTTTTCTGTAATTTTTTGCTCTTTATTATTATCTATCATTACTTGTTCTGTTTCTTTTTTTCTCTTTTTAAGATCCTGTGTTTGGTTTTCTAAGGGGTCTTTGTTATTTTCTGTTAATTTTTTATCTTTGTCTTTTTTAGTTTTCTCTTGTGTGTTTTCTAATTCAACCTTTTTGTTATTTTCTGTGTTACTGTCTCTATTTTCACCTATTTGAGCTTCAGTAGGATTTTTATGGTTTTCTGTTTCTTTTTCTCCGTTAGTTTTTTCAATATTCTCATGTGTGCTTTCCCTTTCTAACCTGTTTTCCTTTTCAGTTTCTATATTGTTTATTTTTTCTTGATTCATTTCTTTGGATCTTTCTATGCTGTTTTCCCTTTTTCTTTCTTTTAATTTGTTGCGTGGCCCTTTTTTGTGTAGCTCTTTTAATGTGATTTCGGGGCAGTTTTCGCTTTTCTCATGTATTTTCCTGCAGTTGTAGCACGCAGGACAATCACTTATAAGGTGTAGTGTGCTATTGCATCTATAGCATTGCTTTACTTTGCAATCTATAACCTCGTGATCTAACGCCCCACATCTGCGACACTGTTTCCGCATGCCCTTGATAAAAAACCTGAAGATTTCTTCCCATAATCTCAACAAAATTTGGGATTGTTTTTCTAGTAATAAGGACTACCCTATAGGTTCCTGTCTTAATGTTAGTACCCTGATGTGAGCTAACGAGTACATTAACAACTTTACCATAACTAGTGAAAACATTACGAATTACATCGCTATCTGCTTCTTCTGGCACACGTTTTACAGTTACATAAATTAACTCATCATCTAAGCTTTCAACAGTACAAGATTCGTCACCTACCTTTATGGTGTAACCCATAAGTTTTTCTTTATCTTGAACAGTTGCCAAACCAATTTCCACTATGCCCCTTGGGTGGAAGCATATTTGTTTGATTTTGTTCTGTTTAATAATGCCTTCTATGGCACTGATGATGTTGTTTAGTTCCGGTCTTTGTTGTAGTGTAATCCTCACCGATCTAATGCAGCAGTATTTCTTTATTAGTTGCTCCTTATCTTCAGTGGCTGCTTGGGTGTTTATTGACAGCTTTTTCGAATCTTGTGTCGGATTGGATGACGTACCAACAGGAGTAGGCGGATTGGGAGTATTACTCGTTCCAGCTTCGTTGGTAGGGTCCACTTGCTGCATTCTCGTTAGAGTTACACAAGGGTTGCAGTTGGAAATTACGTCCTCTTCCATTTCTGCCTATAGACTGATGTAATCCAAAGGGGGGGTACTCACACACACACAAAAAAAACACTTTACGCACTTGTAATCCACTAGTATGAAACACTTATACCAACTACGTAGACCATCCAGGCACAAAACATAGAAGACAGCTTAAACAGCACACTTGGCGGCTAAGATCAATGTGCAGTATAGAAAAAAAAGGGGGGAGCAGAGAGAAGTGTGGTGGTGGACCAAAGGTCTCCCACCACAAGGAGATAGAAAGTGGAAGTTGCCCTCAGACCAACGAATACACGTTGTGTTGCAAATGTGCAGGTCAGTCTTTGGACAGAAGTGAGAAGACTACAGGAAAGTTACAAACAGAAAAATACTTACCAAGATGTAAAAAAGGCAAACAGATACTGTTAATAAAAGTTTATTAATTACGTTTTCATATGATTTACATGGGACAACATGTCCGAATAGTTATTCCATTTCAAGTATTAGTATAACAAGAGACCTTTAATGGATGGTGGTAAATCCAAATGGGAGTATAACATAAATAGGATTTGTAGCCAGCAAAGCGCGACAATATATACAGAGTTGCCAGGTACATAGAAGCGGATCACCAACATCTGGGATTGTAGCATGCAAAATGTACATGCAAACATTACAGTGACAATTACAGTACATAGTATATCAACTAACAGTGATGAGTGATATCTTAGTTATCAGCAAAGTTCACAATACATAGGAGTCCTGCCAATGTATACCTTCATTGGTGTTAACACAGATGACAAGATAAAGGGCAGTTAGTACATTAAAGTAACATGATCTTGTCCAATATAACAGACCAAGTACAAAAAATAAAGATAGTAAACACAAACATATTAATACAATTCTATCTACATAACTACAAAGTTGAAGAGATTAGAAACTACACACATGTTTATATACATACAATTATTTTATTTTATTTTTTTATTTTTTTATTATTATTATTTTTTTTATTATTTTTGATTTTTAAAATTTGCATATATACATAAATATACATACATAGGATTGTTTAGGAGTATACAATATTCATGGGGTGACAGTAGTATAGGCTAAAAGTACAAAACATGTCATACTGCAGATAGGAAAGTGTTTGCACACAACAGGGACCAAAGACAGGGCAGGACTAAGGAGGGTAGGTATCATCTTTGAATAAGACTTCATTATTGCTGATTTTGAAGATATTATATTAGATATTGGCGACCAGATACTGTGATTTTAAAGTTTTGAGCAGCACCACCTCTATGGGAAAGGGGGAGCGAGGTGCCACAAAAACCAACATCTCCCTACGCTCGGATTTCAATACCGACCCACAGTGGTCGAGTAAGAGCACCATAATGAGTGAAGAGGGAAGATGCGGCTATACGTCAAAAAACGAAAAACTTAACATGAAGAAAAGAAACCCCTCAAACTTTTAACCACAGCAGGTTAGCACAACTACAAACATAACTGGAGCCAAGATAAGTAACACAATCAACAAGAAGAGCCAAAAAGCGGCCAACAACATAACATCCAAAAACTACAAAGGTAAGTTACAAAACACATTGTTAAATTTTCTCAATCACCAAACATCAAGGTAAGTACCATAACAATACTGTTAATTAAACGCAATGACCCAAAAACACAACTCAAAACAAAACATTAAGTAAAACCTCTGTCATTTTACTTTTCTCCCCCGACCTGCTGTTAAACTTAACCAGGAGGTGGGTGGAGACAAGAACACAGGCAGCTAAAAAGCATCAAAAAAGTCGTATATACAAAGCAAAAAAGCAGAACCTTAAAACACCGAGAAAATCTTAAAACAAACAACAAACCAAAAATGAAAAATCACTTAAACAACACTCCAAAAATTTAAAAAACAATCAAATACTACTGCTCTTCTGTAACGATCACACCATTAAGGACCTTATAGGCGAAAAGACTTTTGTCACAACCTTTAAACAGTAGACAATATCAACTTCATGGATTATTTATTTTATAGTAAAATGATTATCAAGCAACAATTATTCATAAGAATAACAAATGTAATAGTACAAATTGCATATTTAAATTAATATTTCATAAAATTTGAGAGTAAAGTTTTAATTTGAAGGTTAATGTAACCTTAGGTATCCATGATGGCAGCGCTTACGGTAATCTCGAATCAGCTTACTAAGTGATGTTGGTAATAGAGGGAGCTGCAAAGTATCATGCTGTGTTATGCAAATTAATACAATGCATTTGGTGAAGTGGTATCAACGGAATATAGTAACAATTGTGTTAATCCTTAATTTGAGTAATTTTAAATGTATAACGTTAATATCAACAAATTTCTCCAAAATCAATCAGTTAAATATGAGTAATTTTGATATTGCAGCCCAAAATTCTTCGGAAGCATGTACTGTACCTCCCATAATTTTTTTCAATTGCTTGAAACAGAATTTTCCAAATTAGGTCTGGATCTCAGAATTGATAGAGTTTAAAATTTGCAGTAAGTCTAGGATTACAGCATATTGAGGATGTGTGTAAAATTTGTTCAAAACCATGTAAAATATATCAAAGTGATCAAAACTAGTGTGATGCTTTGCCAAAAATGTAGAAGAAATGTTTGATGGAACATTTAAATGGAAATGTGGTAAAATTTCTTGAAGTAGAATATTATCTTTTATATGGCATTATATTGGATTGGAATGCCCTTCAACCACCTCAGGTATTGCTGCAGGTATTTCTAATAAGGCTGCCGTTGACTGGTCTAACCATATACGTTTTGTAATGCTAGTAGCTTTGCACAATATGACCTCATTTAAAATTGGAGGTCCGAAGAAAACCGTAGAAATAGACGAAACTGTTATATGTAAATGTAAATACGAAAAGGCCATAAATTAAGAAGTACAAAATGGGTTGTAGGAGAATTATGTAGAGAAGACAACAGCTGTTTTATATGTCAAGTAAACGATAGATCCAAAATAATGTTAAATTGGATTATTTCCAAATTCAAAAAGTATAGTTTTGACTGATGTATGGAAAAGTTATAACAGACGATCTAGAAGGAACAGAAATCGAGCACAGGACAGTTAATCGTTCAGAGAATTTTGTTAACCCAAGAACGGGAGACTATGCTCAAAATGGGAGACTATGGGGATATTTAAAAAATAAAAAGAAATTTGCCAAAGCATTACACAGGATCTTTCAGACTCATACGTGTATTCCTTTATGTATAAAAAGTTCTTGAATTGGCTGTCTAGAAAACCCAGAAAAAGGTGGCACAATTACAAATCCGAATGACGCGGTTGGGACTTTAACAGAGCTGTACAGCATACTGATAGGAACAAAAAGTCTAATGAACCATGGCTGTATAAGCGAGCCTTCGCGAGATACAGGCTCCCCCAAAATGACTATATGTGAACTTTTCGAGACCCTCAAAAATGGGGTAAAATTTAAAAGATGAAAATTTTCAAAAGTACAGCTAAAAATTGCGTTTCGAACGTTCTCTGTTACAACTTACTAAAGACTCCTAAAACCCCCCTAAACACGAGGGTGCCACCTCTCGACCGCCACTTCCGGGGAGCGCCGTCGGGACTCGCGCCACTCTCTCCGCTAAGCCTGTCGCGTGTTTAATGGGCAGCAAGTCCTATTCTAACGATACTCGTCGGCAAAGGCCAAAGAAAAGCCCGATTAAGAAGACTAATTAGGCAACGCTTTCTTCGACACTGCTCCTATGTAAACAGAGCGCGCTTCTATTTCGCGCTATCTCTAACATGCTCTAACTACCGATGGAAAAGGGCAAGAAAACAGATTCTGCACTCACCTTCAACAGCGTCTCCTCTTGCTTCTCCCACGACGTCCTCCTCTCGCTACCTAGCAACGCCTAGCCTGTTCCTGATGTTCTGTAGGTGAGGACAGGGTGAGGCTGCTGGTCCCCGCCTCGGCTAGGTCCTGGGGGTCGATGACAAAGGTGGTGGTGGTGGGGCGCCTGATGGGAGACGAAAAATCACATAATTCAGATTTCACATCCGCCAAGAAGTATCCTTCAGTCATGCGCACTATACACAGGCTGCACTACTCACTGGGCGGTCGTCATCCCCCTGCCGTTCCTCTTCGTTGCCCTCATGCATGGGAACATCGAAATAAGGCACGTCTGGCGGCAGATGTTGATCCATGGGCACACCGATCGTCTGGAGTTGGAGACCCTGGAAACCAGGGTCTCCAACTCCAGACCCTGGGTACACGGCCACGATGTCCCATAGAAACTGCCAGAATTTGGCCGATGTTGGCCACTGGGAAAGGAACCACGTCCTGTACACGTAACTGCAGGTATAGCTTTGCAGACTCCTGTCTGTGCGGAGCGACTTTATGGACTTCTTCAGCCAGCGATTTCTGCACTTGATGTTTTGAGTATGGGCCTCGGGATCATCCGTGTCCACGAATCTAAGAAAAAAACAGATAAATGTCACTTCTCTATAACGCCCATCCATTTCTTTCAATTAGCACCTAGCACAGTTTCATGCTTCTTACCTCCCGGGGCCCCGCCGGCCGTGGTTGACGATCTTATGTCCAGAGAAGCCCAAAAAAGCCGCACAACCGCGATACTGGGCCACACTGTCGGAAATGATGGTCGTTTTTGGAGCGATGTATCTGAGCATTTGGCTCCACAGAACTCTTCTGCTTTTGTTGTCCACCTGAAAGAATTCGAGAAGATATAACACAACGCGTCAAGAATGCGATAATGTCTGTCGGACAGGTGGGCTTCCCCAACGAACAAAAGGAAATAATGTTTCGCTACTACTTACATGTCAGTACATCAGCTCTCGCGTTTCCCGACAGTAGGCACCAAATAACGTAATTTGGGTGCCTACACCTATGAGGCCGCGGTTATATTTTCGCATCCGGGTAAAGGTCTCATCGATCTGAAAAGAAAACACATTAATATAGACATAGACATTTCAGCAACGTCAGAAATGTGGGTCGACGGTCACCTCGACGTGCAATCCTTCACTGCCTAGCTGGATGTTCTGCTGATGAGAGACGAAAACTTCCGCAACTTCCCAGCAGAAGTTATACCAGTCTACCGCTGTCAAGGTCGCCATGCCGCATTCCTGCATGGCGATGGTGACCGGCAGCTGCATGACCCACGAATAGATCAGCTTCAGCACCTGTAAAATACAAAGAAAACACGTCTGTTATACATACGGCGTCGTAATCGACACGATCGAATTACAGAAATGCGGAATGTAGCCAGATACAGGAAAGACGGTACTTTCTGGTTAGCACAACTCCAGCAACTTGTAAAACTATTTTTGGCGAAATCGAACTATTCTTTTGCATGTTTTCGATAAAAAGTCAATAGCAAATCATTACAAAGGACACTTTTCAAATGAATAAGCCGACTGCTAACATTGGCATAGAGTGGCTGACCGACAGAATGCTAACCGAAAAATACCGGACTGGGAAACCGCCGATTCTGTGAGAACTTTTCGCGATCGACTGTAATATCATACTTGGAGAGCTGAAAGCTTCACTCTTTCGAAGAACATGTTGTGGGTATATGACAGGCTACCGGTGCACACAGCCCTCCTGACGATGCTGCTTGTCCGTTGTTTAGCTGTTTTCTTTTCTTTCAGTTTTTTGCAGCGGTAGACGAATCCAAACCTCTCAGATGGAGCCGGTTCCTTTTGCATTGGGCCTGCAAAATTACAACAAACACATTGAAATTGCTTAGAAAACTACCGAAACACTGCGCTGCGAATATCGGCTGCTCCTGTACATGCGAGAATCAAGCGATGCTTACCTCAGCAATGAGGACACGGCAGTATGGAACCGGTGAGGTCCGGATGTGGCACGAGCCCCACAAGATGGCAAAATTTTTGGGCGGCCTCTTCGGTGGGGAGGTAGGTATGAAATTCGAATGATGTTATATTCGTAAATATGTCGTCGGGATCCACAACGAGAGACGCTGACGGGTCGCAAAAAGATGGCATGTCTGTGTGTCTGTCTTGCACAAGAAAAATGGGTGCAAAGACCCAAAGGCGGCCTACGGGCTTATAAAGGTTCGGTAGGCCATGCCGCGGTCGGCCCAACCTCATAAAGTAACTCTTTCCCCTGCTTCGCCACAAGGCACCACAGGGTTCTAGAGACTATGCCTTAATCATGGGCCTTGGTCTCTTACCCGAAGGTAGTCCCGCTTCAACTTCACGGCAGAGGTGGAACCGCGTGGACGGCTCGTCATGCACAGTGCGTTTTTCAAGCTCGCATGCCTGAAATATGAGTTTCGAATAGGTTCTGGCAGAGCGACCTGGCGGGCGGGTGCGTACAGAAGTGGACTGGCGCCTGGCAGGACGGAGGTTCGAGTACCCGCTCAGGTAAGAGGTGTAATAATAATAGATATTTGTATTTATAGACAATAGATGGCGACTCCGGACGACTGCAGGTGGGAGACTTCTCCCCCCTCTTGAAATTAGTTGCGGGGTGTTAAACTTCACTCATTCTGAGATATTGTTTAATAGTTCAAAACAGAATAAAGAAATTAAACAAATTAGACGCCAACATATGCGCGTAGACGCGCGAATTTTTTTTTTATTTGACACTTTTTGGATTTATAGGATCTCCAAACGTATAGATTTGCAAAAAACTAGGAGAGTCAAATGTGACACGATTCAAATACTTTTTCGTTTTTTATATACATAACAAGTTGGGAAAGTAAAAAGGAGTCGGAGTCTGGGGGATTTTTGACGACTCCGACTAAAATACCAAAACTCCATGACTCCGACTTCACAGCTTTGCATTTTAATCAATCTACTGAAAATCTGAAAAAATCCTATAAAAACATTATTAAATAAACTTTAATTTCGTGCAAAAGTAAGGGGTCCGAGCTTTCTGACTTCTCTTACGATACTGGTCTGATAACCGTTCTGTATCGCTCGATTATTAGCTACTACAGTGTTTCCCAAACTTTTATACAAAGGGTACACAGATGTCAATTTTCTTAATGCTGGGTACCCCTCGTCAAAAAAATTGCATATACAGTAGAGACTCGTAAATCGGAACCCCGGTAATTGGAATCGCCGGTAATCGGCATGATTTTCAGTCGGACTGTGTCGTGCTGAATCGAACGTTTTTGATACTAAATTTACTTCTAAAGTATAATTTTCATGTTTTTATATTCTTCAATATATTTATTTTGTTTGTACAAAATGCAGAAATAATTTTTAACGATACGATAGCCTCGATTATTATTATAAAAATTTTCGTTAGGCTTAAAATCGACGAAAATTCAACACGAAGAGTCACGCGACGGAGAAAAATTTGAACATTGGACAGGTTAATATATTTTTTCATACATAAACCGTAATCGGAACAAATCCCTAATCTGAACAACCCCAGTCCCCAATTGATTCCGATTTTCGGTTCACTACTGTACTTTAAATCAAAAACCAAAGATAACGAGGATATTCCATTTCTATATGCTACTGCAAATGAAAAATCGAAAAAGCCAAAATAGCAGACTATGTGGAAAATATTGTTCCTAGATATAGCGATATGGACTTTAGGTCTCATTTTCGTCTTTCTAGAAGCACTGTCAAAATAAGTCTCTGCTAAGAATTGTTAGTTGTAGTAACTAGCTACAGAAAAATTTGTTTATTCGGCATTTTTAGCTTTTTATTAATACTAAAGCACATAACAAACCTTTCCTGTTAGAAAAATCGCACAAAAGCTAAAAATACACACGCGCACATTGTAACAATTCAATGTGTAGATACTGGAGGTTTTTGTGTGACACTGTTGTCTTGGCCATAGAGTGGAGGAATACACAGAATCACAGCACCCGGTGAAACCGCTAAAAAGTAACGAAGTTTTTTATTATTTTTCTATGTTTGTAATCGAAAAAAGTAAACTGCTTGTTGACCAGGAACAGCCGAAGCACGGTGCAGCGTGTACCCCCACTAAACTCTTCCCGTATCCCTGGGGGTACGCGTACCACACTTTGGGAAACACTGAGCTACTAGATAGCAGCCCACCGCTATGAGAAACTGGTTCGGTCTGGCTCGAAATTTCAGAAATTTTCAGAGTTGAATTCATCCGAATACGACCTGTCATGTCTTTCCTCATCCGATCCTCTCTTGACAGCCGGATGGTCGAGCGGTCAAGATGGCAGCTTACCGCTCTGGGGGATTCGGTTTCGATCCGGACGGGTCGATAAATCCCCAGGAATTTTTCGGGGGGTGGTCCGTCCGGATGCGTCTGGCACCGTCCCTTACCACCCGACCGCCCCATTGTAGACCTGGCCGGGCTTGCTAAAAGAGGCCATCTTAGTGCCCACGGAAGAGGGCACTAAGAATTTTTCAACTCCGCCCTTGGCGGAAAAAGTTAAAAAAAAAATTAATTTATCAGATTCAATATATTGTATTTTATCTGTTGGAAATTTAAATAAATTTTACAAACTATTATTTTATTATTATTATTTTTATTAATTAATGATGACAATAAATTAATTATATCATTTTTTATATGGAAAAAAGCGCCATCTGTGATTGTGAAAGGACAAAACATACAAGATGGCGTCGTCCAGCGATGAAAGGTGTGATTTCATAAACTCTGTAATTAAGATTCAAAATAATTAGATTTTGTAGTATTTAACGATAATTTTTATTTGTTCGATTGCAATTGCAATAATTTAAAAAATATTTTTTAATATTTTCTTTTTATTACCGATTTAATTACGAATGAATGATATATATTTGAGGTTAAGTTAGTAGTATATCAACAGAACCGACTTTTGTAACAATTGGTCGAACGGCCTAGGTGTGCATAGCAAACAAACCTTTTCATTTATAGATATAGGCTTACTTCTTTGGCGTATTTATTTATATCAGTTATGAAGAATTATTCCATATGAAGTTATTTAATCTTGAAATAGGGTCTAGGTGGAATAATAGATGATTCTGAAATAAGTGCACAAAACAATGTATTTTGTTGTATTAGAAAATGACAATGTCATTCTCAGCAGGCAGGTAGCCTGCATTATATGGTCTGCTATTTTGATGCTAACATTTACACATGATGCAAGGAATGCATGGAAAATGCAATGGTTTATTGACTCGAAAGAAATATATACAGAATTCAAAACAATTGTTCAAATTACCACTATTTTTATTTGTTCATAACAATTTCCACAAAGTGTTTTCCTTCTCTAAAACATTATGTGGGACAGATTTACCACTGAGTAAACTGCTGCATGTATAATTTCTTACCAAGAAATTATGGTGCAGGAGAGAAGCAAATGCTGATTTCTTATGTAAGAAATCAGCATTTGCTTCTCTCCTGTACCATATTTCCCAATAACAACAAACCTGAGTTGCTGCAGGTATGAGCCCCAGCCACCATGCAATTCCAATCCCGTTACCTGCATTTTGTTTCAGCCATTGTGGCACCTACCATATTGACAAGAAAGTGTTCATTTCACTAACATTCCTTAGAATATGCACACTTATTTCAGAATCATTCTGTTTTAAGAATGGAATAAATGATAGAAGAGTAATAAAAAGAATATTCTGTTCCTGAGTATATTGCATTTTCTGTAATTTAGAATTATTGCAATCACAAAATGAGTTTTAATTATTTATTGTTTTGTATTAAAAAGATAAAAATAAATATTACAAGTATAATTTCTTGATTTTATTCCTACAATTCTAAGACACATTGTGAGCTTTAAATTGAATTTTAAGGCTTTTTATAGAGGATAAAATTTTAAGTTAATCAATTTTATTAAGTTTTGTTAAGTAACAACAAATTATAAAAACTATAGAAATGTTATGAAATACATATTATTTGACAGCTGCATTTCTATGCTCTTCTATATATACAATACCTGACCACCAAATTAGAAACCTTTATTCAATATTAAATTGGGCCACCTTTACAGTTAGGCATGGATTCCACAAGATGTTTAAGTGGACCTATATCTAAAGAATTCCAGGCATTCAGCATATTTGCCTTTAAATTACTCAGATTGGATGGAAGTGAATGTCTGTTGTAGACCTCTTTTTCAAACATGTCCCTTATGTTCTTTATAGGATTTAGGTCTGGACTGTTAGGTAACCAGGGAAAATGCTGGAAGTCACTATCATGCTCCCAGAACTAATCATGAAGAATTCTTGCCTGATGGGAAGTGCAATTATTGTCTACAAAACATCCTTCTCCTTCTGGATAAAAATGTAACAATGTAAAATGCACTTGATTCACTGCAATATTCAGATAAACCTAGAGTTTGCATAATCTTCTAGCAATATCAATGGATCTATTCTGTGCCAGCAGAACATACTTTAGACCAGGAGTGTCCAACCTGCAGCCCAATAAACGTGTAAACAAAACTGACAAATTGTTTTATTTATTTATTTCAATGGCATAAACTCAAAAAAGAAGTTTCACAAAGCTGTAAACCTTTATACATATTTATTTTTGAGTGGAAAGGAAATATTTTCAAATACATGGAAATGTGTGAATGAGGAAGGAATACTAAATAAAGCTGAAGTTGTGACTCAAAGGACCTAAATTTGTGGAAAAGAGTGAAAGGCCAAAAGATAAAAAGTAGTGAGAAAGATTAAATAGACTTCTGTTATGTAAATATTGACCCTTAATTTTCCAACCTTCCTCACTTCTTTATCTTTTGTCCATTCCCTCCTTTCCCCACATTTGGATCTATAATCCTTTGAGTCCCAAGTCCAGCTTTATTTAGTATTTTTTCCAGCATTGCAAGATTTAGCTACTTTATGCCAAATTTGGCTACCTTTTTTTAGTTTGACATAAAAAGTATCATTTGGTGAATTGACTATTTTTTGGCTACATATTATTTAAAAATTTATTAGTTGAATAAAAATGCACTTTAGAATGGTGTTTTGTCATTTTTTATTAATTGGAGACCCAAATAAAACAAATATTTGTTTTCCAAATAAATTTTTGTTTGTTTCCTTTATAATATTTAAATAAGTAATAAATGAATTTATCTATTTCTAAGTAAAAATTGAAAGTGTTTGTAGAAGTAATTTTTTAAAATATCCTTTTTTGTGATAAAGTTTTAATACTTAGTACTATAATCTAGACATGTTAATCCTTAAATATAATTGTATATTTAAGGATTGGGCCATAAGTATATATAATATGCTTGTGGTCCAATGACTTCTTCCAATGTGGCCCAGAGGAACAAAAAGGTTGGACACCCCTGCTTTAGACCATTTACCATTATACCTTTTCCAGACTCTTGAACTGTATGCACTAGGCAAGCTAGGATTCTTGCCAAATTCTGCCAATCATTGGTATGTTACAGATGTAACTTACCATGACTTGTCAGACAAAATGACTTTTTACTAATCATTTATTAAATAAAAACAAAACCTTTAAATATCAATAACAGAATTTTAATGAAACTATGAACGTTTTTGGCCTTCACCAAGGCCTGCCTCAGGTTTTCATTAAAATTCTGTTACTGGTATTTAAAGATTTTGTTTTTATTTGATTGCTCTAGTAATTTGAAAAGGTGATAGTTATAATGATCATTTATTGTTCAATGACTTGGTTTCTGTTCCTCTCTAAATTCTGTGATTTCTATTTGGACTTGTGATTATTTATGCCAATTTTCTGCACATTGTTTGGTATGAAATAGTTCCAGAATCACCTGTATTAAGTGAATCTCAATTGTTGCACACTTAAAATTCTGTTGTTCTTTACAGGTCTCTTCAGATGATGCTGGTTTCGTTCATGACATTATTTTTGGATGACAATTATGCCTTTTAAATTGGCAATGTGAATCATTTTTCCAGGCATTAAACATTCTGAAGATCTCATCTTTTGAAATTCCAAGTCAGCTTGGTAGTTTTTAAAAGTTTTTAAAATTGTGGTTTCAGCAAGCCATGCTCCACAGTGAGCACTTTTTCAAATTCTGAAAGGTGTCATTTTCCCACTGTGAGAAGAAGTATTAACAAATTAATGCTATGCTGCAGTTTTAAATAATAGTGAAGATCATGTGCTGATGCTTGTCAGTTATGTAATTTTCATATATAAGCAGTGAATAATCATAGCATTTATTTACATAAAGGTTTCTAATTCAGTAGCCATATATTTGTGTTTCTTATTGTACACTCTAATAGCTTAAATCTAACAAATTTAATCTGAAATTTATATTACCATCCAAAACCTTTACTCATCCAGCAGATTATTTCTTTAAATAAACACCAATGATCATTTTCAGCTGCCTTCATCGCCCATCTTAAAGTTTACCAAACATCAACGGAGTGAAATGTTATCAACAAGATCTTGTAGATCATCTCACTTTATGATTTGAAAATAATGTTATTTGATGTAGCATTTAAATATAAAATTTTTAAGTACATAATTAAGTTTATGTTCATTATGTTCCACTTGGTTGATGTTTGATAAACCTGAACATAGTTGATGAAGACAGATGAAAATGTTTGTTACTGTTTACTTAAATAATCTGCTGGATAAGTAAAGGTTTTAGATAGTAATAAATGATAAAACATATATCTGTAAGCATTTGAAAGAAATATTTTATGTATAATCTGTATTAAATTTAGATATGATATATTTAAAAAATAATCAAATCAAATACCTAACTATAAATTATATATAAACACATCTTTTCATATGTTTCCAGCAATTCTGTATAGTTCTAAAAACACTTTAGACTTGATTTTACAGGTCTTCTTCAGATTAGGAGCTGTTCTAATTAGATGGAGTTAAATTATGTTCCAAAATGAAACAATTCAAAGTTTCTTTGAGGTTATTTAAATTTCTTATGTTGTAACTTGAGATTTATAAAATTTAAATTTATAAATCTCAAGTTACAACATAAGAAATTTAAATAACCTCAAAGAAACTTTGAATTGTTTCATTTTGAAACACAACTCCATCCAATTAGAACAGCTCCTAATTGGAAGAAGGCATGTAAATCAAGCCAAAAATGTTTCCTATTAAATTTTCTATGGTAGCTGTATTATGTTGATCTAGTAATAGTCTCTTTAATTCGAAAAATATTGACGGTAGACTGCTTCACAGCTTAACAGGTTCCAAAAAACTCCTTTATTGCCTTTTTACAAATGCATTTCGGATCAGTATTATTTTTTCTGACCCCTCTTCAGTGCTTAAGTTTTTCATATACTCCTTAACACTTATACAGTACTTTCGAGTTCTGTTTACATTGCCTTCTAAAAATACGGTTATTTTCCCTTGCAACAGTGCACTACAGCAATAAGGCTTTCTTTAAAAATATTCCAAAACCTTATACATTTTTTTTTTAAATTAAAAACACTGTGTGTAAGGTTTTGGAATATTTTTAAAGAAAGCCTTATTGCTGTAGTGCACTGTTGCAAGGGAAAATAACCGTATTTTTAGAAGGCAATGTAAACAGAACTCGAAAGTACTGTATAAGTGTTAAGGAGTATATGAAGAACTTAAGCACTGAAGAGGGGTCAGAAAAAATAATACTGATTCGAAATGCATTTGTAAAAAGGCAATAAAGGAGTAGTTTGGAACCTGTTAAGCTGTGAGGCAGTCTACCGTCAATATTTTTCGAATTAAAGAGACTATTACTAGATCAACCAAAAATGTTTATTTGAACTATGGAGAATTGCTGGAAATGTACAAAAAGGTGTGTTTATATATAATTACAAAAATTTCTGCTTAATGATTTAATTTGAAATATTCAACAATAAATTTTAAGATAATTCTATATTTTCAGAGGTGATTGGCCTGGTAGATGGAATCATCTTCGTAAAATCCTTGAAAGAACAGGGCCATTAAGTCATCCTCAGTTTGAAGCAGGTCCCCATGTAAATATTTTAATATCTGTTTATTAAATATATGTTGTGTTGAACAATAAGTATTTATAATAGGAAACATAATAATCATATTGATAAAATTAATTTTTTTTTAAATTTGTTCTGAATGATAAATATTTTTAGTTTTTTTGAAACATTTTCCTCAATCTAATATTTTAGTAGCTTTAATACACTATTATTATTATTATTAATTTTTAAATGTTTTAAAAAGTTTTCATCATTTTGATTATTCTAAACTAGATTAAGTTTCTTAATTTAATATCATAAAAATTATTATTATTATTATTATTATTATCTCCTGAAGATATGCTTGAATATATCAAAATTGAAGGAATGAACAACTTATTTTATATTTATTTTATTATATATTAATTTAAATACCATAAAATTTTTAAAAAAATTTCATTTAAATATTTCTGTTGTTGTCAAAAAAACAATTATATTGGAAGACATTATCTTTACTATTTTTGTTTTGTGTAAAATATTTCTTCTGCAGTATATTAACTTTATTATATTTTTATTTTTAGGCTTTAGAATTTCTTTTGGAACAATGTCGAATACTTGTTGTAGGTGCTGGTGGTTTAGGATGTGAATTATTAAAAAATTTGGTAATTATAAAATTTGAAATAATGTTAGGATGATGAATGGATGTTATTAAAAATTTTCCAAACACAAATTAATTATGACTCAAGTACTTTTAGTTAACCCAGTCCATTCGGGAAATCTTTAACATTAAGTAAACAGGTGGAATTTGTTATGCGGTGCATTTTCGCAATTTTTGGATAATTTTTTAAATTGTTATATTTCACTTAATATCAATATTGCGCTATGTTCAATCTGGTTTTTGTGTTTGATTAAAAAACATTACAGTTTACGATTGTTTAATTTTCACTTTTATACAAATTTAAAATAATATTAAAATTTGAAGTTTACAAACAAAGAAAAAATTAATTTACAGAGAATTGCTGAACTTTGTACATCTATTAGGTAGACACATCTGTCTTCTTTTAAACAAAACAAACCGCAGCTGTGTAGCTGGAGCGGGGGAGAAGTTTTGCCATTATTTACACTATGTCTCTAATTACTTAGCGGGGAAAGGAGTTGATTGTTATCATAAAGCGACATGTTAAAGTTTATCATCATATATTTCTGCTTGAAATAGTGAATATGTAACACTTTTTTATATTTTTTCAATGCTTTATACAATTATACTCTAAAACAAGTTATTAGTTAATTTTTTCCTGCAATTACACAATATCCAGAAGTAATGAGTTTCGCGGTAAATTTTTTAGCTGGAAGCTTTTGATAAGAAATCATCTTGTCAAAATAGAGTCAAATAACATAAAAACTAGTAGAATTATGCTTTAAAATAAAGAATATAGCTATATTCTTTAATGTTTGTTTATATTGTTTCTGACTCTAATCATGTGGATTGGTTCTTTGCGGGAAAATCCAGACCAGATGGTTCTGAAAACTCTTATTCATCAAAGTTCATTTAGTCATAATATAAATTACCAATTAGAGTGTAATAGGCATAGAAACAAAAATTTTAAAATCAATTAACAGCAAGATCTTCCATAGACTTACTATAGGGAGGTGGAGTTTTCCAGGATTATTTATTGTTAGATAGTTTTGAGAACATATTTACTCACCTAAATATTGTCGAATCAGCTAATTTAATGCCTAAGTACATTAAATTAGTTAATTAGAGCTAAAAAACGATTTAAAAAGCAAATTTATTGTGATTGTTTACATTTTACTTTGAAGGTTGGAAGTGGGGCTTTTTGCGGCAATTTTTCCTTTTGCAAGTCTGTGATTAGTTAAAGTAATGTCAACAAAGATGGAAGATACCCAATAAAACCTTAGAAGGAGTTTCCCTTTGATTTTTTTTCAGCCAACTGTGTAGTTAACTGCGAAGATTTACTGTAGAATAGTAGGGGGTGTATTTACCGAAATATTTATGGCCCAGGGGTGGTAACAAAATACTTATTGGCTTAAACAAAGTCAATTGATTTACAGAAGAGTGAATCAAAGCTAAGATCGCAGAAAACTCGAATATAATGCAAATTAATCAAATTTTTTGATTGATTACACCTAAAGACATATTTTGCATCACCAATTAATGGCAAGTCACGTGACATACACCTAAAGACACATACCAGCATGAAAAGGGTTAAGTCAATTTAATTTTCTTCAGGCTAGAATATAACAAAAAACATTTTTATGTTAGGCTCTAGAAGCTGAAAGATTCATGATTGCCATACAAGATCATGGTATAAACACCAAAAATTACAGAATATACATGTTAAAAGACAACAAGTTAGATGATACCTACAGAAAATTTCTCATCTGATCTGAGTAGAACACATTACATGAGAGTGCAAGCTCTTAGTAAACAGATTTTTTACATAGATGAAACCAAATAACAAATTTACAACAAAAGGTTGAACATGCACATAAATTATTGCACACTTAGACATGAACATAGTCACAGATAATATCAGGTCAGTCCATAAGTTCATGCATATTTTTATCTACAAAAAAAGCAGCAAAAAATTTTAATTAAATTTTATATCAATCTATAATGTATTCACCATTATTTTGTACAATTTCTTGCCATCTTGATGGTAGCTTTTTAATCCCGTCTTTCGTAAAATGATTTCGGTTTTGAATCAAAATATTCAGAAATAGCCTTTTTTACATTATTCTCATCCTCAAAAGTTTTCCCTTTTAAAAAATTCTGCAAACTGCAAAAAAGATGATAATCACTGGGAGCAATATCTGGCGAATATGGTGGATGAGGTAAAATTTCCCAGTTGTAGTTTTCACGTTTCTGTACAGTTATTTTTGCAGCGTGTGGTCTGGCATTGTTATGCTGCAAGAGAACCTGCTTTCTGTTCATTAACGACAGTCGATTTTTTTTCAATTTTTCAGTTAAACGCTCTAATTGCTCACAATACATTTGAGCTGTAATTGTTTGATTAGGTTCTAACAGCTCAAAGTAAATTACACCTGACATATCCCACCAAACAGACAAAATAAAATTTTTTGGATGCAACCCACCTTTTGCAGTTGGTTTTGGCTGCTTGTCGCGATCCATCCATTGTCTTTTTCTCGTCACATTATTATAGAGGATCCATTTTTTGTCTCCAGTAACCAGCCTACCAAGAAAAGGTTCTAAAGTAATACGGGATAAAAGAGACGTGCAAATGTTTACACGTTGTTGTCAGTTAGCTATTGACAGTTCATGTGGTATCCATTTTCCTAGCTTTGAAACTTTTCTGATTTGTTGTAGGTGTCTATGAACAGTTCCATGGGATGAATTTAAACGTTCCACAATTTCATCAACTGTTAAAGATTGTTCTGCTTCAACTAGTGCAGAGAGAGCATCATCATCAAAGTCAACGGGTCTTCCAGTACGAGCCTTATTCTCCACACTAAAAGCATTGTTTCTAAATCTTTCAAACCACTTCTGCGCAGTCCTTGCACTAATTACAATTTGATTATGTACAGTATTTATTTTTTTGGCTGCATTTGTAGCATTCTCACCACTTAAAAATAAAAAGTATAAAACATGTCTTTTATATTCATCGGTTACTTCCATTTTAACGAAAATAAACAACTGAAATGTTCACAATTGTGAACAGTATTATATGAATGAGATCCAATTTAACACTTTAGTGTAAAAATTATCACATTAGGCTGACATTTTTAATAGCAAAACAAGATTTTTCTCAAGGTCATAAAAATGCTCATGGACTTATGGACTGACCTGATATTAGAAATAATACATACCAAATATACTGTACTAAACAGAACTGCAGATGAAAGCATTTACATCGCAATACACTGCAATCATTCACAAACAAATAAACTGATATTTATCATAGACAACATATGAAACATCCATAATACATAAATTATTCTACACTGAAAAAATTATTTAATATATATAGCACTTTCCTAAGAAATTTGTATCTTTGGAAGATGGATAAATTATTTTTATAGTTCTCTCTTCCACAGAAGTCATACTATATATATTGATCAAAAGTTTAGAATCATTAGATCTTAACAACATCCAAATTATATTACAGAAAGCTGTAATATTAAATTTATTTTATATTATTAGGAAAAATTATTTACTTAACCAGATATTTAGCTCAATAGATAAAATTATGTAGAAAACAGACGTTTTCAACTGCTTTTAGCAATCATCCTCAAGTTAACAACTTATTCAGAAATGTATAATGTATGATGGAATGTAATAATTTCAATTATAACACAAACATCTGATTGATCATTAGGAGTCACCCGTTTGTATCCGGATGTAAATATCTAGATATAACATTAATACTAAATATCCAATAACATCTTGCAAGCTGAGGATAATGTGTTGTCCTTGTAGTTGATAGCCATGTTGATTTTACTAGCCTTGCAAATTTCCAGTATTTCCAGGTATTTAAGTAGAGAAGGCTTCTGTGTGTCGTGAATGACACGTGCATTATCCAGATAAACCCACACATCCTCATTCAAGTATATGTGGCTGAAGTCATAGTGGTTTGCCCATCGTACCTCTGTTGCATATTTCCTGGATATCAACGTACGTATACAGGATGACAGAATTTACACATTGGTGTACCACAAACCCTCATACAATCCAATTTTCATTCCATTGTTGTTGTATGATCATTTCCATTCCATTGTTGTTGTATGATCATTTCCATTATAAGATGGCAACTTTTAGAGCCTTAGTAAAAAGGGTGTTCACACACTCCTCCACTACCAAGGAGAGATCTCATGAATTGCGGTACATAAACCAGTTGGCTGTCCAACACGGGTACCCACCTAGATTAATAAAAAATTTAATCAACAAGTATGAAAAGCAACACCAAAATATAGGAATGATGGAATATAAATTCACGATTGTGCAGTGTAACAAGACACTGATGGCTACATTTAGAGAAATAGGAGATTACAACAACCTTTTCTTGACTTATAGATTAAACTCTACTATCTATTTGCTTCTTAGGAACAGCAAAGACCCTGAGAATAAGTTGTTTTTTCTGGAAGTATACTCCATACTGCTGCAGGACAACAGAGATGGCTGGCATCTACAGTGCATTGAGGCTACAATATGTCATTAAAGCAAATTCTACAAGAATATCTTGTGTTGTTAATAAAATGCAAACCACTATGACTTTAGCCACATATGCTTGAATAAGGATGTGTGCGGCTGGATGGCCAAGTGGTCAAGCTTAGCAGCCTGCCACCCTGAGGGACCCGGGATCAAATCTGGACGGGTCGAAAAATCCCCAGGAATTTTTCGGGGGATGGTCCGTCCAGATATGTTGGTCCCCGTCCCTCACCACCCGGCCGCCCCATTGTGGGCCTGGCCGAACCCATAATGGGCTTGCTATAAAAGGCCCTCTTAGTGCCCACAGGGCAGAAAGAGTTACCAAAAAAAAAAATGAGGATGTGTGGGTTTACATGGATAATGCACGTCTCATTCACCACACACAGGAGCCTTCTCTACTTAAATACCTGGAAATGCTGGAAATTTGCAAGGGTAGTAAAAGCAACATGGCTATCAACTACAAGGACAACACATTATCTCCAGCTTGGAGTTGGTGGATATTTAGTATTAATGTTACATCTTGATATTTACATCAGGATACAAATGTGTGACTCCTAATGATCAATCAGATGTTTGTGTTATAATTCAAATGATTACGTTCCATTGTATGCTTCTATGTTTCCGAATAAGTTCTTAACTGCTTTCAGAAATCATCCTCGAGTTGAAATCATTTGTTTTCTACATAATTTTATTTATTGAGCTGGATTTCTGGTTAAGTAGGTGGTTTTGTCAATTATCTAGTAGTTAGTCATGTATTAATTATTAAGAAAATTTTAAAATATAAATATAACAACAGTACACAAATATAAAACAATAATTTAAATATCTACGCCTTAATTTTAATTGACTACAGCACTCGGCACTGATATCAACAAAGTATCATATATATATATATATATATATATATAACATATATAATAATAATAAATTGAGCAAATTTTATATATATATGTTAATTTTTTCTACACAGGCTCTTATGGGTTTCAGAAATATTGATGTCATAGATATGGATACTATTGAAATATCAAATCTTAATAGGCAATTTTTATTTAGGTAAAATATTTTTGCTATTAGTAAGACGTTAAGATGTTTAAAAAAAAAATGTTAAAATATTGATATGAATTTGCAGGCCACAAGATGTTGGAAAATCTAAGGCTGAAGTTGCTGCAGAATTTATCAATAAAAGAATTCCAAATTGTAGAGTAACTCCGTATCCTTGACATTTCTTGTTCTGTATATTTATGTAATGTGTTTTAATTTATAATCAAAATCATTTTAAATAATACCATTCTTCATATTAAATTTAATAGAAATAACTAACTATTCAAGAAATTACTATTTAAATTATGAAAACTGCTTGAATGTATTTTTAATAGTTTTTCTGTATAATAAGTTAATACTTATATCATTTGTAAGTTAGTTATTTTCTAAATTTGTTCTTTAAACTTTGAAATCACCAAATTAGATTTTAAAATTTATAAAAAGTTTTGTTATTGAACAATTGCATGATACTTGGTTCCCTATTCAAAGATCCAACAATAGAAGACTACTTTAAGGAAACCAGAATATTTATTGGAAAAGAAATGCTTTGGACTAAATTAGCCCAGCATCAGCTTTCCAAATAGCAAAAATTCAAAAGAATTGAGCATAAAATTAACAGTTGAAGCAAACCTCTCATAACGTCAACTGTTAATTTCATACATATTCTATCTTTGAATTGTGTCTTAAGTTCTGTTTGGAAAATTGATGTTGGATTAAATTTGTCCAAAAATCTTTCTTTTCCAATAAATATTTTAATTTCCTTAACCTAGAGGTTTATTTTTGGAAGTTCTATTATACAGTATAAAAAGTTCAACTATTTAAAAAATTATAAAATTATACAATTTTTTTATAATAACTTGAAAAAAAAAGAATATACATGATTATTGATAGCTGTTTATCTATTATAAATGATACAATGGCCATAAATGTGACAGCTACACTAATGTGAACCTTGATCTTCAAAATATCACATAAATCAAAATTTCATAAGACAGGATAAGCTTTTCTATTATACCTTACAACTGAAATAACTTTGTATCTCATTTTTTCAGCATAACTTAATTACCCTATCCATTTTCTCCAAATAACATTAAAGTGCTATAAAACATAAATTTACATAAGTTGAAAATTGTGATATTATAACTCGTACATTAAGAAAAGTTATACAAATAAATATTCATTAAATTTTTAGCAACATTTTGTATTTATATTATGAACATACTGTGCATAAAAATTTGTGTATATGTATATAAAATATGCATAATTTAGTACATAAGTGCAAGTTATATAGGAATGTTTATTTTCACAAGTTTTGTCTAATACATATTATGTATTCCTTAACATAATTTTTAGTCATTTCAAAAAAATTCAAGATTATGATGAAATATTTTATAGTGGTAATATAAATATTATTTAATAATTAAATTTTTAAAATAATAATAATTTTAATTTTGTAATAAAGTAGATATATAATCAAATTTTTTGTTTTCGTAGATTTCCATATTGTTATATGTGGTTTAGATTCAGTTATAGCAAGAAGATGGATAAATGCAATGCTGGTAATTAATATAAAATATCATAAAATTTTGATTTTATTAGACAAACTCATCCAATTTTATCAATTTTATTTTTAATAGTATATGTCAGAGCATTTATTGCAGAATTTGAATGTATATTTTTACATTTTAAAATATAAATAAAATGACCTGTTTTCCTAAAGTCAATATAAGAGAATAATAAACACACACACACACAGATATCTCTATATATCTATATATATGTATGTGTGTGTGTGTGAGGTACTGAAATTGTATCACTTATAAAATCTTATAAAATGTGTTTAATTACAAAAAAAAACAAAAGTATTATTTTGTTGCAGACTTGTAAGAAACCATAAAAATCGTTCTAATGTTTTTATAATGTCCGTGACACAATAAAATATGAGAGTGCTTCTCGTTGGCTGACAAAGTCAACTGCAGCAATGGTTTCAGTGATTGTATCAACCATTGTTATAAAACCCTGCAAAGATGATGTACTTTTATAAGCAAAATGAAAACTTTTTGATAGTTAACTCTGTGTAAAACATTCATAACTGTTACTTAGCTGAAGATTTATCCTATTATGTAATAGTGCAGAGAATGCATTATCATCAATCAACAATTATGCAGTTGTTACAAAATGACGACAAAAAATAAATTACGCTTTTTGGTTCATTCTTCTTGGTTTTTTCTGTCATTTCAAATTCCAATCATAGATTAAATATGCTACTTTGCACATATGTTGAATACTTTCTGGTATATATCATAGGTGATACAATTTGCATAGCCAATAATTGCCAATAAGTCAATACTTTATAATTGTTATACAGTAATTTTTACACTTATAAAATTAATTTAAAAACTATAATAATTGAGCTTTTTGAGTAAGAAAACATTATTATGGCCTGTTGATTCTTGAAATTGCTTTCTTTCAGAATATAATTTTTGATATTCTAAACAATATTTGATACCATAAAAAAATACAAAAAAAAAATATTATTTTAGAAATAACTTTTTTTGTATGGAACCTTAGAAATATTCTAATATTTCATATTCTAAATATTCTAATATAACATTTATCTTTTTGTTTTTATTATTTTATACTCCACTGTTTCTTTGAATAAAAACCAAATAAATTTGCTTTAAACCCAAAACCTTTAAATAATGAAAAACATGGAAATGTATTTTAAATATATATATAATTGAGGAATTTTGTTTGTTTGCTATGTATGTGTAGCCTATTTGACCAATTTCTATAAAACTCAGCAGTTACATTTAAATACTTTTAACTTAGATCATGTTGTACAATTAATCAATCAATCAGTTTATTTGCTGCACAAAAAAGTACAACACCAGTACTGCAAAAAGCACAACCAGTAACAATGCGAGTACAAAAACATATTAAGGATACAATATACAAAATATAAAGTACAAATCCAAAATGTAGTATAAGAATACGAAGATACAAAATTTTTTAAAGTACATAATACAAGTTATGATGTAAAATATAATATACAAAGAAAATTTAAAATGCAAAATTACAAAATGCAAAATACAGAAAATAAAATATAAGATACATATTATACAAATAAAATTGGAATAAAAATATTATACAAATGTTAAAAAAGCTTACAATACAGTGAGAGTATTGAAGGTACAGGATAAATAATATACATGAGTGCAGTAAAGTACAGGAGTTGCTAAAAATCACATCGAATATTCTATACATGGTTATGATATACAATATGCCTAAAATAGCAGGAAGAACAGATGCTGAGTGTAACTGATGGGACATAGACCAAGCGATGAGGTTCAGGGAAGAGAAGTGGCGGAACGATGAGTGACGAGGCTGTGGTACTGGGTGACCAGCTGGACAAAGTGGGTGTAGGTGGTCTGATCATTGACCAGATCGTTGAGATTGCATGGCCATTGAATGCCTCTAGAATTAATGATGGTCTTTAGATGTAACCTCTCAGCTTCAAGCATAGGGCAAATATAATGGTTGACACCATCCTGTATGTCACAGAGAGGACAGGTGTTGGTTGATTGATGGGCGAATCTATTCAGGTAATTAAAGAAGTTTCCATGGTTGGTGTAGAACTGCGTGCTATGATGATTAATTTTAATCCACTTGTAGTTGAATAAATCAGTGATGATGGGGAAGAATTTATTTGTGATAGACTGCCGGGCATTCCACGTGCTTTGCCAGTCGTGAAGAAGGCTGTTCCAGAGTAATTTCTTAAGGGTGGATTTGCTTATTTTATCGTAGGTGATAGAAACAGTAGTGTCTTTAGCGGCAGATTTTGCAAGAATGTCAGCCCTGTTGTTTCTAGGATTACCCTGGTGAGCATGGGTCCAGGTTAAGGAGTAGCTGTTGGAGGATGCCATTGCAGTTTGGTAGATGTCGGTAACCAGTTCGTGAGGTGCTTGTTTTTAATGATGGCAATGGCTACCTGGCTATCAGTAACAATATTAATATTTTGACTTTTATGATTATCATTATACCAGTGGAGGGCAGAATTGATGGCAAAGAGGTCGGCTTGGAAAGCGGAACAGTGGTCAGCCAGGCAAAGTCACCTGTGGTAGATTTCATTGCCATCACAGTATGCTACAAAGCTGCACCCAACATGACTGTCTATTCTGGAGCCATCAGTAAAGACTTCAATTACGGTATTTATGTTGTCATCGAAATTGATTGGATTACACTGACCTGGGTATCGGACAAGATAAAAAGGAGTGTTCACTTCTACATCTTTGGTACAGATGCTTTGGGAGGGGTTGATATTGATGTCGTGTCCCCATTTAAGCCTCCAATGTTTGTGAAAAAAGTCAATGGTTTTCTCAATTGGAGGTTTTTTTGCTATCACCTGCAAACCATCAGTTGGAGCACGGTAAGCCTTTGTTATAAGGAGCAGGGCTTTGCGTTGAGGGAGTTGAATCGATCATGTTGTACAGTGCATCTCACCCCAAATTATCAATTGGATTTCGATATGTTGATTAATTTCTGTGTACATCTGATTGCTCGCTTTATGTGTAGTGCCATTTATTGGAAAAAGTTTAACAAAATGATTAACTAAATATAATTCTTACAAAAAGGATATATATTTTATTCACTGAATTACTGTAACAATGATCTAGTGTGAAATAGATGCACCATTACACCATTACTGTGACAAGTAGCACACAGCACTTTGTCTGCATTGTGTGTAGTAGTGTTTTCCCCCTGCACATCATACTTTTCCTGTTAGCAATAGAATCGTGCTGGTTATGTATCTAACTCCATTCAGAGGAAATTTTTTAATTGAAATAATATGACTTCTAGTACAAATTGGAAATTCATACACAGTTAATCTGGTCCTCTTTTTCTTATGATTTCCATGTCTGGTCTCGACTTTTGTCTATCTAACTCCATTCTCAAGATTAAGGAAGGACAGTAACAGATGGACAACAGTGGGAATTTATAGGTCTAATATTTTTTAAAATTTCAGCCCAATAAGTACCCTCCAGTAACCGAACCGAATGGATAAAAGCACTAAACACCAGTAGTTAGTTGTGGGTTTGTGCATGCCAAAGGACTGGCCACATGGTGTTTTCTGGATTTTCTTTGTGTTGGTAACTCTTAGATCAGGGCCAGCTTTACATAAAAGTCTTTCTGAGATTCATCTTCCTTGGCAGATTGTTCATGTTGTGTTGCCCTTACCAAATAAACCAAAGCAATTCTAATAATTTTTCTATGAACATGACATTTGAGGATATGCTTAACTACCAGGAAACTGGACATCCTGTCCCCTTCCCTAATTTCATCTCCCCTTAGTAAAACCCATCTCCCCTCATAAACCCATTGCTCCAAACTTCTTTCGCTGATACTGCTTAAGATGCTCTAACATTCAGCCAAATTAATGTACAATATGTGCAACAATTTTAAGGCACAAAGTAGAGCTGGAAGTCTTTTTCTTTGCAGATGTCTATTTTTCCTATTTATTATCGCGGCATGTTGTTGTGATAATAAATAGGTTGTTTCGTTCAAAATTTAGTGTAGTTGTCTGTGAAATGTGCACTTTATCCACATGTTGAGTCTCACTGTCAAATCTGCTTCCACTATTCTTATGCCACAACTTTCAAAAGTTTTTTTTACTTACATGCTTTTTCTGAGCTTTATTTTTTCAATCCTTTTTCACCAGTGGGATCACACAAAAGCAATTATTCTTGCATTTTTACAAGATGTTTTTATTTAAACAAGTCTTATATCAAGTCTTTCAGATGCTAAGGTTAGTAACATTGATCACATGCCTATCCAACACAGACCACTTTTCAAATATTAATAGTAGACCAGTATTAAGCAGTAGTCATTGGCCATCTTTTCTTTCAGGAGGAGGTCAACAACTACTTTAGTCGAATTACTTCAACTTCCTTCTGCAACAGTCCCTTCTTTCTATTGGACCAGTGGTATGGTGACATTTGAATAGAAAAATTACATATATAAGGTTACCAGCCTGCACAAAATATAATTTAAGTGGTTTTCGAGGGTGCCGAGTTTAATTATTTGGTTCGTTTTTATGAAATTTGATTTATTGGCAGATCACTGTTTGATAATCAGTTGTGAATGAAACGGTTTGTTAAATTTTTTAAGATATTGTATTTTTAATTGGTGTTTACTTGACCAATGAAATTGTGCCATTTCATACCATCCATGTATTTTGATAAATGTGACAATGGTAGGCTGAAATAACCAAACTCTTTATATGGTTTTTGTTTTAATATTTATTATATTATAGTATTTGATTTATATAACTACAAAGGTTATCTTATATAAGGGTTTATCATTCTGAGTGACCAATCTAACATTTTAAAAATTTTCTCTCTCTACTGTACACAATTTAAAGAATTTTTAAAATGTGTTAGATTGGTCACTTGGTGTGATAAACACTTACGTAAGATAACCTTACAGTATTTACTTTATATAACTACAAATATGATATAATAGAAGGGTTAGAAGTATGAAATAATCTAATGATCTTAATGTTTGTACTTATTTTTTGCCCAGGCTTACCTGCCAGTGTATATGTATATATATATGTGTGTGTATATATATGTTTATACATTCATTGAAAATAATTTTTTAATACCTTATTTTTGCAGACTTGCATGCCACACAAAAATGGGAAGACCAGCTTGCTGGAAATCCCACCCAAGACTACTTGGGGTTTCTGGCATACTGGTAGGGTTTCTCATTTCCCAGTCTTTTGCTTATCCTGGGATTCCGGGATAAAAATGAACTGTTTCCCGGGATAGAATTAATTATTTTTCATTTTTTAAAGTAACTTAATATGTTCTGCAACCTCCAAAATCATATTAATAATGCCATGTAAGATATATATTAAAAATTACCTTTAAATTACATAGACATTTTCACAAATAGAAAAAATTTATTAAAGTTTGCTGGAAACTACATACAACAGCAACAACAAAAATGCTTCGAATTGAGTTGAAAATTTAAAAAAATGAACTTAGATCAAACTTCTAACTTAGAAGGTAATTTTCCTTTTTAAATAAAACATAATAATATTGTAAATTTTGATAATAAGATTTTAAAAAGCAAAGATGGTCAATACTCCGATCACTCAATCTGATTCTTATTTTAGTAATGAAAAGGCCCATGACTGTGAATGTTCTTTTCGATTCAATTGATGTGAGTGGAGTCATATTTAATGCATTTAAGAGAAGACATGTTATGTGTTTTTTCACCTGCAGTCTGGAAGATTTCTAGTTCGTTATCGAGATTGCAGTACTTTTTTTGCTCTCTAGTATTTTTGATTTGTCTACCTCGGCTACTTTAATAGCGACATCAAGCTTATAGCCCAATAATTCGGCAATTCATTTGGCTTTAATAATCAGGTTTATGAAGAAAAACTTCATACTTGCAGACTTTGTACTCATTTGTATCCTTGCTTAATTTGCACAACCTGGCATTATGCAGTTATTGAAGCTACTGGGTATGGTTAAAAATTAAGACAGCATAAGCACAATTATTCCAGATATTACAGGTTCTGACAAATAAAGAATTTTCAGAGTCCTGCCAAAAATAGTCTACATACTGATTATTGACCATTTGTGACATGCCATAACGAGGAAAAATTAAAAAAAAACTAATAAGTAGGTTTAAAATTAATAAATACAAATGTATTCTGACAGCTTGAGTTAACTATGTTTTCTATTTGCAAAATTTTCTCAACCTTAACATAAAATAAGAAAAAAGTAAACTTTTAAGAAATTTGTGGGATTTCCTGGGATGAAAAAAATTTCCTGGGATATTTCCTGGGTTAAAAAAACAACTGGGATACTATTTGAGAAACCCTACATACTGGCATGCCGGTTAAACTGTGACTAAAATATAAAATTAATCAGATCTAACTAAACTAATTGTTAATTAAATGTTAAAGAGAACATTCTTCCAAGTAAAATAAAATAATGACATTGTAATTTGACTGACTTAAAATCAGGAAGAGGGTTTCCTTTACAGACAATAAAACAATTAATGACTTATTGACATTAGTAGTGGTAGTAGTACCCTGTTTCCCTGAAAATAAGACAGTGTCTTATATTAATTTTTACTCTCAAAGATGCGCTAAGTCTTATTTTCAGGGAATGTCTTATTTTTCCATGAAGAAGAATTCACATTTATTGTTGAACAAAAAAAATGAACATTTATTATACACTGTATAGTAGTTATCATCACAAACCAGCACAATCAGACAAACTGTGAATCCTATCAAGAATTTCTTGTTACTATTATGATTTCCATGTACAACAGTCTATGGTGCATTTACCGATTTTGATATTTATGAATACAAAGCAAGATTTATTCAATGACAGTCATGTCATCATCTTCTGGAACATCATCATAGCAATGCTTCATAAAAATCTTTGCTATGTCTTACTTTTGGGGGAGGCCTTATATTTAGCAATTCAGCAAAACCTCTGCTAGGTCTTATTTTTGGGGAAACACGGTACTTAGTAACTGATCATCTACCCCAACCTTAAAAATAACACCTTTCTCTCAAATTTCATACAAAGCTAATGTTAATCCTGTAAGCTGAAATAATTTACAGTGAGTTTCTTAAATTTAATATGTTTACTTTTGTGTTTTTGAATTGAATAAGAATGAAATACACATTTAAAAGAAAAAGCACTTTTGGAATTCCACGAGTAATTTATGTTGTTAGAAAGAAGACAAGGTGAAGAAATTAAACACGTAATTGCAGTTTTTGATGTAATGCTGAGTGTTACAGTTTTAGAATAAAAACCTGCTTGTTTTTACGTGACCTAACTTGTTCATTTGTTTTAATGTACCATCTGGAGAGAGATGTATAACCTCACTTAAACTGGCATGCCGGCTTTTACCGTACAGAAATATCTGATTTCATGGTCTCCCCATATAGATTGGCATGTTGGTCATTCTGTGAAAATGTGGTATAAATATAATTGAATTTGCTCTATTTAATTTTTGAATGAATTTTTATGCAATATTTCATAATACAGCATACATATTATTTGTTTGTTATTGAATTATAGGTGAGTTTATTGAAATATAACAATAATGGAGAATTGGATCCTGATTCCATTATCCCTATGGTTGATGGTGGTACTGAAGGCTTTAAAGGAAATGGTAGAGTTATTATTCCTGGTATGACAGCTTGCTTGGAATGTAATTTAGACCTCTTTCCTCCTCAGGTAAATCATTTTTTAAAATTATTATTGTAATTTTTATCCACTAATTATAATTATGTATTAAAAGTCTATGATAACAAAAAGCAAATCAAAATTGGACAAATAAAAAGAATGTAACAATAAAAGATTGGATATAAGGAAGCTTCATCATAGTAAGCAAGCAGTTGTTATTTGAGGTAGAGAAAAAATAAATTATTATGTAAATGATATTGTAAGCTATAGTTGAGTATAAAGTTTAATTTGAAAGATTTTACAGTAGAGCGTCGATAAGTGGAACCAATTGGGGACTGGGGTCCTTCCAGTTAATGATTTGTTCCAGTTTCCGACTTTGTACGAAAAAATACATTAACCTATCCGATGTTCAAATTTTTCTCTGTTGCGTATCACTTCCTGTTGAATTTTTCTCCGTTGCGTGTCGCTTCGTGTTGAATTTTTGTCGATTTTAAGCCTAACGAAAATTTTTATAATAATCATCGAGGCTATCCGTATCGTTAAAAATTATTTCTGCATTTTGTACAAATAAAATAAATATATTAAAGAATATAAAAAACATGAAAATTATACTTTAGAAGTAAATTTAGTATCAAAAACATTCGATTCAGCACGACACAGTCCGACTGAAAATCGTTCCACTTTCCGGCCATTCCACTTACCGACATTCCACTTATCGACGCTCTACTGTATTAATTAAATATATATGATATGTATATATATAAGTTCCTGGATTAATTGCAATATAGTACTGCAGCTCGGTTTTCAATAGTGAACATCTATTAATTAATGCTTCCATTAGTGACCAGATGAATAGCATTTACATAGTTATTTGTGATGTAAGGAGGATATAACCTTTGTATTGACAAAGGGAAAAAATACACATGTTACAGCAATGAGCTGGTATCAGATACCAGTACCAATAAGTTTACCAATAAGTAAATAAATCTACGTAAAATAATAAGGATTATAAAAAAATAATTATTTAATTTTAAAATTTAATGTATTAATTTATAAAATGATTTCACTCTAAATTTTATTTAAATTATTATGTTTAAATTTAATGTAGGTAAATTTTCCACTCTGTACAATTGCCCATACTCCAAGATTGCCTGAACATTGTATAGAATATGTTCGTGTTTTATTATGGTCCAAAGAATATCCATTTGGAGGTGTGTATTTTACTTATCATTTAAACTATTTTAATGAAAGCTAAATTAATTAAAATATTTAATAGTTTTTCGAATATTTCAAAATACATTAGGTCACAAAAGTATCCAGACACCTATAAAATAGAAGAGTTTTTTTTTAGTTATAACTCATTTTTTGCATGAAATAGAAAAAAGTAATGATAGATGTGAAATCTTCAGACTTTTTTTACACCAGAAGAAATATTTACATGTGCAGAAAAATATTGATCAAAAACAAATACAGCTTTATTTCAAACTGTGAAAATATTCACATCAAAAATGTATCTGGACAGAGGAAATAAAGGATAGAAAGTGTCAGATCATTTGCTTAAAAACATATTTACAACAACTTGCCACAGCAGATGAGTTAAAGTATTTGTTTCGTACTTGAGTTGTTTTATTTTGTCATTGTGAACAATGAAAACATTGTTATTAAGGACTCATTATTAAATATAGCAAAAAGAGTAATCTGTACAAAACAAGCAGAAGAGTTTTACTTTCCAAAATCTACAATTCAAGATACCATTATGAAATTCCTTTTGACAAATAGTGTACTTAATAAAGCTCAACCTGGACTGAAATGTCAATGACACGTTTCTGTCTCGAGACATATATTTCAGTCCAGATTGAGCCTTATTAACCAATTATTTGTAGATTTTTCTTTACTTTTCTGATTGTCAGGAAAGTAAAGAAAAATCCACGAATAATTGCTCCTAAGCTTGCTGTTGAGGCTTCTGTAGAATGTGTATACATCTGCAGAAACTGTCAGAAAAACTTTAAAACCAAGTAGCTATAAAGATTTTGTGGCTATGAAAAAATCAGCAGTAAAGGCTAAAGTTTGCAAATGAGTTTTATACAAAACCGGTAACGTTTTTGAGGTCAGATAATCCAAATTTGATATGTTTGGTTCAAATGATTGCCTAAAATATGAAGAAAAGCTGGAGAATCTTTAAAAATGAAAAATTTGATCCTTACAGGGAAACTTGGAGACGATTTAGTGCTATTTGCAGTTGTATATCTGCAGATGGTGCTGGAACTATGCAATTTGTTGATAGAATAATGAATCATTGTGTGTATAAATAGATTTTAAAAAACAATGTTCAGAAATCAGTAAAAAAATTAAAGTTAGGGTAAGATTGATGCAATGATCCAACTACACTTCAGAAATCAGTTTCTTGATGTGTGCTGTATAAAAGTGCTTCCTTGGCCTCCACATTCACCTTACCTCAACCTAAGTCAGATTTATAAGATCACATTGAACGAACAATCAGAATAGAGTCAATACCAAACAAAACTGATCTTAAAAACATCATCAGAGTTTTGAATTTAATAGACAAAACTTATAAAAATTTGGATGAATCAATGCCTAGTTATTTCCAGAGTAAAATGAGGCCAACTCGTTAATATCTTTAATCATTTTAGTTGATTCAACTAAAATGAATAAAGATATTTGATGGAAAACTTGCCAAGTGTTTTTGGAAAACACACAACATTAGTGTTTACTAAGTGTAAAATATTTTGTTTTATCATTATTTATTTCTTCTGTCTGATACTTTTGTAATGTGAAAACTTTTACAGTTTTAAATAAAAGTATATTTCTCTTTTTGATGAATGTTTTTGTACATGTAAATATTTTTTTCTGGTGTAAAAAAATCTGAAGATTTTACATCTATCATTCATGTTATAGGTGTTTAAATACTTTTATGACCCAGTGTATAATCGACTTTCTTTGGTTCCGAGTGTGTTTGATGAATATTTAATTACTATTTTAACTATGTAGTCTTAACATCTGACATTATAACGTCTAACTTAAAAGGATAAAGATTCATCTGCAGAAAGCAAAATTAGTTTGTCAGCATTGTAACATGACAATTTTTCTAAGAAAATGTATAAAGTATCTTATTTTTTAATGATTATTAAATTGATTATTTTTTTATTAATATATTATTTCAAATTTTAAGGAATTTAATCAAAATTCTTTCATTATTTGAATTTTTTTTAATTTATAAAATATTTTTTCTTCTTATTCTGCTACTCTGGTAACTTGTAATAAAATTGAATTAGTTTTAATTTTGTTTTATGAAAATAAAACTATGACTTATAATTTATATTTATTATGTGTATTAATATTCATGTTTAGTAAGTGTAATTTTAAATTTTTTTGAATTTAAATATACCAAGTATAATATTAAGTGAGAGTCTTGAAGTTGACAGTGAATATGAAAGTTTCTATTGTGTATAATATATTTGATTACAAATAAGTTTTGTGATTATCTTTGTGAAAATATAAAGAGAACTAACTTTTAACTTGTGATACAGCATAATCTAATTATGAAGTTTAATGACAATACAAAAATATTACATTTTTGAGTCCATCCATTCATCCAATTTCACACCAATCACAGAAGTAACAGTCATAATAGCTTGAAGAAAACTTCATTAAAAAGACAATTAATAGCAGAAAAAAATTTACAAAGTTAAAACGATATCTGACGTCAGCCTTTCATTGTAGGATCTGACGTTGTTACATTAAAAACAAAGATATAATTTTCTCACCATACTATCAAATCTTTGGCTTATTTATAACTGGTCTGGGCCTCTAGTGTGGTTCCGAGTTTCTTAGTTTCATTTTCACATGATTACATAATAACTCTTGGATGTCTTCTGTTTTGAAGTTTGATGACAATACAAACATATTACATTTTTGAGTCCATCCTTTCATCCAATTTCACACCATTTTTGATACGAAAATGTAATATTTTGTATTGTCATTAAATGAAAAACAGCTCCTCACAAAAAAAGAAGCTTTTTTCGTTCTTTTTGTTTTATTTGAGTTGCACACCAGTAACAGGCTTTAGAGACATACTTTAATTCACCCCAGTGTTGTTCAGTGTGAGTATTTAATAGTTTAGTGATTCCACTACTCTAAGTACTGTATATATAAAAAATTGTTTAAGAATGATCAAGATAATTTTATATTTTCATGAAATGCCAAATATCAAAAAAAAGACCAAGTGCAAATTACTTGATATTACAGCAGTCTGATTAGATGCAGTGTCAAACTAAATTTTTCATTGGTTTGACTGGGATGTCCTGATATCATGAGTAGTTTTAAAGTATTGATACCAATATTGAAATCGGTCTTAAAGTATCAAAACTGGAAATCTTGCCAGCTGTCACTGTTTATTCTGTCTTGTCACCTTTCCAGTTGTTTTTACTGCCAAGAAGGTACATCTATCCCTGCTTTTTTTATGGTGGATACGTTCCAAAGAATGCCATGTAAAAAGTACTGTAGAAAAATGCTTGGTACGATCCACAACATCAACAGAAAGAATAAAAATAGCTAGTGTTTTCTTTGAAATTTTTTCAATCATCATTTATCATCAGCATTATTTGTATGTAAATATAGTAAACACAAGTAGCATAGGAAACATAAAATGAACATATGACGTTCTATGAAGTGCATATAGTACTGTACTGTGCTGTGCTTAAAAAGATAAAGTAACTCATGATTTCAATAAAAAAGTTACTTTTTTTGTTGAAAAGTTAAATTTAGAAATTTTCAAATAAACTGTGTAGAAAAATTGATGGCATAAAAACGATGATTAGTTTTCTTTTGTTGACCACGTTATTTCAAAATTGCATAAAAATGGACCAGCTGAAAAGAGGGATAGATGTACTGTACTCATTACAATGAAGGCAGAATGGGCCTAGAGCAGCGATTTATATTTTGTTGCTAATGGGTAGTTCAGAAGTCAGTGCATCAGACAGTACTTCAGTTTACACTCATAAGATGTCTGATGTACTGTACATAAAAGTAGCTTTAGATCTAGTCTTGGCTCTAATGGGCTCTGTGGGCACTATTATACATGGGACAGTGGTGGATAAGAAATCATTGATTAAGATGTAAAACAGTGTCTTTACATTGAAAGTTCTTCATTGTATTCATATTTTACAAATATTAGTGCGAACATGTGTATACAAATTGTAGCTCATTTTAAACATCACTTATGGTCCAAGTCGATTAACAAATGAAAGAACAATGCATAATTTTTAACTAAATGTTTGTTTATAAATAGCAATCAGAACTCTAAGCATGTATAGATTCTGGGAATAAAATTTGATATTATACATTTATTGATTTTTGGTTGTTAATATTTTTTATATAAGTTTAACTTAAACAAAAATAGCATAAAATTCCATTTTGAGTTGTGATTTGTCTGCAGTATTTGGTTCCAACACAGACATTACCTGTCTGTGAAAAATGTAACAGTAGCAAATCTGATACCAGAGGAAAACTATTGATACCAATATTGGTATTGGACCAAAAGTATCGAGTACATAAAGTACTTGGTATTGAAGGAAAGTATTGATATGGTATTGGTGTTGACAATATTGGGATGTTCCTAGTTTGAACATCATCAGCATGGTCATCAATGACATCATGCCATTTGATGGAAAGTAGGCAGTCTTTTCAGTGACTGTTGGATCCAATGTGTAAGTATTTGTCACTTATTTCAACTATAAGTTACAATTTCTAGTCCAAAGGTTTTTGACTGATTATTATACATATAAGAATGTCACATTATTTCATTTGTGGCCGCCAGCGCCAGAGATCCCGAATACTGCCTGGCAACACTTGCCAACGAGTTGGCTGGCAACGTGAAAAAGAAGGCAAAAGTTCGCGGGGTTTTTGCCTGGATGTTGGCCGAGGATGTCGGTGACAGTTCTCACCTTTTTAATAAAGTTTTTTTGTTACTGTTCGTGTTTGTCTGCTTAGTTCTAAAGATCAGTAGGATCGAATGACAAAGTGGTGACCCGAACGTGATACGATTAACGAACTACCTGGACTTTCGACTGAATTGGATAGTGAACAACTCTGTGTCTATGAAGGAACATTTTTAACAGGACATGCAGGTATGATCAGTTTCTGAATCGTAAATTCAATAAGACGACTAAGAGTGCGTGACTCGGGCTAAGCCTAATCAAAGACTATCCCGCTTTCCTTGTACCCGCATAGTTAGGCGCCCGAAATGGCGGAACAGAACGAGTTGGAAATCGGACGTGTACAGGCAAAAATGCCTATCTTCACTAAAACCAACATCAAATTATTTTTTGTGCAGCTAGACGCAGCTTTTGCCATTAATCGGATTATAAGTGAGAACACTAAGTACAACTATTTAATCAATTCCCTGGACGCGGAGATTCTATCTAACGTCAGTGACTTAGTATTTGACCATCCAGCCGAGGCTCCGTTTACTAAACTCAAAGATCGACTCCTCGAAATTTTTCAGAACTCCGCTGCTAAAGAGGCTAAAATTCTGCTTGAAGATCTGGCGTTAGGGGATCAGAAACCCAGCGTTTTACTCCGTAAAATGAGGGAGCTTTCAGCGGGCAAGATTACCGAAGAATTTCTTAGAAACTTGTGGCTCCAACGTCTCCCCAAAAATATTCAGACAGTTCTGGCTGTTAGCGGTGATGAACTAGACAAGCTAGCCATCCTTGCTGACAAGGTTGCTGAACTTACAGAACCAACCCAACTGGCCAGCATCAACTTAGAAGCCGACAATCCCGTAATCAAAAATCTCGAAATGCAGATTTTAGAACTCACAACGAAGGTTGCAGAACTTAATGTATCGCGTACTGCTCGTCCCCGTTATCGTAGTAGAGAGAGAAACCGACATGACCCGAATTCGAGGTATCGCATTAGTTCACGCCCTCGAGGAAGAAGCCTCAATCGTCAGGGATATTGTTACTACCATGATAAGTTTGGATCAGCTGCTAGGAAATGTCGTTCGCCGTGTTCCTTCGACCGAACTGCGGATCAGGGAAACGAGCGCAGCCAGCTGCAGTAACGGCCTGTGGATCCAGCCTGGCTCCTAAATATAGCCGTCTGTTTGTGTATGAGAACAAAACTGGCCAAAATTTCTTAATTGATTCTGGAGCAGATTTATTGATCATTCCCAATCGCACTAAGAATCAGCCTACAAAGGTTGAATTGTATGCTGCCAACGACTCTAAAATCTCGACGTATGGAACAAAGGTGCTAGAACTTGACCTCAACTTAAGATGTTCTTTCAGATGGGAATTTACCATAGCTGATGTGCAGAAGCCTATAATCGGTGCAGACTTTTTGGCCAACTTTGGACTCATTCTCGACATCAGAAACAGATTACTGGTCGACCCCCTGACTTCCCTTACTACACGAGGAAGATATTATACAGGACCACCTACTTCAGTCAAAACTATAATCAGCAATTCCCCAATGCAGGATATCCTCAAGGACTTTCCACATCTCACTCGTCCTCGACCGTTTTCAGATAAAGTCAGGCACAACACAGTGCATTATATCGAGACACACGGTCCACCCGTATTTGCTAAACCCCGTAGATTGCATCCGGCTCAGCTGCAAGTAGCAAAGCAAGAATTCCAGCACATGATGGAGTTAGGTATATGCAGACCATCAAAGTCCAACTGGGCTTCTCCCCTCCATATGGTGCCGAAGGGTCGTAACGATTGGAGACCTACTGGAGACTATCGTGCCCTGAATAGGATAACTGTTCCCGATCACTATCCAGTGCCACACATCCATGATTTTGGTCAAAGTCTACACGGAGCCCGAATATTTTCCAAGATCGATTTGGTTAGAGCCTTCCATCATATACCAGTTAACCCAGATGATGTGCCAAAGACAGCCATTACAACGCCATTTGGGCTATTTGAATTCGTTTTCCTCCCTTTTGGTCTCTGCAACGCAGCCCAATCATTCCAACGATTCATGCACGAAGTTTTGAAAGGCTTAAACTTTTGTTTTTCATACCTAGATGACATCCTCATTGCTAGCACTTCGTGGGAGGAACACAAGATGCACATGCGGCAAGTGTTTCAACGCCTTGACAAGTACGGTCTGCAAATCAATGCATCCAAGTGTACTCTTGCTGCTCCACATGTATCATTCTTAGGATACATGGTGTCTTCCCACGGCGTTATGCCACTTCCAGAACGTGTATCTGCCATAACTCAACAGAAGCGACCACAGACCCTCAAACAACTGAGAAGGTTCTTAGGCATCTTGAACTTCTATCGTAGGTTCCTACCCCATGCGGCCCATCACCAAGCTCCTTTACACGACCTACTTAAAGGAGCAAAGAAAAACGACCAGCGTGAGATTAAATGGACTGACAATTCGATTCAGGCATTTGAGTCATGTAAGTCACAATTAGCAGATGCCACCTTACTGCATCATCCTTCACCAAGTGCTACCCTTGCACTTCACGTCGATGCATCCGATTCTGCTGTGGGCGCTGCCCTTCATCAAGTTACAGCACAAGGTCTCCAGCCACTGGCGTTCTTTTCCCGCAAACTGAGTAACTCTCAGCGTCAGTATTCTGCATACGACCGAGAACTTCTGGCTGTGTATTTGGCTGTGAAACATTTCCGGTTTATGCTGGAAGCACGACAGTTCACCATTTACACAGACCATAAACCATTAACGTTTGCCTTCCAGCAACGACACGATAAGTGTACACCCCGTCAGTTGAGACATCTTGATTTTATAGGACAATTCTCAACAGACATCAGACACATAAAGGGAATCGATAACGTTCCAGCTGATGCTCTTTCCCGTATTGAATCAATTAGTAGCCCATCTATAGATTATAGCAGAATTGCAAAAGACCAACAGCAAGATCCTGAGCTCCAGTCTCTCCTGACTTCAAGTGACTCATCACTTGTACTTAAGAAGTTTAAACTTCCTGATAGTGATGTCGAAATTTACTGTGATGTATCGACAGGTCGCATTCGTCCATACATTCCGCCTAGTTATCGTCGCACTGCTTTCAACACTGTCCATAACCTGTCCCATCCAGGTGTAAGGAGCTCAACAAGATTGGTAAAAGCAAAATTTGTTTGGCCATCCATCAGTAAAGACTGCCAGACATGGTCTCGCACCTGCATTTCTTGTCAACGGTCAAAGATCCAGAGACATGTCGCTAGCCCTTTGGAAACCTTTCCTGTTCCAGACGCTAGATTTTTAAATATTCATATTGACATTGTTGGTCCATTGCCACCTTCCAACGGCTCAACATATTGCCTCACAATCATTGATAGATTTTCTCGTTGGCCTGAAGCAATCCCGTTGCCAGATATAGCAGCTGAAACAGTAGCTTCAGCCCTGTACTCAGGCTGGATATCTCGCTTTGGAGTGCCTGCCCAAATAACATCTGATCAAGGACGGCAATTCGAATCTGGCTTATTTAAATCTCTCACTCAACTTCTTGGTACCCAAAGAGTTAGGACAACAGCATACCATCCAATTGCAAATGGCATTGTTGAACACTTTCATCGTTCACTTAAAACTGCCATCAAGTGTCACTCTACTGAAAGATGGACGGAAGTGCTACCTACAGTCTTGTTAGGATTGCGAACTGCGCTCCGTGAAGACACCAATACTACCGCGGCTGAGATGCTCTATGGCACCAGCCTCCGACTGCCTGGAGAGTTTTTCGTCCCAGGTTCTCAGGACGTCAATCCATGTTCTTTCGTCGAAAAACTCAGGACGATGATGGCAAACTTAAAACCAGTGCCTGTGGTGCACCACTCCTACCGCAACCCATTTATCCACAAAGAACTGCAGTCATGTTCCCACATATTTCTTCGCAATGATGCTGTACGGAAGCCTTTGCAGCCTCCATACGATGGACCCTACGAAGTCGTGTCACGTGGTAGCAAGACATTCACTCTATACATAAAGGGAAAAGAAACTGTAGTTTCTATTGATCGACTGAAACCGGCTTTTATTCTCGCAGCGAGTGAGTCGGACCAGTTACCCCCAATGTCTCCAATGCCAAGACCAGTGCCAACTAAACGTACCACAGACAATCCAGCCCTAACGCGACAAACTACCACACGCTCTGGCCGACATGCATCCTTTCCCGCTCGTTTCGTGTCGCAGACACTGGTGGGGGAGTAGCTGTGGCCGCCAGCGCCAGAGATCCCGAATACTGCCTGGCAACACTTGCCAACGAGTTGGCTGGCAACGTGAAAAAGAAGGCAAAAGTTCGCGGGGTTTTTGCCTGGATGTTGGCCGAGGATGTCGGTGACAGTTCTCACCTTTTTAATAAAGTTTTTTTGTTACTGTTCGTGTTTGTCTGCTTAGTTCTAAAGATCAGTAGGATCGAATGACAAACATTAAATTATTAAAACTAAAATAAATACATCACTAAAAATATTTTGCATATTACTTGTTAATTTGTTGTCGGTAAAAAACACACAAGGTTGTTGTACTGTACAGTACATAGCTATAAGCAACACATTGTGATTACTAATTTTCATCATTTTGTAAATATACTCTCATTTTGTAGCTCTAAAGAACCAGTGAACATTTCCTTTATTCCTCTACAAACTAATTCAGTTTGTAGAGGAATAAAGGAAATGTTTACTGGTTTTTTAGAGCTACATCATGAATGATATCTTGAGCTGTGATATTATGAGATATTGAAAGAAAACAGTCCATGACTAATAACATCAGATGAGATTTGTAATCAAAAGCAATGATTTCTACTAGTTTGCACCAGGCTTAAAACAAGTTGTGATTAATGTTGTTACTACTATTACTGTCTACAGAGGTCAATGTACATTTAAGATACAGGCTTTCTGTCATATAGGCCTACTGGGGATGGTAATGAGGGATGAAACTTGACATATCTGAGACATATCATCCTTAAAAAAGTTTTCAAGGATTGCTATGTGAATTTAATCTTGGGTCTCTAGAGTGGCAGGCTGATATCTTTACTGCTATTCCTTGGATTTTTTATTTATTGTATTTAATTACTCTTTATAGAAAAAACTTATGATTGTAATAATGTGTGATATATTTTAATAGCTTAAATATTAAAATTTCTTTTCATGAATTTTAATTTATACAAATGTAAACATCTGTTTATATTTGTATATATCAATTTAGATATAACCATCCTCAGTGAGTAACCAAGGATGGTTATATCTAAATTGAAATGTGCCTGGAAGTGGAGGATTGGATGGAAGTCCCTGGCAATGCATCTGTATGGTAGCAGAAGTTGCAGATTCGAGTCCTGCTTTGAGCTTATTTTTTTCTTTCAGAATATTTTAATTTATTTAATTATATGAATTTAATTATAATTATTAAATTTAATAAGAGATGACACCTAACTCCTACCTCTAGTACCAAATTACTTAATATTTAATTATTAATAGTAGTGGTAAAGTAGCCTGAAAATCTGGCAATTGTTTGGCTTATTAATTTATACAGGACTATTTGGTAGAGAACTTTAGTTTTTAGTAGAAATGTACACTTTTTACATATATAAAAGTAAATATTTGAAAATGTTTAATTTTAGATAATGTAGAAATTGATGGTGATGATCCAGAACATATCCAATGGATTTATGAAAAAGCTTCAGAAAGAGCAAATGAATATAATATCCAAGGTGTCACATATCGATTAACACAAGGTAATATTTTTATTTGAAAATATTGATATTTAGACTATAATGACCAAATTAGAATATTAAACTGTGCTTTATTACATTCTAGAATATAATTGAGTGTTATGAAAAGATATAATTTGAAGCCAATGAATTTAAAATTTAATTCTGTTGGTTTTCAAGTTCATTTGCAATGTAAGGTTAATTGAAAATGCTTCTTCAAAAATATACAATTTAAAGTAGCAATTTTCTTTATTTTTTACAAATAATTAATGTTAAATTATGTATCTGTTACATATTAATGGAAGTTAATGTAACAAATGGTGTAACAGAATTGCTCAGAATTTTTAATATCTGTGGTTTTAACTTTAATGGATTTGTTGTGAAGCTTATTAAATTTAAATATCTTATTTTGTATTCATTACAAAATTTTTTTATATTCTTATATTTTTATTCTTTGTGATTTAACCATGTCAATTTTATTGGATATTTTCTGATTAGAATGATGTAACTGATTCATAAAGTTATCCTTGGAGTAGAATGAATATTTTAAAATCATTTAACATAGTGCTGCATATATATAAAACATACTATATTACTGTAGTGACTCTTATCGGTATTATTTTCAAAATGATGGCAATAAAGCTACATTAAATGGTTCTGAAGATTAGATATTGTAAGATGGACACCATTGCACATTATATGGTCTCTACAAAGTTTGCAGCAGTGGAATTTTCATGACATGCTGTCAATCCTTGCCAAAACCAAGCAAATTGTTTCTTCTAACCATCATTTTAATTGTATGTAACTTTTAACTGAGTATTGTTTGAAGTTAACAGGATCAAGAATGGTTAGCACTCATGCTGAACTGAAAGCTAATATCATTAATGTAATCTCCATGCTATGTATAGCTGTTAAAAGTACTATTGTGATGCTTTCATGCATATCAAAACACATCGATGTTTCATCCATAGCTGTGATTTTTGTCACACAGTCACTATATATGACACTAGCATATTGAGTAGTGCATGAGTATCTTTCAGTGCAAGTGATGTCTTTCATTTCATGGATAAGTGGTTATTAAAATATGAAAATAAATAGATTAAAGATACAAAATTGTCTTCATTTTTCATTGATTACAATTCCCAGGGACAGTCTAACACAATTTTCATTTACGAAGATGACCTTTTATTTGAGGATGTGCCTCTACAAAAAAATAAAAAATGGATAAAAGTGTTCTATGGCAACAATGCCAATGCCATAATTCACAGCATAATTGATTAAAATTAAAAATTTGGCAAGGGTATTTACATTAAAATATAAAAAATAAGACAATTTTGTATCTTTACTATATTTATTTTTTATATATTAATATAAATACTGTCAATCAATTTTTAATTTTAAAGTTTACATTTCATGAATTTTTCTATCCACTCTCTGCTAGCCATGAGCACCGTGTTTGTTTATCATTTTCATCTAACAGAGTGAAGATTTTTCTTGTCTAGTTTATCACCATCTATCTGAAGACATGGTTATTTTTCTCTTGCTGCTCACAGATGAATTACAAAGCATTTTCTTCTGATTCAGAGGAAGTAAAGATACACTGAGTGCAGCATTATTTCAATGTAACATATTATTTAAAATTAAGAAACTAAAAAATTCTTATGAACGTGCTGCAAAGTTCAATTTCACTAGATGTTGTGATGTGTTACAGCACATATGTGGATATAGATCCATGTTAAAGGTGTGATGGCAGACATATATCACTATTTAATTGTTTATATAGGGCAACCTACATGATGGGCAGGTCAAATGTGGAAGTGTTACGTGGCTCCAAGGTTAGTGTGAAGAGAGATTCCCATATAAACATGAGTTTCTGGTCATTGCAGCATCTGAGTAGCATTGTTTGAGCCTATAATGGATTGTAGTTCTGTTCAAGCATCTTTTTGGTGAGCTCTGTGGTACACTTTACTTTCACTACGTCATCCTGGTGCTCAGCCAGGTGGCTAGCAAGCATTCATGTTGTTGTCCCAATGTACCTTGTGTTTACCTCTGTTACAGGATTCTCCAAAGGAACAGCATAGACTCCTAATTTTTCAAAGGTGGAGCATTTATCCCAATCATTGCAGATGAGTCTGCACAAATTCGGTAGCTGGGATAAGGGCAGGAGAAAGTTATGTTGCCTGAATATACAATAATTGTGTGTGGAAAGGGGTCAGTGGTATGATAATGGCAGTTAAACTACTGATACCTCTCTCTTGTTGCACAGTGTTATGATTAATTTTTAGAAATAGAGATTCCCTAACCATGTTAATCACATGTGAAAAACCAACTGTGCATACTGCCAAACTGATGGTGCTTAACTCAATGTTTACAAGTGCTTCTGTTGATACTAATAAGAACTGTTTTCTAATAAGGGCAGCGATAGTGACATTGACATATTGCAAAGGTTGGAAAGCATCTGCCAGGATGATATGAGAAAGTATATTAAATTTATGGAAAACCGAGAATAGGAGCTCTTCAGGGGATCTATGTATGTGCAAATTCAAGAATGTTATTGCTGCATCAACCTCTTACTCCCAAGTGAAGTTAATAGAGGGATATACACTGGACATTAATTTCAAAATAATTGTTTTGAAATTAATTTGCCATTATAAATTATTCTTTAATCATTTAGAATAATATACATATATATTTTGTTTGGGATATAATTTTAAAATGTATATGATTTTAAATTATGAATGCAATGTGTTCCATTTACAAAGTCAATTTGAACACGTGAAGCATTTTTCATGTTCAAATTGACTTTGTAAATGGAATTTGATTTTTACATCAGCTGTTTTTGTTCTGTCATATGTACCTGATGATATCTATTTTAAATAGACAAAAACATTAGTAAATACAGTGGGTGATCAGTTAATGAACATAATCGATTCCAAGACTTTGTTTGCTATCCGAACTGTTTGTTAGCCTATTATCAATTTACCATAGGTTTTTATCAGAATTTGATTAAATTATTCTGGAGACCCCAAAAATAAAAAATATATACTTTCTTACTGCTAACGCTTCTCCCACACCGGGTTGTATAAACAAAATTAAATACCTTCTATAACTGATAATCGGCGTGAAATATTTTCTAACTGGCGAACATTTTCGCTGTCCCTCCTGGGCTCTTCCTCAGGCCAATTTTTTTGCTGGAACCGGATTCGATAATCGAATATTTTAAATAAATGGAACGCGTTCTGCTGCTAAAAGTTCGAGTGCATGCGGCAACCGCATGCCGTTCTAAACATTTAAATTCCTTTTATTCCATTGGGAAAACGAGGTGCACATCTTATGATAATTACGTGTGACTTTTAACGATTTATGATCTTTCTTCCAATAAAAATTGCCAAGCAGTAGAGAGATTCATTTCTTCTTTGAAATTGATGGCCTGAGGAAGAGCCCAGGAGGGGCAGCGAAAACGTTTGCCAGTTAGAAAAGATTTCACGCCGGTTATCGGTTATAGAAGGTGTTTAATTTTCTTTCTTACTGCGTTTATTTATAGGTAATAAGAAAAATACATATACACACAGTCTTGCATTTTTATTAGTCATATTTTTTCTGTTTGTGAGGGTTAAAGAATATGTCTAATGTCGATTGCTTTTCTCTCTTCTTCAGGATTTTTCAGAAGTAATTAATAGCATTATAATTGTACAGATTTCTAAGCCTATTAATTTAACGCCTTCAATCCCGTGTACCTCAACCTGGTTTGGATGCCATTCTAAAACCATTGTTCTGACATCCTCCCACTTCTTCAAAAGATCTTTAATAGCAGATATCAACATTAATCCTCTTTTTCAGAAGAAAACATATCTTGCCGAGTTTCTTGGTGTTGTTCATTCAAGAGTTATTGGCATTCTTCTGTCATCAGATCAGTTTCAGGTTCCATTATGAGCTCTTCAATGTTCTTTATTTCTTAGATGTGATTTTTGTTACTCCTGTGGCTGCTTGAGTCTTCTTGGTTATACTGTATCTTTCTTAGATAGGATTGAACTGCGGCCTACTGTAGACCTGTTTAAGCCATACTGCTCAGCAACATCAGACATGTTCTGCCCACTCTCTGCCTTTGCTATTATACTCTCACCTTTCGAAAATAAAAACCGACGCGAAACTTAATGAGTGCCCTCTCGACAGTCTCACGAATACTATAAAAGAATTGTTTCTGTCAGAAAAATAAAAGGCTGGAATTACGAGGGAGAGTTTCAAAATCCAGCGGAATACTATCCGATCAGTATATACTGGGTTGAGCATCGATGTCGATGTCTCTTGTGCTCCAAAAAGTTTCAGATTATTGCCTGAAGACAAGGGAAGACCAATCAGTATTCATTATTTTACTTCGCTTGTTCTTGTGTTTGTTCTGTAAAGTGTTCGTTATCCGAACATAAAAATCTTTTGCGAAAGTGTTCGTTATCCAATTTGTTCGTTAACTGATCACCCACTGTATTTTCTTTATTTATTAATTACATAGTTGGTGGTATTGGTTTGGTTGTTTGTGTAAATTTTCCACCTTTGAAAGATCAGGAGTCTGCTATTCCTTTGGGGAATCCTGTAACAGAGACGAACACAAGGTACATTGAGGCCACAACATGAATGCTTGCTAGCCACCTAGCTGAGCACCAGGATGACATGGTGAAAGTAAAGTGTATGACGGAACTCACCAAAAGATGCTTGAACAGAACTACAATCCGTTATGGGCTCAAACAATGCTGCTCAGATGCTGCAGTTACCAGAAACTCATGTTTATATGGGAATCTCTCCTCACACTAACCTTGGAGCCATGCGACACTTCCACATTTGACCTGCCCATCATATAGGTTGCTCTATATAAACAGTTAAATAGTGATATATGTCTGCCGTCACACCTTTAACATGGATCTATATCCACACATACACTGCAAGATGTCACAACATCTAGCGAAATTGAACTTTGTAGCATGTTCATAAGAATGTTTTAGTTTTTTAATTTTAAATAATGTGTTCAGCTTACATTAAAACATTGTATTCTATTTTTAAAGTTTCATTTGCTTGATGATGACGATCATATGTTTGTTGAAAGTCCTAGCAAAAATAAAAAACTGTTAATGCTGCACTCAGTATATCTTTATTTCCTCTTATCTGATATTTGGCATGAAGATCAAACTATATTCTATTTCTTCTAATTATTCACTGATCTTGCACCCTCCTCCTAACATCTCTTTGCTTCACTCTTATTTTTGATAGTTTTAAGAGCTTCATGCTTGCTTCTTCACTCATAAATTTGCTTTGGATGCATTTTGAATTACCATGCTGCTGCTTCTCTAGACCAGTGTTCTTCAACCTTGGGTCTGTGGAAATTTCCTGCCAGTCTGCAAAAAATTTTTTTAGACACAGGAAATTTTGTAACAACAAAATAAGATTTTAAACTTGTAATCAGTATAAACAGTTTCTATTTATTTTTTATTATTGAAATTGTTTAAATGTAGTTCACAATATATTGAAATTTTATTAAAATTATTTGATAATACTATAATTACTATATAATAATACAGTAATAATTAAAAGAATTTATCAAATAATTATGTTTATGCATGGCAGTTATTAAATGAGTGTCAATCTTGCGATAATTCCCTCACTCCTTATATTCCTGCCGTCACATTTACAAGAAGATGGCCAGATGTTCACCTCTCTGTTTCTAACAAAATTTGGTGAGCATGTAGCCCTAAACACAAACAGTTTCTTCTCTAAATAATAAGACTTACTTCTCAAGCATTTTTGAGAAATAGGCCTCTGAAAATTGAGTATTTAGCTTTATATGTCTTTGGGGGCTTCTCTTTTTGTGATTATGATAGCCAAGTGCATAAGAGGCTAGGCATAGGAGCTGCATGATGTAGGTTTGAGCTATTGCAATTTTAGTTTTTTTTATATGTAACAAAATTATTCTATTATTTTATCATATCAATAATATTATTATAACTTTGTTATTTTTCATGTTTAAAGCTTATAACATGAGATTCAAAACCATGATGCCGTTTCATATTTAGTGAAACAATCTCTGTAGATTTAACTTATGTATGATGCTAAATAAAATTTATATTTCTTCATATTCATTTTCAGATATTTTTGCTCCTGATCACATACTATTTCATACAAGCATATGTCATGAATAAGCTTCAGGTGTTACTATGGATGGACAAAAAAGACAAGTCTGATATGACAATAGGGTAGAATAGTCACAGTGTTTTTTAATTGTTAATGTTATGGACAATTTCCTCATGCACTTGTGTTTGTTACACTTCAAATATAATAATACAACCCATCTGTAAATTTATGTGTCTAAGAAAATTTATCTTTATCCTTCTGCCGGTCCGCAAAATACTATTTCTAGTTTTGCCAGTCTGTTGGTGTAAAAAGGTTGAAAAACACTGTTCTAGACTGTTCTTTTGCATATACAACTGTATTCAGTGTGAAGGCAAGATTGTAAGACCTCTTGGTACCATTCTGATAGACAATTAGTTCACTGATCTGTGAAAAATTAAGAGTTTGAAAGAGAAAATACAGGATGATGCAACCTACTTGTGTTATTTATTGCATATTTTTAATAAGAATTCAAGTGTATATACACTTGAATTCTTTATATATATAATACTATAAAGAGCGTATTTATAAATAGTTTTCTTTTTTAGGAGTTATTAAACATATAATTCCTGCAGTTGCATCTACAAATGCTGTGATAGCATCAATTTGTGCCACTGAAGTGTTTAAATTAGCTACAAGGTATATAATATAATTATAAGTTTGATTTTATATGTATAGTATATATAATATAGGTTTATTCATTTATTTATTTTGCTTTAGTTGTTGTCCATCTTTAAATAATTATGTGGTATTTAATGATGCTGATGGATTGTACACTTACACATTTGAAGCGTCTAGAAAGGTAATTTTGAATTAATATGAACAACATATTGTTATATAGTAATAATTACTAATAATTTATGTTCCATGAAATATTAAGCACTATATTCAACATGTTTTAAGTTATATTGGTTGATGTATTTAAATTTAAGTAATATTAATAAAGTATCGTTTACTTTTATTTTGTTAATGTTGTGTATAATGAATGATACATTTGTACTACTATTGATATTGCTTAAAGAAAGATTTAATGCTTTTTTTGACAGTTTCAGCTGAAGTTAGTAGAGCGATGATTAAAACTACTAGATATAACTGTCTGACATAGCTAGTGGCAACACTCACGATCTGATTTTTGGCGAGTTGAGTTAAACTGATAAAAAAAAATTTTAATGCAAATACTTTATTGCATTAAAATTTTTTTTATCAGTTCAATCATATAAGGTGAAAATTTAACATTAAATTTTCACCTTATATGATCACTAATTGATAAGTAGTATAGAAATAGAAGACATAACACAATATAAATAAAAAAAGATGAATTTTAATTTAAGAAGAGATTTTGGAAAATTTTCTAGTGGTTTGTTTTTATTTTTTTTGGAGGGTGCCAGGGTCCTTTGATCTTTCCTGAGTGCACCACTGGACCTAGCCACAAAATTGAATCCAAGAGCTGAATATGCATAAAACTTTACAAATTTAAAAATAACTTATTTGCTTGGATTCTGGTTGGTAGTAGTTTGCTATTAATTTTAAAATTACAAACTAATTACATTGTTTAATTTATTGTAATTAGATTGTTTCATTATTAAACAATTAATAGTAATAACTGTTTTTGTAAAACTACAGATTTTTAATTGAAAATAGGATTGTAAATTAGGATAAGAAGTTATTAGGACATCTTACATGGCTGATATCTCACCTGAAACTAGATGGTTGAGATGGTTAAGCCGTAGACCTGCCAGTCTGAGAATCCAGAATTGCATCAGGACATATCAAAAAAAGTAGAAATTTTTTTGGGTAGTCTGTCATGGAAATATCAGACCCCATTCCTCATAACCTTATAATGATCTGAAAAAAAGGCTCTCTTAGTACCTACAGGGTAGAAAGAGTAAACAAAAACTTCTAGTTTCCAATGCACATGTCAACTGTTTTAATTAATTGTTCAGCATGTCACAGTGTAAAGTGTCAACATTTATAGTTGTCATTTTGTACACTTTGACAGTGCTTGAACATAAGAGCATAATAAGATAGTAATTTTTAGTTGGAGTGAACCTCATTGATGTGGCACATGCCCAATGTCTGCATTGTCAGCTATGACAACATTGATGTCATAAGCATTGCTGCTAATATGACAGTAAAAATATGTTCCCCATGGTTATGATGTGACTTGTGGTTTCCCAATTTGGCTTGTATGACTTTTGAGGAAACTGGAAGCAGTGCTTTGTATTATGATATAATATAATTGTTATTTAATTCATAGAGTTTCAACTAGCTGACCCGGCCACGCGTTGTTGTGGCTCAAAATGTATCTATTATAAATGTATAACACTTCCCCCGTGGGGGAATTTCAAAAAATCCCTTCTTAGTGTACATTCTCTTGACGTACCCTATTAAAACGCATCGCATCTAAAATAGTATAATAAAAGCCGAGTTCTTCACAGTAAGCCTTAATCCCGTCACTTTTCCCGCTGGGGAATATCGAAAAATCCCTTTTTAGTGTATATTCTGTTGACGCAATTAAAAACGCAAAAAACCGCATGTAAAATAGTATAATAGAAGCCGAGTTCTTCACAGTAAGCCTTAATCCCGTCCATCTCCCCTCAGTATGGAGAATTTCGACATGTATATTATATAGAAACACGTGCGTATTCGAATGCAACATTGTGTCAAAATTTCAAGGGAATCGGTAGGAACAAACAAACGTTATATTTTATTTATATAGATAGATAGAAAATGATCTGCTTCAGTCCATTCTCACAGAAAAGCAAACTTAGGTCATCGGAAGGTAGCGCCATCTGTTGGACATAAAAGCCTTAATCCATATATAAATATATTTTTGAAAGGGGGGAAATGGTGTAGGGGTATGAAAAATAGATAGTAGCCGATTCTCAGACCTACTGAGTATGCATACAAAATTTGGTAAAAATCGGTAAAGCCGTTTCGGAGGAGTACGGTAACAAAAATTGTGACAGGAGAATTATATATATAAGATAAGCTTTATTTCACGTATTAGACTTACTTCTACCCCGAACTGAACAGTGCTAATATTTCTTCTCTATCTTTCTTTCCTCACTAACGTTTTCGAACCTCTGGTTCTTCTTCAGGTGAACAGACAAGTTATTCGATGGCAAGAATTTTTCAAAAAACGAATTCCGAAAGTTCTACGCTGTCTTCGTCATTCTGCGCGTGTTCAGTTGATGGAAGCATAGCTTTACATTGTACCGTATCATAGACCAGCATTTGCCAGGCCACCAATAATGATAATTCTTCTTTGTTGTTGACACATTTTTCCTCCTTTGCCATTTTATGTATCTATATCGCTTCAATCCATCTTAAATGGTGTGGCCGCGCGTCGTTTGTATTATTTTCGCCTCGTTAAAAAGTGGCTCTATCTCTGGGTCCATAGCATACTGCGCGAGTGCGGTTGTATATCTGTTATGCGCGATGTCCGCTTTATGCTCCTTTACCCTCACATCCAGTGATCTTTTCATGGCTCCTACGTATACTAGCTCTTTATCCCATCTATGATCTTTCATAGGGATTGCGTACACTCCAGCTAATTTGCCCTGCTGTGGGGCATCCTTCCCGTTACTCAGCATGTTAAAAATAGTAGGACATCTTCTATATATGATGGTGGCTTGTCTTCTTTTGGCGATCTCTTTGTATAAATTTTGTAAGTACGGATTGTATGTAACTGTTATCTTGTCCTTATTCAAGCTATCCTGTTGCCTTTGCACCTCCGTTTTCTTCACTCCTAGGGGGTGAAAGGTTTTCTTGCATAGCGCCGCCACCAGATTATTATATCCATGTCGTTCAGCAATGGTGTTAATCGTGTTGATCTCATTCATAAGTGCCTGCAGTGTAGATGAGTGGGTGTACGCCCTTTTGACTAGGCTATTAAATGCGGCTATCTTATACTTTATTGGATCACATGACTGTGCAGGGATATATAATTGATCTACTTGCGGTTTTCTATATACTTTCGTGCAGATGGCTGATTCTTTAATCGTGATGCTCACGTCGAGAAAATGCACAGACATGTGATCCAATGAAGTATAAGATATCCGCATTTAATAGCCTAGTCAAAAGGGCGTACACCCACTCATCTACACCGCAGGCACTTACAAATGAGATCAACACAATTAACTGATAATGTACATGGGCTGTTTTTTTTTTCAAGCTCTGATGGTCCATAAAAAAAAAGACAAATGTAAATAACAAAATGAATTTATTACCAAAAGTTAGGTACAAACATGGTTACTTTTTGACATAATCACTGTGAAGGTTGGGGCATTTGTCATATTTGTGGACAAGCTTTTCCATCCCCTTGTCATAGAATGTTGCCGCTAATAACTTGGGATGGGCTCTAATTTTTTTTGAAGATTGTCATTAGTCTCAAACCTCTGCCCTCCTAGCCACTTTTCCTGTTCAGGAAAGAGGTGGAAGTCACTTGGGACTATACACTGGGTGTTTAATGGTGGTGAAGACTTCCACCTCTTTCCTGAACTGAAAACGTGGTTAACAGGGCAGAGGTTTGAGACTAATGAACTAATGACTATCTTGAAAACAATGTTGTTAAGGCCATCTCAATTAACTGGCGGCAACATTCTATTACAAGGGGATGGAAAAGCTTGTCCACACATATGACAAATTCCTCAATCTTCACGGTGATTATGTCAAAAAGTAACCATGTTTGTACCTAACTTTTGGTACTAAAATTCACTTTGTTATTTACACTTGTCTTTGTTTTATGGACCATCGTAGCTTGGAAAAAACCACTCTCGTATTAACATGGTTTGACTGTGTATGAAATTCATCTTAAATGTTAGTTTTATATGCTATTTTAGTTCTAACAGGATTTTCTGTATACAATAGATTATATATGGTTATATTTATTTTAAAAAATTATATTATTATGTAATTGCTTATATTGAAATTATATTGATGTTAAAAGTGAAAAAAATCAATGTTTTTAAACAGAAATATAAATATTTTAATATAACTTACATAATTTTGAATATTATTTGGACATTTCAAATAAAATTGACAATAATGCATTCTAAGCTTATTCTAAATATAATTAATAGAAATCATAGTTTATTTAACTGAATTTTCTAACACTATATTGATGAAAATACAAATCAAATCCAATAATTCAAACTGAAATAAATGACACTATTTATTTTTCATTTTTTGTTTTATTTTTAATGTATTTAATATTTATGGATCAGTTCTATTAACATTCTATTATATATTTTCTTCTCATAGGAAGACTGTCTTGTGTGCAGTCAAATGCCTAAATTACTTACTTTCAAAGAAAATTCTAAGTTGCAAGAAGTGATTGAATTTCTTAGTGGAAATCCAGTTCTGTGAGTATAAGTTTATAGTTATTTTAAAATTTGTCTTTATGAAAAATATTTTATACTATTGATTTCAAATGAAAAAATTACTTTTAATTTATAAACTTAAAAACAATTCTATACAAGGATTGTTCAAGCATAAATGAAAGTTCAGGTAAAATTTTAATTCTACTACAAAATAAAGATTTGTTTGTTATAAAAAGGTTATTTTTCCATCTGAATGTGATTATCACTAACATAAAAACACATCTAAATTTTCAACAAACATTACTCTGATGTATTTCCACATTTACTATCAGTTGCAATCATCATTTAAAATGGAGTTTATTATCCACTATATAGCTCTAAGCTATTACCGTTGGACAGCCAGATAGCTTTATGGTTAAGGTGTTAGCCTACTGCTCCCAGGGGGTTGAGGAATGAATCTGAGCTGGCCAATAAACTCCAGGAATATTTTAGAGGGTGGCCCATTCTGGATATGTTGAGCCTGTTCTTTGCCATTGTCTGACTCATTGGTCTGGTTGAACCCATGATAGGCTTGATAAAAAAAGGCCCTCTTAGTGCCCACAGGGCAGAAAGAGTAAACAACAAAAACAAAATATTGAGAAATGTGTAACAAATTCAATTAAGACAAATAGTACAAGGGAAATTTCAATGTGTTCAGTCAATAAAGTGTTTGTCACATTTTTATATTTAATGATCTGCAAAATAAATAAATCTTAAAATAGAATTTCATAATTTAAGAAAATTTGATTCAAAAACAAAAAATGAAATTTGTAATTTTATAATTCAGGATACTTTTTAATTTCAACTATTTTATAAAATATAATTATAATTGTTAGAGATTAATGTGATGCATAATTTTTAAATTTTAAGTACAATTTAATCATTATCAGTATTATTTTATTGCAACTTTAGCAGCAATTTTGAATTTGTTCCATTGTAGAATAACTTTGTTCTAGTTTTGAATACAGTGGAACCTGGCTAACTGAAATTGGTCAAGGAAAAAAGTCAGACTTTGAGTTAAAAAGTTTCCAGTTATGGAAGTTTGGCTATAAATCAAGATTTTGTGCATCAGTTTATTGATGACCTGTAATAAACTATCCAGATGGTATTTCCACGGTATTATTACATAGAATCATCAATGTAAACTTCTCAGTGTTGTCCAGAAAATCAAATGCTTAACATTCAATTAAGCATTTCATTTAATGGTTAAATAAGCTATTGTGAAGTGCTCTCCCAAATGGTTGATCTGTTCACTCCTAAGTGTTTATTAAGGAGTTTTTTAAATTGCAATATTTTGCACTTAGAATTGATCTGTTTTTTTTTATTTTTTCACAAACATATCGCTCTACAATTGTTATATTTTTTAAAATATTTACATAGAATCAGACTCTAATCTTTTTAAATTAATAAGTAAATAAATTTTTGATAAATTATGTTGGCTAGTTGGGAAATCCATCAGTAATAATAATTAAAAAATGTTTGGAAAAAAGCATGTTTGAAAGTAGTTATAGTATCTAAGTCACAGATTGTCTGGAAGTCACCCCCACTGTCACATGTTTATTTTTAGTGATACATGTTTCCTATGATTTTTAGAAAATTTCTGATTAGTTTATTCAACAGATAAATGTTAATTATTTTATTTAAATTAAAATTTCAGAGAGTTTATGAAATTACTGTATCAAAACTCCGTTCAAGTTAAACAGTTTAACAAATTTGAGTTAATAAGTTTTGATTTAACAAGTAAATCCCTACACTGGAACAATCGGGGAAAGAAAATGACTTTGAGTTAACCATGTTCCACTGTATTACAATCATACAGTATATTTTATATTCAAAATTTATAAAATATGTTAATAATTAATTTTGGTTCTATAACTAGACAAATGAAATCTCCTGGAATTACAACTGCCATTAATGGAAAAAGGAAAACTCTTTACATTCAATCAGTAGAAAGTTTAGAAAAGCAAACTCGACCAAATTTAAAAAAGTCATTAAAAGGTTGGTTGATATCATATAGTTGTAAATAATATACAAATAATATTGCTAGAATTTATATTTTATTACTTATTACATAGTGAATTTGAAAATATTGTTAATATTTTAAATGGTGAAGTATTATTAAATGACAGTAATGTAAAAATAAAGTAAGGATGTACATATATACAGTAGTGTAATCAACATATATCAGACTCACAGGTGTTGGATTACTAGATTTTGAATAAAAAAACAAGCAGGACTACAGTACATACAAATACAAATCATAGCTTAGCAAAACTAATCACACAGTACTTATGATGAATAGCTGTTAGTTATTAGTTATTAAGTCCATCTTCAATATCATTTCATTGTACAAGAAATTTTAATTTTTGTTTGCTTTTAAAGACAGTTTCAGAACTTTTTCTTGCAGTCTTAAAACCAGTATATCAACAGCTGATACATCATTTTTTTCAGCCCATACGATGTGTTAAATGCACTTACTGTGCTACTGTGCTTTATGACACGAACATGTACACTTGATTCTTCTTGTTCCTTGTCATTGTCATTCAAAACATCTAGGATGATCTCTTCATCAGTCATTAGTTGGAAATTTTTTTTCATTTCCAGTGAGCCAATTGTTTACATCATCTACAGTCAGCTTTTCAGGTTCATTAGTGCACAGCTCAGCAATGGTTTCTTGAAGTTTGCAATTTTCATATCATTAATGTCAGATACTTCTTGAACTTTTTTTTTTTTGTACTGAGCTAACAATGGCAGTGTAGGCTATAATTTGATCCAAAAGATTACCAACACTTTAGTGGATACTTTTCCCACACATGAAGTAAATTGTAAATGACAATTGTAAATGTTAAAGTTAATGGCCTTCAGAGAATCAAAGGTGCTTTCCTTTGTTGCTTACAACACCTTTTTTCTTATTTGAGATCGTAACAGTTTTTATCACATTTTGATCCATTGACTATAAGAAAGATGTTACATTTGATCATAAGAAAATCAATTTCACAAAGCCATCTTTATACTTTAGTTCATCTTCATTCAGATGGCCCAGGTATTTATCTAAAAGTAACAAAGCTTTCTGCAGAAACTTTTGCCATTGAAGAAATTTTTTATCTGATGGGACAAACTGCTTAAAAAGCCAGTCAAGTTCTTTTGTCATCCAAGCATGGCTTTTGGTTTTTATATTTAATTGAAAGATTTTCGACATTTTGAAATGCCTTTGAATTATTAGACGAGCCTGTAACTGATAACTTAATCTTTTATATACTGAAGGCATAAATATGATTTGATCTTTTTCATTTTTTTATCGGGAGCACCAATTTTACTTGGTGGACAAATATTTTGCTGGAAAAAAGTCTTCTGTACAATTCACCTTCATCAGTATTATAGATTTGATCAGGACTAAGACTTCTATTGTTTTCATAAATTTTTCATCATAAAGTTCAATGACTTCAAAGTCAGAAGAGAGTTTCTCATCCGTTGTGCTTAGCAAACAGAATCCAAATTGTTCTTTGAATTTATCAAGCCAACCAATACTGGCATGAAAATTGTCATTTTTTCACATTTTTCTTATAGAAGAATTTTACTTTTTCTTTAATAAATTCACTGGAAATAGGAATGTATCTGCTGCATTTCTGGAGAAAACAGGTGTCAAGAGCATCTACAACTAAAAGATACCATATCGTACAATTTTCTTATCACTGGTCTTGCTGTTCAAATCTTTAACAAATCCCTCAATTTTGTCCTGGTTATCATGTTACTGATTAACTTGTTCGTGATTGTGTTTTCATATTAATCAAGATTGTGACCATGTATGCAACAAACAACTAGCAACTTGACAGTATACACATACATCAGTCTCTCTCTCTCTCTCTTGCATATATGGACAAGTGTTAGGAGTATTGGATTACTGGTCTCATCAGATTGATGAGTGACACCGTAGAGATTTTACTGTATTATGCTTTTAAGATAGCTTCTAATCAATGAATAAACAATTTGAAAAAGTTCAGATATTCTGTTACTTTTTCTTGAAGTGATCAAAATTTCAGAATATAAACTTTAGACATGAGCTCTATTACAAAAGACAAAAAGTTTTTTTTTAGGTATTTATCATTTATAACTTTGAACTATAAAAACAAATGATAAGTATCTAAAGGAAAGTTTTGAAGCATAAAGTTATAGGATATAGCACTGGATTTAATTATCTGTCAGTACTCCATACATAAAAGATGTTTAAGTAAATAAATCAAATATATTATTACTTTTTAGATATAAATACATTTGTAATGAGTAAGGATGATTTTATTCATATTAATTTTATAATTTTTTATTATTGTTATTCTATAACTTGAAAAAGCAAATCTTGTTCAACAATTTTTTAATTACTGCTATTAACTGCTATGATATTTTTATCATTATTGGTTATAAAACTTTACAATACTATTGATAAACACATGAAATAGGCCTATTTAAATTTGATTCTGTTTAATTTCTTAAATTTTTAATTCCTTCAATGCAAAATTCATTCCTTTAATTTTGAAATATAAATGAGTGATATAGGATTAAACTAACTGTTTAATGAGAAAATACAATTATGCCATATTTAATTAAGAAATCTAATCTAATTGATTCACTACAATAAGAAATTTTATCTTAATAAATACTTTAATTTTGTCTAATCATGCAATTTCCAATTATATTTTTATTTCCAGAACTTGGTCTTATTGATGGTCAAGAAATTCTAGTTGCGGATGTCACCTCACCAAATTCTTTATTATTTAAGTTACATTTAGTGGACGAAATGCAAGCAGATTAAAATGTTTAAATGTGGTCCTGTAAATATATTGTTTGTAGGACGGTAGCAGTATATGTTAAATTAAATGAAAAGTATAAAAATTTGAGAAATTTTCTTTTATTTTAACTTTAGAAAAAATTCAAGTTTTTAAATATTAATTAACAGATATATTGTACTCTTAAGCTGCATTCAGACAGGAACATACAACATAAATGACATAACATGACATTGTTATTTACCAAGAAGACACTTTGGGGTTAACAACATTGTTAGGCTTGGAATTAATTTCATCTTATTTTGATAGAAGGAATCTTACATTCAGCCAAATAAAATTGTAACATCTGTGGGTGCATAAGAATGACAGGAGAGGAAAATGGAGTAAATCATGTTAGAGGATATAAATTACCAAGGCTGTGGAGTCGGGGTCGTCGAAAGTCCACCAAATCGGGACGTGTGGGGCACAATTTAGTTCGACCACTTCAAAACTTAATAACTCCTGTGTTAAACCATCTTACCGGGATTCAAAACTCACAGAAGTTATTAAGCTTCAAACAGGGTGAACAACATGTGCCACACATACACACAGTCTAACATCCACACATATGGGAAAAAACTCAGAATCTTTTGCATATCTCAACATTTCAAGGTGTCCCGAGTCTAAAAATGTAAAAATTTCAGAATCATGTTTTGACCGATCACTACACTACACACAGTAAAAATTATAAAATACATATTTATATATTGACTATATGACTTAGAGGATCTTTTAGCTTAGAATGTGGAAACTTTTTTATTCCAATCTTTATTAGTATTTATCGAAGTTTTTATTCCGAGGTCAGGTGACAATGTCAGAATTCCCGTACCCATTGTGGTAAAAAGGCCACCCTAGTCGGATTCTGTAGATATTTAAACGACTCCACGACCCCGACAATTACCGAAGTAAAAAATATTTCATTTTATATAGTTCTAGGGAAAAGGATTATAAAAATGTTGATACTTGATTAGTTAACCTAAAAACACTTGCAAAGAGCAAACCTTGACATAACATAATGTAAGAAATGCCTGTCTGAATGTAGCCTTATAATAGTGTTTTCCAAACTTCTAAGATTACTGCTCCCTTTTAGTGCATATATTCCTTATATACCTATGTTTCAAAATAAATTTTTGTCTACCTTGTCTTCCTGCACCCCTCCAGTCCTCTACTGCCCTTAAAAAGTGGTAGCATCCACTTCGGAAATCACTGCTCTATTCCTTTTGCTGCAACTCAGAAATAAATATTTACAAATACAAATAAATAAATAACGACTAACCCGTTACAAAGCTACACATCCACAAGAGCCGAATTATCGGGCTAGAGTTGGCTATAATAAATAAATAATTAATAAGACAATTTGGCACTAGAGCTCGGCGTTAGGCGCCATCTCTTACTAAACTTAATAATTATAATTAAATTAAATAAATAATTTTAATAAATCGTGTTAGCTTATATATACTGGAGGAGGCGATCGGACCGAAGGTCCGGGTAGCGTAACTGGTAACGTGTCTGCACGGATAGCAGAAGTTGCGGGTTCGAGTACCGCTTCGGGCCGATTTTTTTTCCTCCAGTTCCAAATTATTAAAATTATTTATTTAATTTAATTATAATTATTAAGTTTAGTAAGAGATGGCGCCTAACGCCGAGCTCTAGTGCCAAATTGTCTTATTAATTATTTATTTATTATAGCCAACTCTAGCCCGATAATTCGGCTCTTGTGGATGTGTAGATTTACAAATACATTATTTTTTATTAAACTTAAATACAAATGTCATTAAAATGATTACATTGCTTTCTTGCTTAAACATTAAAATTTAAATCATCAACTGTTTTCTCAAAATGTGTTGGACTAATGCAAATGATTCAGTCAAATCAGAGTTAACATTTAACAAAGAAAGTTTATTTCTACGTCTAATCCATTCGAAAACAGGAAAGAAAGTGCGCGGGAAAGTGGACAAGTGTTTACATAAAGGTCATAAGTTATGTCACCCGCCTGACACCTGATCGAGGTTCACATACTTAGAGAAAGGGAGTGCAGGGTGACAACAAATTCCACGAAACTTGCTACAAACAATTGCTACAAATCCCCCCTTTTTGGGGAAGTTTCGTGCTTACATTTATTCTCACTTAATACAATGTTTATTTCACATTGATTCTGTCTAAACAGATTTTCAATTTAAACGCGTTTAATGGTTTTGTCAAAAAATCTGCCGCCATTTCTTCCGTTGGGATGTATTTAATAACAACATTACCTGATCTAACGTTTTCGTGTACATAGGCTATTTTTCTTACTACATGTTTCGTCTTGTAGTTAGGACTTCCGTTGTTGATCAGACTAATCGCAGCCTGGTTATCGCTATAAATCGTGGTTGTTTGGTTAGAACCTTTCTCTTCTAATTCATTTAGGATCATTTGTAGCCATGATGATTCTCTCGTAGCCTCGGTTAATGCCGTCAATTCACTTTCGCATGTTGATAACGCCGTTTGATTTTGCTTCTTGCATTTCCATGATAAGAGGTTCTGTCCTAGTAGAAAAAGGTATCCGCTATTCGAACGTTGACCTGCATTTCCGTCTTTCCAATTAGCATCTGCGTATCCGATTAAGTTGGTGTTTTGGTCACGTTTGTATACGATTCCCTTAGTTTGGGTTCCTTTTAAATATCGTATCAGTCGTTTCGCTGCTTGGACATGTATTTCCTTCGGATTTTGTGCGTATTGTGACAGTTCGCTGATCGGCTGGCACAAATCGGGTCTCGTTGTTAAACTGACATACATCACGCTTCCCAAAATTTCTTGGAAATGTTTCTTATTTCCACACGGTGATCCTTCACTGTCGTCTAATCGTTGGTTGGGATCCATGGGTGTGTTTACTGGCTTACAATCCTCCATTTTGAATTTTCTAAGTATCTCTTTTATTTGTCTCTGTTGCGTCAGTTTTATTCCATCTTCGGATTTCGTTATTTCTATTCCTAAAACGCATTTAGGGTTCCCTAGGTTAACTAAGTCGAAATATTTCGCAATTTTTCCCATGGCTTCGTGTTCGATTCGCTTATTCGAGGATATTGTTACCATGTCATCAACATGTAATCCTAAGTATAGGGTGTTTCCATCTGCTTGGTATTTAAACGCGCAGGGGTCTGCTTTTAATTGTTCGAACCCGTTTTGGCACAGGTGTTCAGTAATCGTCCTGAACCAGGCTCTTCCAGCCTGTTTTAAGCCATAGATGGAGCGATTTAATTTGCATATTTTTGATTCTTTTCCTTCTCTAACGAATCCCATCGGTTGTTCCATATATATGCATTCGTCTAAATTGCTATGCAAGTAGGCTGTTTTAACATCATATTGACTTATCTTCCAATTCTTTTGTATTGCCGTCACTAACAGGATTCTTAGCGTTTCTAATTTCATTACAGGTGAAAATGTTTCTTTGTAATTTATTCCATACTTTTGAGAACATCCCAGGGCTACTAGTCGGGCCTTTTTCGTATTTATAGATCCATCCGGGTTCATTTTGTTTTTGTATACCCATTTTGATTTTATGACATTAGTGTTCGGTTCTCTATCTACTAGGTCCCATACTCTGTGTCTTATTAGTGATTGATATTCATCTTTCATGGCTTTCCACCATGATTTTTGTTCTCGGCAAGTAGTTGCTTCTTCGAAGGTATTTGGTGTGAAATCTTGCGTCATATTTACCACATCCGTATCACTCCATTCGTCTGTATCTGAGAAATTTTCGTCGTAGTTTGGTCTGATTCCTCGTTGGATTTGTTCTCTGATTCTATCTGATCTTCTAGGCATTTGAATATTGGTGTCTTCACTTTGGTTAAGGTTGGGTTCTTCATTTGTGTCGGTTTCCTCATTGAGTATATCGTCGTCCCTTATCCTTTCTGTACTGATGGGTGTGAGGCCGTTGTTTTCGTTCATATCGCCTAGATCTATCTCTATCCATTGATATGTTTGTTTTTCTTTACTAGTTTCCCCGTCTGAGCTGTTTAACAATTTGCTTCCCAATCGATGTTCAATGAATTTAATGTCCCTGGTTTCCTCCACCTTATTCGTTTTTGGGTCGTATACCCTGTATGCTCGTCTGATTCTGGAGTATCCTACAAATATGACTGGTCTCGATTTCGGCTCTAGCTTGTCTCGTTTTACCTTTGGGGTCCATGCGTATGCTAGACATCCGAATACTCGTAAATGTGATGCTGAGGGTTTATTTCCAGAGAATAGTTCCTCGGGGGATGCACCCTTTTCTAGTTTGGTGGGTGTGCAGTTCTTTAGGTACGTCGCCGTTCGTGCGGCTTCGGCCCAAAAGATTTTCGGTAATTGACTTTCTACTAGTAAAGCCCTTGTCCCTTCGAGAATTGTTCTATTTGCCCTTTCGGCGATTCCGTTGCTTTGCGGTGAATATGTTGTTGTTAACTGATGTTGTATTCCATGTTCGTTGCATATACGAATGAATTCTCGGCTTACGAATTCCGTGCCGTTGTCCGTTCTGATGCTTTTTATTTTGTTGTTTGTTTTGTTTTGCATCGTTTTTATAAAGAGTTCTAGCATATCGGCTGTCTCATCCTTTGATGTTAGGAAATTTGTGAATATTTTTCGGCTATAGTCGTCTACTATCGTCATCATGTATCTATCGCCGGTGAGCGATTCGACAGGCATCGGCCCTACTAGATCTATGTGGATCAGTTCTAGGGGGTGTTTCGTCTTATTACCCTTAGTTTCTTTGAACGGTTTTCTAGAGTGTTTGGCCTGTATGCATATTTGGCATTGGACCATTTTTGTCTCCTTGTAGTCGAGTCCTCTAAGTAAGTTTTGTCTTTTCATTATGTCGAGGTATGTTTCATTTACGTGTCCTAGTCTCCTATGCCATAGAAATTTTTCATTCCTCTCTAGCTCATTAGTGATGGCTTGTTTAGCGGAATTTCTTTCATCAGCCTCTAGAATAAAAAAGCCATTTTTTCGGATCGCTTTCGCTATCTGTTCGTTGTTTTTGGAAATGATTTTTCCTCCTGTTTTATCAAGAATGATTGTGTAGTCATCTTCAACCAATTTGTTTACAGAGAGGAGGTGTCCATCTAGCTTTGGAACATATAGGACGTCTTTTAATACTATGGGCATATTGTCTTCCATCACCGTTCCCTTTCCGTTGGCATATATGTGGTCTTTACTGGCTACTCGAATACTTCGTGTGTCCGGATTTATGTCTTTGATCCAGTTTTTATTTGATGTCATGTGTGATGTAGCAGCGGAGTCGATTACCCATTCTTCTTCTTTGTCTTTGTTGGCTCTTTCGTCTCGCGTGAACCAAGCTCTTTCCCGAGTAGGCTTAGCATCGACGTATCTGACTTTGGTTTCCGATTTCTCTCTTCTCGCTTTTGTTCCGACGTCACGCGTGCAATTTCGATATCGGTCGGTTTTCTGTTCGTGTTTCTGTGAGTTTTCTGGGTTATACCAGCATGCTGAAGATTTGTGTCCGAATTTTCCACAAGTAAAACATCCTTTCTCTTTTACGTATTTGCCCTTTTGGGATCTTGAACGAAAAGCTGATTCGCGTTCGTTGGATCGAGAAATGCTTGCTCTGTCTTCTTCCTTTTGGAAGGCGTATTCTAGGTCGTTCATCGTCGCGTCCTTTATGCTTTCGAGTTTTCGGGCAATATCATGAAATTTAGGGGGCAGTCCGTCGGTTATTAAAGTTATCAATTCCGTTTCTTCCATTCCTAAATTTACCATTTTGGCTTCTTCATTTAGTTCGCGAGCCCTTCTAATATATTCCTTCCAGTTTTCGTCCCTCTCCATTTTTAATTTCGAGAGCTTTGATCGACACATTTTTCGTTTAGTGTCTAATCGACCTTCGTATCTTCGTTCTAGGTCTTCCCAAACATCGCGTGCAACGCTTAGATTCAAAATTAGACTAACCTCGTGTTCTTCCATTGTGCATGTGATGATTCTAAGAGCTTCGCTGTTCTTCTTCCGCCATGTATCATAGGCTGCTTTGTCTTCGGGAGTGGCTGTTTCTCCAGGAATTTCTGGTTTGGGTCTTTCGAGTACGTGCATCAGATCTTGACCTTCTAATAGATTCTTTATTATATATTTCCATATTAGGTAGTTCGATCCATTTAACTTGGGTATTGAACTCAATCCTTTAGCTTTCTCGGCCATCTTTCTTTGTTCTCTCAGTATTTTTCTTCGGAAGCCTTACTCGGAAACAAGATATCACTTGGGTGACTTGTTCTTTAAACGTTTCCTGCGTTTTCTGCGTTCTCTGGGCCCATAACCGATTGTTGGACTAATGCAAATGATTCAGTCAAATCAGAGTTAACATTTAACAAAGAAAGTTTATTTCTACGTCTAATCCATTCGAAAACAGGAAAGAAAGTGCGCGGGAAAGTGGACAAGTGTTTACATAAAGGTCATAAGTTATGTCACCCGCCTGACACCTGATCGAGGTTCACATACTTAGAGAAAGGGAGTGCAGGGTGACAACAAATTCCACGAAACTTGCTACAAACAATTGCTACAAAATGCAGTATATTTAAGAACTAAGAGTCAATTTTTAATAAAAATAGACAAATAAGGGTAAAAGTTTGGTTTTAATACATGGCGCATTTTTTCCTAATTTTGCTTTACTAACAGACCTCCCTAGTAGACGTGCCCTAAACAGATAGAAATTTTTGTGGCGAAACGTAAAATAAGAGTGATAAACGAAAACTGATCGGATTACTTACTGACTACGCAAGGTAGAAGCCGTCATTGCTTAACCCTGTTTACATCGCGGAGTAACACATCGAAGGCGGACGCTTACAAACCGTGTCAGGTGACTTGGATTTGACGTCACTAGATCACGTGACATCGCCGACGTGTTTCCGGTCGATCTATAAATTTTTTGGAATTTATAGAATTTCATATACAGCCAACAAGTGTAAAAATTCTGCGAAGCACGTGGTCTCAAATTATACTATTTTTCTTATAAGTCGAATATATTATCGGGAATTATGACTGTCAACACCAATACCATATCGATACTTCCCTTTGATACCAAGCAGTGGCGTGCCGTCATTGGAAGCGATGGAAGCGCCGATTCCACCTTCCAATGACCTTCCCTTGTATTTTATAAAATATAAATTTTCATATTTTAACGTACTTTGAATTAATTAAAATTAATATTTTATTATAATTGCATTACGTATCTTTTACAAATTTCTATACTACACGTGAAAAAAAAAACGATAAGATTGCTATTGTATATTCGAATAATTCGGTGGCGGAAGGAATGTCGAAACCGGGTCAGTTTCTAATCAGCCAGATTATATAGGCATTAGCACATGCAGTTTACAGAGCACCAACCTCACCCAATTTAGCTGGTAGAAGCGACACACGCGTACGGAGTCCAACTTTATAACCCGGACCGGTTCTGAGCTGTTAGCCGCCTGCCTATCAACTTCCAAGCAGCCAGATTATAGGCATTGGCGCATGCGCTTTACAGAGCACAAACGTCACGGTTTAGCTGGTAGAAGCGACACACGCGTAAAGAGTACGCGACTTTATATCCCGGAGCGGTTGTGGGCTGTTAGCCGCCTGCTAGATATTCGGCCACCCTCGCCCGATTATGTGAATCGTGAGCAGACTAGATCAACGGCCGGCAACCCGCGGGCCAGCTACGGCTGGCGAAAAGTTTCTATCCGGCCCGCGAGATCTTTAATAGATTATTAAATTGGAAAAATAACTAATTAATAGTTATTTTTCCAATTCTTTGTAATTTTCGAAAACGATAAGAGAAATAAATGTAGTAATTAACTTTTTATTTATTTATTTCATATTTGCAGACTAAAAAAATTATGAAGTCACAAGAAGGCGTCAATTAACTACTACGGCGCGGAAAAAAACGTAAAATTTATTCTGGCCCATGTTATAAAATGGGTTGCCCACCCTAGACTAGATTTATAACAACCCAACCGATAGGAGTTTACTGGCACGTTTTTATGATAGTTCTGTATAGTTGACAGGAGTTTAAAAAAACTCCATTAAAATATTTGATATATTTATTCTGCGTTTATTCCGCTCTCCCATCTTATATTACTTACGGATTTCGATGTTAAACTGGTGATATTACGATTTAGTATGTCCCATCTGTAAGGGGATGCAGAAAAAACGTGTACAATTCTAGTACAGTGTTAAAAATTAACTGTTACTTTGGCAGCATCATTTACAACCAAATTTAATGAATGAGACGTACAGTTCATACAATGGTACAAAAAAAAAAGCTCTAGAATTTATTTTCCTTAAATTTACGATTTATATATCCGTTGTCATAAAAATTTGTCTTTCCACTGTTTTCCCAAGACTACAGATATTCAGGTACAAAGTAACCGGTTTCGACTTATTTCTACTTAAGAAGTGACTAAATAATTAAGAGATTAGGGAATGGGGACATAAATAAAACCCTGTTGAAAGAGCCAGAATTTTACTTCAACAAAAGCTTAACAGAACCAATCACTCGCTCAGTACAGTGGGAAACTGATTTCCGTGTACACCTGGTATTAAAACGAATTAGTTAGAAAACGAATGACTATTAAGTTTAACATAGTTAGATTTTTACAGCTACGGTGAGAAACGTTTAAAATTTACAACAGCCCTGTGGCGTCCTTTGAGATATACTAGTGATGCGACAAAAGAGGCATTTGACATTGACCGGTATCGGCACCCTCGGGATTTGGCACGCACACACTCACTACTCACCTACCTGGACCGTCACTAGTTCCATCCATTAGCTACTCGTATCAAGATATTTGACAAAGTGGATTGTTTTAAGATTTAAAAAGTAAAGAATATTTTATGTTATTTTTATGTACGTTTCTTTACAAAGCTATATTTTAATTATAATTTTCTTTAAAAGTATATTAATACAATCGAACAATACATTGTACCAGGTATGTATATCCACCGCACATTTTATTTCACCGAGTAAGTTTTTATAATTTATTTTTAATTTTAGCCCTTATATCGTGGCTAGCGATTCGGAATGTAATTGTGATATTAAAAATACATTTAGAGAAGTCTACAGTTTTTACTGGCTTATCGAACAAATGAATACGAATGGACCCTAGACCAGTGATTCTTAACAGGGGGCCGCGGCCCCTGGGGATCCATAAGAAGTTTGCCGGGGGCCGCCAAATTATGCAAAATTTCCTTCAGAATATAATAAAAAAAAAATTGATGTATAATCCGAATATCGTATTGAAAAGTGAAATAAGAAAGATAAAGTTTTCCTATTTAGTTTTTATTTATTTATTTTGTATTTTTTCCTACATACAACTTTGTTAGTACAGAAGAAATAAATGTAAATATGCTACTTACACCGCAGTATTTACTTCTTTTATTCCAAAGCAATTTTAAGAAACTATTAATGCTTGGAATTTTAAAAATAATTAGGAAAAATAGTAGGCTTTGAAAATTTAAATATTTTTGCAAAAGTTATGCAAAATCCTTACGACAAGTGGGCGTTTTAGTTTTAGTTTAGTTTTAGCATCCGACATTGGATCGATTTATCGACATGTTTCTTATTTTATTTTCTGTTAAAAATTAATGAGTTTTCGTGTTTAATTGTGAAGTTTGAATGTTATTTAAATAGATAATGAAATAATAAAGTTATGATTTACATTTATTATATAAAAAATAAAGCAATAATAAAAAAATCAATTTATTATAGATAAATTATCAAATTATCAAATATAAATTATTATTAAAAATGGGGGTCACAAAAAAATTATGAAATATTTGGTGGGCGACGAGTATAAAAAGGTTAAGAACCACTGCCCTAGACCATCACTGACGCGCAATTAACTGATTGCCCCTGGAAGTCGGCTTCTTACAGAAACACAGCTTCCCTGTCATCAAATGTCACGGCACGCCACTGATACCAAGTACTTTTGGTATTGGACTAAAAGTATAGAATACATATATTGGTATCAGATTACCTGTCTGTGTTGAAACCAAATATTGCAGACAAAGCACAACTCAAAATGGAATTTTATGCTATTTTTGTTTAAGTTAAACTTATATAAAAAATATTAACAACCAAAAATCAATAAATGTATAATATCAAATTTTATTCCCAGAATCTATACATGCTTAGAGTTCTGATTGCTATTTATAAATAAACATTTAGTTAAAAATTATGTAGTTTTTTTTTTTTTTGGTTTGTTAATCGACTTGGACCAAAAGTGATGTTTAAAATGAGCTACAATCTGTATACACATGTTTGCACTGATATTTGTAAAATATGAATACAATGAAGAACTTTCAATGTAAAGACACTGTTTTTCAGTAGTATATAAAATGTTACTTCTGGACCAGGGTATTTGGCACGTTAAAAACGGCAGAATCCTAAAAATTTAACTGCTTTCCGAAATTAAAGAACCGAAGACCTAAAATCTTTCAAAAATCCCTAAATTTTATGCACCCCAAAAGTACCCAAAGATCTATAGACCACCAGAAATTAGGTACACGAAAAAACCGTTGGAAATCATCCAAAATCAAGCATAATTGCCTTAAAAACACCCAAAATACATTACAAATTCGCTTGTTTTTATGCTTGTTTTTATTCAACCCAAAATACATTTTTATTTCTGGACCAGCTCAATTGGCACATGCAAAATCATTGGAAAACAACCGGAAAAAAAGGATATGAAACAACTGAAAAGAGCCCAAAATCCTTCAAAAATCTGTAATTTTTATGCACCCCAAAAGTGCCGAAATATCTATAGACCACCAAACATTGGGCACACGAAAAAATCGTTGAAAATCACTCAAAATCAAGGAAAGTTACCTCAAAAGCAACCAAAAAACTATATAAAATCTCTTGTTTTTAGACTAAAATGGATTTTTATTTTTGGGCCAGATTATTTGGACACTAAAAAAAATCCAATAAAAAGTCATAAAAATTAGTCTTAAAAGTCATTAAAATTATTGAAAAGGAGTTGAAAGTTCCTCAATTTTAAATACCACAAAATGGCTTTTCATTGATGGACCACGATAATAATTGGTAAAATAAAAAAATGTATCAACAGCCTCGTTGTCTGAATATTCCAGTGGGTCTAGATGGAACCGTTGAAAAATCAGAAGATCCAATATCTACTATTACTTTTCAAGACAAAATATTAGTTCTGGACCAGGACAATTAAGCCCTTTAAAAACTTAGTTAAACGACCAAAAAAAAAGAGCTAAACTCCTTATTCAAACTCCTCGGTTTTCAACACTCTAGTATTTACCGAGTTAATAAAAAAAGTGCAAAACATTCCCCATTTTTGTTCCGACTACAATCCAATCTATTCTTACAAAATCTCCTCTTTCACCACAGCTTTATAATAAAGCAGCGATACTCAACCTTCTTAGCTCCGTGACCTCCCAAATAGTAAATATAAATAAAATTAATATTTCGCGACCCCCACCCAAAGGAATAACAACAGTAAGCCTTACTATTACTAACTGAATTTGGACTGTAATTATAAATGTAATTTTTTTAAATGCTAAGTTACCAGTTGAGATTCACGACTAACTCGTCGAAATGTCTGCCGACAAAACTCTACAACGGCAATTTACATATGAAGATTTAAATACGTTTTGGCTCGCTCGTCGACACGAATATGGAAATTTAGTCACAGAAGCATTGAAAATATTAATACCTTTCGCCACGTCTTATCTCTGCGAAAAGGGTTTTTCGTCGATGGTTGCGCTAAAAAATAAATACAGGAATCGTCTTTTATCACTCGAAAACAACTTGCTTTTGTGTGTTTCTAACGTAGATCCGGGTATAGAGAAAATTTTAAATGAAAAACGAATGCAACCATCGTATTAATTTCTTTTCTTTACACGTGTACTTATTGTAAGTAAAATGTTTATAATAAATGATTTTTTTTTCATAAAATGATTTCATTATTGTTTCGCGACCCCGGGTTGAGAAACGCTGCTTTTTAAGTGTCTATCGAAAAGAATCATTGGCAAGACCATCAATCCTAAATTAACTGGACAGGTCTTTAGTGTGTATTAATGTTAAACACATTATTGTTCCATATCACTAAGTCCCGAATGGATGGAAGAGTCCCAAAACCGAGAAATCTTTTGAGAATATTTGGCAGCACTCAGTTGCCCCGTTGCCCGTCAACCTTCGTGGGTCATTAATCTCTATGGCCACTCGAGATCTCACCGGTTCAGATTTAAGAACTGCATTCTCAATTAAAAAGGCGGCGATAGGAATTGAACCTAAACCTTTTATAATTAAATGTCTAACTTTTTACCAACTGAGCTATTTTGGTCTTGTTCATTATAATTTTTAACCAGCTATAATAATACATCAAATAGCGCAATATTACAAAATTTGAATAATAAGTTTGCATGAATTCGAATCAGACCCCCCTTGGATTGAACGCGTATTTTACCATTCGCCTATGGTGGATTTTATAAAGGCGCTTTCGTATTCAACATATACTGTCTATGGTAATTTTTGATAGTTATTGATTAAAAAAATGTAATTTCATTTACCTCTTATCTAATACAACAACACATTTCCTGAACGCGAATATAAAAGTTATAAACAAAGAAATTATAGTGTACCTACATAACAGGTATCTGAATTGATTTTTTTAAAAATACACACACCGTAATACGCCTGGTCGTGCTTCGTTTAATTTAATAACGAATGAGGAAAATCGCTTTGGAATGCATTTTGACTTTTGAGCGTTTTACATAGACTAAGATGTTCTATTTTCGACCGCTCGTATGGTCTATATAAAAAATGCTGAAGTATCAGTTTATTCAAAAAACCGAATTTACTATATAAAACATTTTTTTTTCTGTTATAGAAATTGTTCTTATTTAAAGTAAATATTAGCTGACAGATATCATGTCCAATATTCAATTTGTTTAGTTTGCATATCTAATTGAATACTGGACGTGATATCAACCTAATTTTTACACGATGTAAAATCGTAACAAACTTATTATTACACCTAAATAATAATGCAAACGTAAAATTTGTTGTTTTTTTTAATTTCATGCTATTAATCCTACATAGATTTTATTATTATCCGAGAGTATTTTACATTTTGCGAAAAATTAGAAGCAGCAAAGGTTTTTATCTTAAAACGTTAAATTGAATGCCACCAAAACACACACACTGGTAAGATACAATGTTTTATTTAGAATTTCACAAATTTACCAAAAATTGGCAAAATAAAACCAAACACTTAAAGAATTATCAATTTATAAATCAATATTATTAGCTACATGTTTAAACACATCTTCCATTTTACAAGCGACGTCAGTTTTGATAAGCCTTGATATCTCTTCCTTAAATATTTCTCTCATATTACTATTTAAATTAGAAACATTACTGTTTAGTTCAGTGACAGCTGTTTTTAATTCAGCCACCTCCATCTTTAAATCATCAATGGACATTTCAATGTTCTCTAACACCTCATATGGTGCAGATCGTTCTTGTTCAAGTATTTGGGTTTGGTTTTCTATACGCTTCAAACAAGCAACCTGTAAAAATAATAATGTAACACATAATAAAGTAGACATACAGAAACAGACACGTAGGGAGTGAGGGGGAGACCACTCAACAAAACGTACAATGCATTTCCAAGTATGGAAATATTTCCAATTGTTTCTAAATATTTCTAATGATTTTACATTTCTTTTAATTTCGATTGAGTTTTTTTTAAATTAATTTTGTTAAATTTGTATTTAAAACAGTAACTTCGCAGGCAATAAAAACTAATTAATAACTAATAGGCTTGAGCTAATAGCTATATATATTTTAACTAAGACAGCAAATACGCGAGTTAAATTATTCTTTCAAATATTTACTTTCAATTCTAATGTAATTCCTAATTTCCCAAAGTATTTCACAGTTGTACAGGCACTATTTCCACAGTAATCACTCCTCGGTTAGAGACAGACACACAAAAGACATAACAGCCAAACTGAACATAGCATATAAACACAGTGACTTACATTTGGCGTTTCGGTTCCACTTAGGTTTCTTTCATCTTCTGATACCAAATTATCCTGCTGACGGGTTCTAACAACGCTTCATTGGAGTAGTCATTTTTTTTTTAACAGGAAAGCTGAAACAGGAAAAATTAAGATACGTATACAGTAATTATAAACATGATTTAATTTAAAAGGTACTATTCCCAAGCTGACAATCTAGATGAAGTTATACGTAAAAATACGCTTGTTTTTTTTTATTTCCTGCTTGTAATTATTTATGATTTTTTTTATATTCTAACAAAAAAGTAAAATTAAAGATATCTTTTTATTGGGATTAATAAGCTATTAATATCAGTGGCGTGTTCAATACTTTATCGGTTTTAGAAAATAAACGCGTTATCTTTTATTAATTTTTTAGTCGCTGATCAAGTCTGTACGGGTTGATTTGGCACTATGGTTAGTTATTTTGTATAAATAACTATTTATATTTAAACCTTTTAACTTTATTAGTTAATTGTATTAAATAATACATTTTACTAAAATGTATTATTTAATACAATTAACTAATAAAGTTAAAAGGTTAATATTATTTCAAGTGGCGTGTGTTTGTATACCTCAACAGTAACATTTTCGTTTTGTTGACAGGTCGATCTAATATTACAGTATAGATACGGTGATGACTATTTAAAAGTATGCTGGGAACTTTCTAAAACACTTTTGATGCTACAACTTTTGACAGTTTAACAGTCTGGAATATTGTCCACACCAGCAATTCCAGCATCAGTATTTGTACCATTATAAAATAATGACAAACCTATCTATCTAAATGGGAAAAATAAACACGTGATAAATAATGTTTATTTCTATTATATAGAAGTAGGTAATATATTGCTTATACAGGTAGGCATTCATTTTAACGCGAGCTTTGTATGCATATTTCATGTATATGTAGAAAAATTAATCACCGATTAACGCTTAATTATATGATTTTTAAAACACTGACGAATTATCGTGTACAAGTAAATTTTTTACAATTATAAAACAAATGTTATAAAAAATGTGTTAATTATCGATTAACCATCTAAATTTAAACAGGTCGAAAGCGTTGATGAAGATTTGGAATTGTTAAAAAAAATTTCTATATCTTTTTCTGTTATATGCAAACAATTTGAAAATATAAAATATCAGAAATCATTTTAGAATAAATTAAAAGAATGACAAATACTAAAGAAAGTAAAGTTGTTGCAGAGTATTAGGCCTATACACCATTAAAAACAAGACAACCATCTGAACTCCAATTTAGAAATAGTTACAAATCTTTTACTCGAGATAAAAAAACTGAATACACCAAAAAAATATCAACGAAATAACTCGAATGAGAAATCGTAATTTCGCCATTGAATATCTCAATTCAACCGTAAATGAGAAACAGATTTTTGCAAATCTAAAAGTACTTCCAGAAATTCCCTAAATATGGGGCTAAATTCAGTTGGCATTAAGACTGCGTGTAAAATGAGAACAAATGGGAACAAAAAACAAAACAAAAATTCGATACATTATCATGCTTTGTGTTTTACATTATCGAATACATTCGATAACGTAGAACACAAAGCAAGTAGTCGTAAAAATATAAGTTTAGATGAAGCAGATGAATTAATTAGTAAATCTTTAAAAAAGTCTCAGTCATAAATGGATAAACCTGTTTCATATATTCCTAATGATGAGAAACAAAAAGGAAAGATTTAAAACCTATCGTTACTAAAACAGATATTAGAAGATGGAGCAAAAATAGTTTGTTTCAAACAAGTAGTAGATAAATACAGTATACTGTATGAAAAGCGGCCGATTTATTTCTCGAACAATTAATTACGACTGACTGAACTAGAGTCCGCTAATAATAAAATAGATGAACTGGAATATAAATTAGACAACTAATAAATTACGATCCTAAGAAATTACTAGAATTAAGAAACAAAACAGTAGGGATGCCATCAAACATCGACGATGTAAAGAAAAGAACTGTAAAAACATTTGAAAGGCACACTAAAAATACGAGAACAAATGAAAACATCCAGAACTTTTAAATTAAATGGAAAGTACTGTATTCAAGAATTTCGAAAAAAGTTTTCGAGTCTTATTCAACAAGTTCATAAATTAAATTTATTTTTATTCTTACGTTTATTATCGTAATTGTTATTACCGTTTTCTTAAATTTACTACTCCAACACTAATAAAAAAATAGCGATTTATTCGACAATGTGTCAATGTCGATTTATTCGACAATGTAATTCGACGTGAACGTACCTATGATATATTAGCATACGGACACGTATTAGTATCTGTAGAATTAGGTAAAAGGTGTCTTTTATCGTCTTTCCAACTTAGAGACTTTCTTTACTTCAGTAAAAATATGTTTATTACTCATGATCACTTTCTGCCTATGGAGGTATTCTGTTTGATTAAACAAGCAATTTTTGTAATCGTATTTCTTTTTTGAATACCGCTTTCCTGATTAATTTTTAATTTTTTCGAAACAGGATTTTGTTCTGTAACTGTACATCTTTGACCTACGTATTCTAACATCTTAATACCTTGACGGCCGGATGGCCGAGCGGTAAAGGTGGCAGCCTACCGCTCTGGGGGACCCGGGATCGAATCCGAACGGGTCGAATAATTCCCAGGAATTTTTCGGGGGGTGGTCCGTTCGGATATGTCGGGCCCCGTCCCTCACCACCCGGTCGCACCATTGTGGGCCTGGCCGAACCCATAATGGGCCTACTAAAAGAGGCCCTCTTAGTGCCCACAGGGCGGAAAGAGTTTAAAAAAAAACAAAAAACATAATACCATTTAATCCATCTTTGAACTTTCCTATTACTTTCTTATCAGAATATAATGGATGACCTTTAGGATAATCAGATGTATCAAAATAGTCGGGATTGTTTTTCATAAATTCATAGAAATCAGCCCTTTCTAATCTCATTCACGAAACTATCGTTATCTCCATAAAGAAGTTTTATTTTTTCATTAAATTCTTTTTTTAATTGCAATGGAAGTCATACATTAACAATTTCGATAAATCTAATACAGCTTGCCCAATGTAAACTGGTTTATCAAACGATACAGTAGAGCATCGATTATCCGGAACAATTCGGGACTGGGGTTGTTCGGATAATTGACCATCTACAAAAAAATATATTAACCTATTCCATGTTGAAATTTCTCTTCGTTACGTGTCGCTGTAAGCCTAGCAAAAATTTTTTAAAAATAAAATCCTGGATCCTGGCTATTGTATCGTTAAAAATTATTTCGTTATTTTGCACAAACAAATATGTCGAAAGATATAAAAACAAAGAAATTATATTTTGGAAGTTAATCTAGTATCAAAAACATTCCGATTCGGCACGACACAAAACAATCAAAACTCACCTCTCACGATGGGAAAGAAACTAAGAAAGCCTCGTTGAAATACTAGCGCTTCCTTAAGTACCCTCTCGTGGACGTACCAGTGCTGCCAGCTAAAACACGCACACCAACAAAAATAATATTGGAGTAGCCCAAGACGTAGCCAAATAGCTCAAGCGTAGCTCAAGAGCGAGAATATGTGGCGAGATATGGCGAGACGCGATAAAATCAAACCCTGTCAGATATGTGCGAGAATCAGAAATTCGCTTTCGCCAGCGACATTTCTCGCTTCTCGTTTGTGCGTGGTTTTCCTCTGCGAGAACTATATCGCTCGCTATCCTCATAGTCGCACCCTAACTCTGAAACTCTTTTTAAAAATAAATGTATTTTATATTTTAATTTTTCCTTCCGTTTATCACCATTCCGTTTTTTTTACATTTTTAATTTTTGCATGGTGTGGTCTGATTTCAAGTAATGTAAATGACCTAACATTGCGGGCTTGGAGGAGAAGAAAACAAATCTGGGCAGTGGAAAAACCCCAAGAAGTTTTTAGAGGTGATCTGTCCCAGATATGTCGAATCTCACCCCTCACTTGAATTGCAGTGAATGTTGCCTGGCTGAATTCACTACGGGCCTAAAAAATGGTCCTCCTATTTGTTATCAACAAAATGGCCGAATGGCGGAGCGGTCAAATGTAAACTACCGTTCTGGGGGACTTGGGATCAGTGGCGTAACGTGGGTGTCAGCCGCCCGGGGCGGAGGAAAATTTCGCCCCCCTCTTAAATAAAATACGGGGAATCCCTACAAGTCAGTTACGAGTTATAATCTTGTGATCTATAAGTAGAGCAGGCCTTAATTAATGTAAGATTTTTTTCTACTGCACAAATATCAGTTTTGTTTCTGCTAAGTCGATGAATCCTAGAGTAAATAAGCTGTTCTAAAAGACATAAATGGAAAATTAGGACAACAATAGAAATCTTAATAATTATTAATAATAATTATTTATTAATTTCATTCATCGTTCAATCTTAATCGTTAGACGTAGTACACAGTGCGCACTGTGCGCCTGCATGTAATATAATTTACTATACGATAAGTGCATTGAGGTTGTGGATTATAGTTTTAAATGATAATATTGATGTGCGGTCGCATATAAAAATAACTATTGTATATATTTGATACGAATGATAAATCTTACTAATATTTCTTCCTTAGCTCTTTTTTGTGGATCGAATAGCACACACTGTGTACTTTAGGTAAACGTTTTAACTTTAACATAAGCAGAAGAAAGAAATACTAATATAATCCGGAATTGGGCAAGTAATTACTGCACAAATATAGGATTACCACTACACATTTTGTGTTTAGTTGCACGTTGGAATATGCGCTGAAGTAGAGATTGTTTGCTACAGACATTATATGCATTTGAATATATTCTGATAAGGTCTTCATGAAATGACATCCCTCGTATTAGTCGTTCGGTAACAATGAGAAAGTGCAGAGCAAAACAAGTACTTCCGAGAGCATGCAATGAATTATCAAAGATGATATTCACCAAAGACTAAAGCATGCATATACAAAAATTTTCACGTGTGTTTACATTGTCAGATGATCGGGCAAATGGATTAAACGAACAATGATGATAAATAGAAGCTGTAGATATCGCAAATTAAGCGAAGGAATTGATGGCCGAAGCAGTTATGGTATAAGCCTGACCCGAAATTGAATCCGGGCGAACAAATCCCAGAATTTTTTGTAGACGATAAATTCCAAATAAGTTTCCCCGTCCCTCGTCACTCCGTTGTTCCAATTGTGAGCCTGACCGAACCCACGATGAGTTTGGAAAAAAGACCTTCATAATGCTTACAGAGTGAAGTCAAAAGAAAAAAATTTACCTTTTCATAGTTTTTCTTTTTTTAACTCTTTCCGCCATATGGGCACTAATGGGACCTCTTTTTAGCAAGCCCGTTATGAGAGGTAGGCCCGACATATTCGGACGAACCACCCCAAAAAATTCCTGGGCACCCCTCCGGATCCTTCAGAGCGGCAGCCTGCCATTTTGACCGCTCGGCCATCCTCCTGTCAAACCTTTTCGTATCTCAACACAAAACAGTAAACAAAAAATAAACTGTTTAATAATTAAAAATAAAAATAATTGAAAATAATATACGTTATATATTAATAAATAACAGAGAAAAATAATAAATTCATATATTAAAATAGCAATAATTTTATTGGTATATTTCGAAGCGCCTCGATGTGGCAAAAAAATTAACATTAGCAATTGTATTTACTTAAAGGCGGTTATATCTTCACATGTGATTTTGTTTGAATAATCGAGGTAAAAAAGAAAAATGGATTTGTTGGGGAGTATTCTCAATTCGATGAACAAACCGCCGACAATTAAAAATGAACAGAAAAAATTATTAAAAAGTAAGATTTCGAATAATATCGAAGGATTATTTATTTACATGATACGACCTTTATTCATTCATTAATAGAGTATTTGTGTAAAATGGCCCAATAATTATTATAATGTTTTTTAATTCAGTTTCCATGTTTTGAAGCAAATTAATGTTAGAGATGATTAATATTTATCAACATTATCCTATGGACAATTGCCTGGGGCCCCACCAGAGGGGGTAAATAAATGTAGTTTGAGAGGCGAGATTTGTTTAATTAATTTAGCATGGAAAATACATTACATTTTTATAAGTTGTTTACATGAAGGGAAATTTTTTTCGTCATTTTTGGAGGAAAAGGTGAAATTGACTACTATCTGTCTACACACGTCCTTGCACTGATATTTGTAAAATATGAATACAATGAAGAACTTTCACTGTCAAGACACTCGTTTTTACAGTAGTATATAAAATGTTACTTCTGGACCAGGGTATTTGGCACGTTAAAAACGGCAGAATCCTAAAAATTTAACTGCTTTCCGAAATTAAAGAACCGAAGACCTAAAATCTTTCAAAAATCCCTAAATTTTATGCACCCCAAAAGTACCCAAAGATCTATAGACCACCAGAAATTAGGTACACGAAAAAACCGTTGGAAATCATCCAAAATCAAGCATAATTGCCTTAAAAACACCCAAAATACATTACAAATTCGCTTGTTTTTATGCTTGTTTTTATTCAACCCAAAATACATTTTTATTTCTGGACCAGCTCAATTGGCACATGCAAAATCATTGGAAAACAACCGGAAAAAAAGGATATGAAACAACTGAAAAGAGCCCAAAATCCTTCAAAAATCTGTAATTTTTATGCACCCCAAAAGTGCCGAAATATCTATAGACCACCAAACATTGGACACACGAAAAAATCGTTGAAAATTACTCAAAATCAAGGAAAGTTACCTTAAAAGCAACCAAAAAACTATACAAAATCTCTTGTTTTCAGACACCCTACAATGGATTTTTATTTCTGGGCCAGGACACTTTAAAAAAATCCAATAAAAAGTCATAAAAATTAGTCTTAAAAGGTTATTAAAATTATTGAAAAGGAGGTCAAAGTTCCTCATTTTTAAATACCACAAAATGGCTTTTCATTGATGGACCAGGATAATAATTCGTAAAAAAATGTAACAACAGCCTCGTTGTCTGAATATTCCACTGGGTCTAGATGGAACCGCTGCAAAATCAGAAGTTCAAATATCTACTATTACTTTTCAAGACAAAATATTAGTTCTGGACCAGGACAATTAAGCCCTTTAAAAACTTAGTTAAACGACCAAAAAAAAAGAGCTAAAATCCTTATTCAAACTCCTCGGTTTTCAACACTCTAGTATTTACGGAGTTAATAAAAAAAGTGCAAAACTACCCCATTTTTGTTCCGACTACAATCCAACCTATTCTTACAAAATCTCCTCTTTCACCACAGCTTTATAGCAGCGATACTAAACCTTCTTAGCTCCGTGACCTCCCAAATAGTAAATATAAATAAAATTAATATTTCGCGACCCACACCCAAAGGAATAACCAGTAAGCCTTACTATTACTAATTGAATTTCGACTGTAATTATAAATGTAATTTTTTTTAAATGCTAAGTTACCAGTTGAGATTCACGACCAACTCGTCGAAATGTCTGCCGACAAAACTCTACAACGGCAATTTACATATAAAGATTTAAATATGCTTTGGCTCGCTCGTCGACACGAATATGAAAATTTAGTCACAAAAGTATTGAAAACATTAAAACCTTTTGCCACGTCTTATCTCTGCTTTTGTGTTTTTATAACGTAGATCCGGATATGGAAAAAATTTTAAATGAAAAACAAATGCAACCATCGCATTAATTTCTTTTCTTTACACGTATACTTATTGTAAGTAAAATGTTTATAAGTTTATAATAAATGATTTTTTTTCTCATAAAATGATTTCATTATTGTTTTGCGACAATAACGGGTTGAGAAACGCTGCTTTATAAGTGTCTATCGAAAAGAATCATTGGCAGGACCATCAATCCTAAATTAACTGGACAGGTCTTTAGTGTTAAACACATTATTGTTCCATATCACTAAGTCCCGAATGGATGGAAGAGTCCCAAAACCGAGAAATGTTTTCACAATAATATTAGGCAGCACTCAGTTGCCCCGTTACCCGTCAACCTTCGTGGGTCATCAATCTCTATGGCCACTCGAGATCTCATCAGTTCAGATTTAAGAACAACTGCATTCTCAATTAAAAAGGCGGCGTTAGGAATCGAACTCAAAACCTTTTAATTATCTATCTAACTATTTACGAACTGAGCGATGTAGGTCTTGTCCCTTATAATAATTTCTACTTAGCTATGATAATACATCAAATTGCGCAATATTGCAAAATTTGAATAATTATAATAAGATTGGGTGTGCCTGAATTCGAAACCGAGACCCCTTGGATTGAACGCGACTACTTTACCAATTCGTCTATGGTGGATTTTATAAAGACGCTTCCATATTCTACATATATTGTCTATGCTAATTTTTTAAAAAATTGTTATTGATTAAAATCATGAAATTTTATTTACCACATATCTAATACAATAACACATTTCCTGAACGCGAATATAAAACGTTGTTATAAACATAAAAAAGAAATTAGTATGTACCTACAGAACAGTTATCTAAATTGATATTCTTAAAAGTTATACAGGCAGTTTTCTACTTACGAACATTCGACTTACGACCTTTCGAAGTTACGAACAAAGCAGACAGATGGCGGGTTTACATGAGCGTGAGTAGAGTACCTAGATATCAGAGTAGTGACATACGAGTCATCGCCGCAATGTTCTGTCGACTGTTAACACGTGGTCTATGGGTTTACATTACGAAATGACGATTTATTGTAGTCTAATAAAGCATTTTATTTGTAAAAATTCTTTATTAAACTAAAAAAATCGTCATTTCTTAATGTAAACCCGTAGACCACGTGTTGACAGTCGACAGAACATGGCGGCGATGACTCGTATGTCGCTACTCTGATATCTAGGTACTCTAAGCGTGAGAGGTAGGTGAGAGGCTCTTAGTTGAATTTGGACTGTAGTCGTGTGTCAATCGTGTGTAGTGTCATTTGTTTACTATTAAAGTGCAGTTGGTTATTTTTTTACGTACAGTCAAGTTTATTTTTGAAGTTTTACGTTAAAAACATTTACAGTACATACATATGTACATTTGTAGTTGTTTTAAATGAGTAATTTTAATAAATAATGTACATGCGATTGATTTGAATTTATACTTCCCTTTAACAATCTTAATTCAACATTATTCAAGTAGCCTAAACATTACACAATTGTAAAAACAACGTTGTATTTGAGTTTTTGCGCCAAACATCGTCTTTTCGAGTTACGAACTTTTCGACTTGCGAACGACCGCTACGAACGGATTAAGTTCGTAAGTAGAGGACTTACTATATTATGGCTAATTCTTTAGTTATGAACGACGAGCTAGAATATACTACATAGAGTGGCCGACTCAACATCATGTTTGAAGAAAATTGAATACATATCCGCCATTTTATTTTTAGTCAAGGAGGCGTGGCATTTGTGTTGTGTAAAGGCAACGCGATAGGCCACTAAGAGCGCTGTAATCATAGTCACAGCCATTCTATGTAGTATATTCTAGCTCGTTGGTTATGAACGTAATCTCGAGAGGATGGCACAATGCTTTTTCTATGGAAGAATTCTTTTTCAAAACTTCTCGGAAACGGAAGTAGATATAACCAAACAGTTTACTGAATTAGAATCCTATTTAATTCTTCTGTTATCGTACTGTTGCATAATTACGTAAAATTTGTTGTTTTTTCAATTTTATGCTATTAATCCTTTATAGATTTCATTATTATCCGAGAGTATTTTACGTTTTGCAAATAATTAGAAGCCGGAAAGGTTTTTATTTTAAAACGTTAAATTGAATGCAACCAAAATAAACACACTGGTAGAGATATACAATGTTTTATTTAGTATAAATTCACAATTGTTTATCAAAAATTGGCAACAAAAAAACCCCAACATTTTAAAAAAATTATCAATTTACAAGTCAATACTATTTGCTGCATGTATAAACATCTTTGATCTTACAGGCTACTTCCGTTTTAATAATGTGAATGCTTACTACTTTTGCATGGAAAGCGTGTAATACGTGTAACGACCAGACCTTCAAAAAATTTAAAATATTGTAATAATTCGTCACCGGGAAAAGTTGAGGCATAATTTACATTTGTCAGCGCTATTTCTAAGTGGATATATAGGACTCGAAACTCCTGAATGGAAAAGGAGTATCTCCATATCAACAACAAACAGAAAAGAAGAATGGAAAAGGATGAGAACTCTAAGACGTCATAAGATTCGCCATTCCAATTTTTAAACATTTTTTATTTTAATTGGATAATTTCTATGTTTTTAAGGAGCGTTTTAAATGGACGGCTAAGTAGCCTACAAAGGAAGGTCTGGTCGTCTAAAGTTTGTTCTAGAGCAGGGGTCCCCAACCTTTTTGTACCTAAGAGCACATTCTAGAATACCGGCCGGACGACGGGCACCATTTATTTTTTCAAGGTAAATTTATACTTGGACATAGTTAATAATACATACACATAATGTACAGAAAATATTTAATTCCAAAAATGTAATAAAACATACACAAGACTATTAACAATAATTTTTACAAAACAAGTAATTACTAAACAATGCATACAAAATCTACAGAGTATAAAAATTCTTTATAAAAAATATAAATCTGAAAGTAAATGTGATTTTTGGCATTGCATTTCATTGGCCATTGCTTCGTAATTAGGAGAGTATGATGATATTCCTGCTCGTAAGCAATCGTCAAGGTGTTCATCTGTAAGTCGTGATCTGTACTTTGATTTTATGATATTCAGAACGGGCCGGTTTATTTCACTTCAGGTATGGGAAATTTGGTTGGAGAAGATTTGGCGGAGGGGAAAAAGAGATCGGTCGCATTTCGTTTTGTGCTTTTATCTGTGTTGGACGCCATTTCTACTTTTGAGTGGTTAATCATTAAAAACGAAAAAACTTTTACATAGCATTTTATTGAAAACCGAAATATTTTTATTTTTATCGTGGTCGCACAACGGCGAGCACACGTAAAACGATCGGCGGGCGCTATGGCGCCCGCGGGCATAGGGTTGGGGTCCACTATTCTAGAGCATGAAGAAAATAAAATGGTGATCGCCTAAGAATGTTTAGAACGACTGTCTTTTTATTTTTAGCAAAAATTTTACCATCGGACGGAACTTCAAAAAAATATAATAATAATTACATCTTATTATTTATATGTGGTGATGTATAGGCACTTTTATCATGTTCTGTAAACGCTTGATTCTTCAATCCGAAAAAGAATGCTTCGGTAAAGAACATGAGTTTGTTAAAATTATGTAAACATTGTAAATGGGAACTAAAGTATGAGAGTGTGACAGACAATCCGGAGGAAATTGGTGAAAATCTTCAAGGTATTATAACACTGTTTTCTTTTGTGTTAGTTAATAGCGAGGTTGAGGCCGAAGTTTTAAACGCGAAAACGTGTACGTCGGACATTCGGCGCCGCTTTCCTGTAAGCCTAGAAGTTTGACAATGGTGTTTGGAAAGTCAGTGGAATCATGCTCGACGTTCCAAACGCCATTGCCAAACTTCTAGGCTTACAGGAAAGCGGCGCCGAACGTCCGACGTACACGCTTTCGCGTTTAAAACTTCGGCCTCAACCTCGCTAATATTATCTACACGCGAAGTATTGTCAATTTAATAACTAATTTTTTAATGTTTTGTAGCACTGAGGAGGGGCTAGAGAATTAGACTAGCCCGAAATGCATCTGAAAAGACAATAAAGGAGGTTTTTTTTAACCTGAATAGCTGTAAGATAGTCTACCGAAGCATTCTTTTTCGGATTGAAGAGTCATTGGAAAATTCAAAGAATATTTTTATCACTTTATTAGCACATACGGCGAAAATCATTTTCCAATGTTTAAATATTTTGGAATTTAAAATAATTTATAAACACTGTGTTTGAATTCCGGTTTCGAATTTATACTGGCCAATAGCCTGATGAAGACCAAGTTAATGTTTAAATCTGTTCTTTCTGAAATACAAAAATGGTTTTTTGTGTGCTGGGTCTACACTGCTATATAAAAAAATTTATATCATGTAAGATTTTAGTACTTAGATGTAACGAATAGAGTAAGGTTTGAGAGAATTGTGTGGACGGTAATTATTTTTGCATAATTTGGCCACGTAAAATGAAAAAGTCGAATTAAATTTTCCATTCGACATAAATATGTCTTTTTATTGTCGTTAAGCAATTGTTATCATTGTTACGAAATACATTGTCGTTTGCATTGTTGAAGGCTAAATGACGAATTTTACAATAAAAATGGGGATTTTAGGGGGATTGGAAAGGGATTACATCGTTGTGGAGCAGAAAAATTGATTGGGAAGTGCAGGAAGTGTGTGATTATAAGAATAAATGAATGGACGCGCGTGCGACAGACTGGAACACGATCCGGTGCATCGTTCATATTTATATTATTTCTATTTTTGGTTTTTTGGTGGTCCAAGGGGGACCATCAAACGGGTCAGTGGGCCCCAGAGCCGCCGATAAAGCGAAAATCCCAAAAGGGGTCCGGAGGGCGGCTGAAGAACGGGATAAACCCGGAGAGCGACCCAGCTACAAAAGAAGCCCGCAGGGCGAAACCGGAATTCGTATCTTAATTAGGACGTAATCGACCAACTGCGAATTCAGCGCAGGGCGCCGGATCCGCCCAACAAGCAAGCAGTTGTCCCGGAGAACCCTCCCGGCCGAGCAATGGAGCTCGGATGCCGGTTTATTTATTTATTTATTTTTTTAAAGGAGCGTCGGTGAATCGAATCCAGGCCTACAAGCTCAAGACGACACAAACGGCGGAGCGTAGCGCATCTGAGGCGACCACTACAGCTGCCTGTTGCATTACAGATTGTAAGCAACCGGCGATAATAAGTCTATTTTGACGCGCGGAATTGTTAATTGTCGGAACGTAGTGACGACTAATACTTGACTTCGTTCATTCCTTGTCAACAAAATAACTCTGGAATGAGTTGTCCGATCTTGGTGAAATTTTCTAGGACGACTTATCATCACTCAAGGATGAACTGATTAAAATTTCAACTTTCAAAAATGATCCGTTTTTGTAGAACTAGAGATAGGGGTTTTTCTTCAGTATGGATCATTTTTGAGAGTTGAAATTTTAATCAGTTCATTCTTGAGTGATGGTGAGTCGTCGTAGAAAATTTCATCAAGATCGAACAACTCATTCCAGAGTTATAATGTTGACACAGAATGCATGAAGTCAAGTGTTAATCGCTTCCTGCACGCACGTGTAGAAGCCTCATCTAGTGGTCGGAAAATATGACAAGCATTAAAACAGTAATTTTGAAAGGTAAATGTTATCTCTAACTAGATACACAATAAATATAAAGAATCTTTATAGAATAATAAGTTTTAAAAAGTTTTCTTTTTTCACTTATTATTCTATAACATGGAGCAGCAGTGATCAATATTGATGGCTTTACGATCCATTCTCTCCTTCGTCTTTCTATCGTTAGTACGAAATTTCGATCTCTAAATGGAGAAGCTGCACAGAGATTCCAGATTGAGATGAAGTCGCTCAAATTCATCATCATCGATGAAATGTCAATGACTGGTGCAAGAATGCTTTACATGATCGAGAGAAGATTGAGGGAGAGAAACCCCGAGAAAGATGAGCCGTTTGGTGGATTCTTTATCTATTTGTTTGGTGATTTTTATCAGCTTCCTCCTGTTAAAGATACTCCTCTCTACTCGAGTGTTTCTTACAATGTAATGTCCCAACAAGGTACGGACCCTGTTGGGACATTACATTACATTTGCATTTGATTCTTTTCAGAAGTTCATTGAACTTAGTAATTCTCATAGACAAAATAGCGCAGATAGTTCCTTCACAGATGTCTTACAACATCTAGCTTCGGGGAATTTCTCTGATACAGATATGAACATTCTGACGACAAGAAATCGAGCCTATTTATCCAGAGATGAACTTGATCAGTTCCAAACTGCAGTAGAGCTATATCCAACAAACGAGCAAGTTAAACAAAGCAACAAAGACTACTTGCAGTCAACTGGATACCCTCTTGCTTATATAGCATCTGAAAACACTTCAGATATTGCCCCGCCTTCGTCCAAAAATGACTCAGCTCTTAGTCTCTCCAAGTATTTGCATTTCTCAGTTAATGCCAGAATCATGCTGAGAGTCAACTTATGGGTGCAAGGAGGTCTCGTCAATGGTTCACTAGGAACTATACGCTACATTATATATGCTCCTAATGCTCGCTCTCCAGTTCTTCCTCTGTTTATTTTAGCGAAATTCGATAGCTATCGGAGACCTTTCATCTATGGTAATCTGTTTCCAATAATCCCCATAATACGCTCTTCGAACGATGGCAGTATAGATTGTAGCGATCTCGAAGACAGTTTTTCGTTGCCTTAGTATACTCGATGACTATACATAAATCACCGGGATTAACTCTTCCAAAAATCAAAATAGATATAGGGAAAAAGAGACAGCTATCGGTCTTACCTATGTTACATTGAGTCGAGTGAAAAAAATAACTGACTCAGTATTTTTAAAGAGTTACAATAAAGATCGCTACGAGTCAATCTGTAAGTCCAAGGCCTGTAGTGATAGACAGAATTTCGTGAAACTTTGGCATATCAATTAATTAATGGCTTATTCTGACCTTATATTTGTACCTTTAAATGATCCAATAGAAATCAAATATATTGTTGAAAACGAATGATTCTTTGTTTCTTTTTTTCCCTCATAATCTAGAAAATAAAGGTGCGAGCAGCTTCGTTCCGGCTACACGCCGATACAGCGTTGTTGTCCCTCTTCTTCTTCTTCTTCTTCTTCTTTCACAGTTTAATATGGACCGATACAGCGTTACTTAACTAGTTTAATAAAAGCCAAACAATTCTGCGCGTTTATTGCTGGTGTTTCACAACTCTAAACCATTTATTTACAAAACGGCTTCTCAAATTTTAAAAGTTTTATTTGAAATTCCATCTGAAACGTCTTCCTCCTACGAATTTCTTAAAAGTGTTTCGTTTCTTCCATAAATCGTCTTAAATTCTCTTCCGAAGTTGCATTTCGTCATTATCTCGCCATCCAGTAACGACTGTTAACATTCAAATTATTAATATTAAAAAATTAGTTTTCAATCGACAATTTTTTTATTTAAACAAAATTTCCTGTATCTGTGAGCACCGATGTCGCTTGCGTTGCTTTCTTCTTTGCTCTTCTTCCACTTATCATATCTGCATGCTGACGAAATATCTGGTATCATCGGGTTGCATTTGAAAAAATTGTACTGTACACCTATGAATTTCCACTGTTGCCGCCGTCTGTCCGGCCGTTTTCCATTAATCCCCGGAACGGACTTAGAGAAAAGACGAGACCAGACGTGAAAACTGTAGGGCCAAGAGGCCCCGATTAAATATATACGAACTTCCGATACAAACCGGAAGTCACGTTATTTCATTTCAAAACGTTTTCACTCAAAGGTATTAGATGGATGTTAAAGGAAAAGTATGATGTACAGGGACAAGCCACAGGTAATTTCAGGCGGAGAGCACATATTTTAAATTAATTTAAAATATAATTAAAAATTGCAGTTTACAGTTTTCGCCCATCCTTCTTCAGTCTATAAACAATAAAATTGTTTTGTAGCATACAGTTAATAATTTTGTTTTTTTAAACAAAGATGCAAAATATGAAAATAACTTACAAAGGGGGACAATCCACTATGCGATTGTGGCATTGGGGAGGATCAAACACCACTTCACTTAGTTTTTCGCTGCAATAGGTACAGTACAGTCACATCAAGAATAGCAGCTCTCATTAAACTATCCTTAAAGGGTAGAATTGGCCTTGCAATCCGCACTAACTCATTCACACACGTACAGTACAATGTTCCATCAGCTACTCGCATTCGTATCCCTTAGTGGGGCTCTTGAAAGCACTCATTCCGGGGGCATGGATGGCAATTAGTTGAAACAAAGCAAGGGAGTTGCTTTATTTCAACCGTCGGTATATAGCTGCCTTTCAACTTTGTATTTTAATTCTTATTTTCTGTCTTTTTTTTCAGTCTAAATTCGGTTAGTCCTAGTTGTGAGTTAGATTAGGAACTCTTAGCTTGGTTTCCGGTTAGGTTATGATAGGTTAGGTTAAATTATATTAGGGTTTGTTCGCTTTAGTCGTCTGGTTAGGTTCGTCTAGGTCAGCGTTTCTCAAAGTGGGCGATAACGCCCCGTTGTGGGCGGTGAGTAAATCTAGGGGGGCGCTGGAGGCAGGGTACTGAACGGTGATCAAAGGTAAAAGTTCCCTTTCCTCTGTCAACCGGATAAGAGGAAACATTGCATTTAATGGTTTCCAGATGTCGAGAACAATGTACGGTAAGGGCACAAAGTGTAAGATTCATAGAAAAGTTTTCCTAAGAATATTTCCAATCCTTTCTCACACGGGGGGCGTTGGGTATAACTTTATGGAACAAAGGGGGCGGTGGATCGAAAAAGTTTGAGAATCACTGGTCTAGGTTATGGTAGATTAGTTTAGTTACTGAGTAAATTAACTTTTTTTTTGTTTTTGGCGCTCAAACACAAAAAAATCGTGCTACTACTTAAATGCTTGGCATTTTCTCATCTTCATTCAGTTGATACGAGTATTACTACACGTTTCGGGCCCACGATGCCCCTCATCAGTCAACTAAACATTAAAAAGAGTATACAAAAATTTTTAAAAAAAATACAACATACAGGAAAGCATTTTGTACAAAATATATTTGAATATATAAATTCATTTTTAACGTACCTTTAGATTTCTTACAGACTTGAAGGCGTACACATGTATAAAAGTAATGTAGTTTCTTATATCTGCCTTTACAAATTAAATTTAATGTTATAATCTTTATGTCTATAAAAATTTTTGAAATATATTATACAAACTTACTTTAAGTTTTACTATTACACCAGTTTTATTGGTGAGATTTAGAATACACTACAAACGTACTTTTCTCGACAATAAAATCAAAAGAGGTTTCACCAACGATTTAAAATTTTCGTACATCTGGTTTAGAAACAAGTAATTAGTATATAAGTACGCCAACTATATACAAACATATCAATTCGAAATATCAAAACGAAGAGCATTTCTATCAGCATAAATATTATCAATGGGTGTGCTTCTATACCCGAGAAGCAAGTTCTAAAATACAATATACAATTCCAACCCTGAAGCTTCCCTCCACTTAGACACGATACATTTTACATTTTCTTAAAAGAGCATTAATAAGTAGACTTTAATTGAGTTCTACTTTACAAATTACACTTCAATTCCATACAGAAATAACGGCCTTTTATAAGATATTTGGTTATAGTTTCATTTACCGCAACACAAATTTGCATACTTTACGATATACAGTAGCCGATTTTAACAACTATTTCCAATAACTCGAACATAGCCAAACACAATAGATTAATATAAAAATTGTTTTACAAGACATTTAACCAGTTTTCATTTAATTTTACACTCAAGTTTTTATTTATACAATTTTTTGGCTTCCAAAATTTCAAAACTCTCTTTAAATTTTCTACTATACGTGTTTTCTCCCCCTATGTAAAATTTCAGTATTGTCCTCATCTATATTACAATTGTCCAGTAAACAGTGATCGTGAAAAACGGAATTTAATCTGTGGTATTTTAAGTCTGCAATGTATTCTTTCAACCTAACATTTAATTTACGCTTTGTTTCACCTCTATAAATATTAGTATTACTACAAGTACATGGAATTTTATAAGCTATATTTTGCGTTTCTTCCTTTGCCTGTTTAGTTTTTTTCCCTAATTGTTTCGCTTTTCATCTAGAATGCAATTTTTCATATTTAGGTGCTAATTTTACATTTATTTTTCTCATTTCTTTATCAATTTTTTCTTATAAACCTCTAATGTAAGGGAAACTAATATACTAATATACCTTATATCAGGATTTTTTTTTAAATCTTTCGTATTTTTTGTCATTTCATTTCTTTTCCCAATTACTAATTATTTTGTTCAGATAACCGTCGAGCATAAATTTCTTTTTTAACTCATTTATATGTTTGTTTATATTAGTAGCTTTACTGGTTCTTGTCTTAATTTTTATATATTCCATATTAAAAACGTTCTGTTTAATGTACAAAGGAATATTGGAGTTGTATTTAATTGTTGTATTTATAGAGCATGGCTTTTTAAATGGTTCAAATTCTATATTATCCTTATTCCCTTTTATTGTAATATCTACATAATTTATACTATTATTAACATTATTCACTTCTTCTATTTTAAACTGAATTCCTCTATGTATATTATTTATTATATCTTTAATTTCGTTAATTTTAATTTCTATATCATTATATATTATTAAGATGTCATCAACATACCGTCTATAAAATTTTATACCTTGTATCTTATTAATTTTTTCGTCTATATCAATTATTACTATCTCGGCTAGCTTCGGCCCCATAACGGATCCCATACTAATGCTTTCGTTTTGTGTATAGTATTTTTTATTTATTTCAAAATAGTTGCTTCTACAAGAGAATTCTATTAAATTTATACTGTCCGGTTCTACATTAATTTGTTTTAGTTTTTCTTCAACAATTTCTCATGCCATCGAGGAGTACATATCAACAATATCTAAACTAGCGATTTTAAATGTACAGTACTTTTTATATCTAAATTTTTAATGTCTATCAGAAGATCGTCAGCACTATGTATGGTAAATCTAGAATTTTGATATGATTTTATTTCTAAAAATTTTTCTAGGTTATATACTATAATATTGCATATTTAAAGTCTATTATAGGCCTAACTTTCTCGCTGACTTTGTGGGTATTAAGTTGAACGTTTATTTTTGGTGTACGATCGTTATTGCTATCTAAGATAAACTCCTTTTCAGTTTTGGTTAATTCATTTAATTTTTGTAGTTGTGTAATTTTTCTTTGTAACTCTTTGTATATAACCTCTTTCACGGAGAATCTTATCACTGTTTCGGAGTGTAGAGAGTAAATTAACGTTTAAAAAAGATAAATAAAAATAAAAATATATCCCCAAGGATTTTTCGGAGGGTCTGTCCGAATATGTCGGGCCCCGACCCTCACCGCCCAGCCGACCCATTGTGGGCCTGGCCAAATCCAAAATGGACTTGCTAAAAAAAAGGCCCTCTTAGTGCTCACAGAGTGAAAAGAGTAATAAAAAAAAAAAAAAAAAAATACAATATACTACCGGAATACCTTAACGATGTTTCAGTTAAAATAATTAGAAATTGATAATAATTAATTTCATTAAATAAAATAAAATCATATACGCTAATTTATAAAATTATTAAAATTCTTTAAACTAAAATATTTTTATAACTTTCAATACAATAATTAAATTATTATTCTTTTAATCGGCAATTAAATATTTTTATCGTTGAAGTTTTGGCTATAATTAGGTTATATTTAATCACTGGCGGTTAAAAATTTTTCAAAAAACAGACGTATTTCAAAAAATCTATATTCATCGAATTAATAAATGTATTTTTTAAATTTGAAAGAATATATTTATAAAAAAACAAAATATTTTTTTAACATATTTTAAAATAATTTACGGGCTTAATTAAGAAGTCGGAGGGCGTTGGTTTCGTCTGGCGCCATTTCAGTAAAATATTCAGTCTCAAAATGTTAGAGCTTTTGAAATTTGATGCAATAAAGAACTTAGTGAGGATAAACAGAATAGAAATAGACAGCATGGTATTTCGTCTCCATTATATTTACACTGTGCTTCTATTACTCATTTTCTGCGCCATTTTATCAGCAAAGCAATATGTCGGCGAACCCATGCTCTGCATGGAAAGGAAAGACATCGCTAAACACGTGATGGATACTTACTGTTGGATTCACGGCACATTTACAGTAAAGAAGCCAAATATGAGCAGAGAAGGAAGCGTTTTTCCCGGAATCAATTCGAAATATCAAAACGAAGAGCATTTCTATCAGCATAACTATTACCAATGGGTGTGCTTCTTCCTGTTCTTTCAGTCCATCCTCTTCTACGCGCCAAGATGGATGTGGAAACACTACGAAGATGGCTTAATTCAAATCTTGAGTCTGAAGAGTAACAACATTATGTGCGAAGAAACTCAGAAACGGGAAAGTACTGCTACCGTAGTTAAGTTTCTACACGAAAGTATGGGATGTCACGATTGTTACGCTCTTTGTTACTTCGCTTGTGAATTATTGTGTCTAATTAATGCCATTTTTCAAATGTTTTTGGTTGATGTATTTTTAAATGGTGAATTCTTAAATTACGGAATTGAAGTAATTAAATATAAAATGAACGATAATAATAATTCTGTAATAAATCCAATGCTGGAAACCTTTCCGAGGATGGCCAAATGTTTTTTTTACTATTACGGATCGTCCGGTGATATAAGAAAAATTGATAATTTGTGTATTTTAGCTTTAAATGTAATTAACGAAAAGATTTTTATATTTTTATGGTTCTGGTTTATCATTTTAATTTTATTGAGTTCCATGTCTGTCGTATACCGTATTGTTTTAATAATAAGCGGAAAGATGAGATTGTATGTCTTATCCATACGTTACAGGCTTGTACGGGAAACTTATTTGGAATTGTTAATTAAACGATTGTCTGTAGGAGATTGGTTTATCATATACATGCTTGGTAAGAATATTGACAGATTTATTCTAACCGAAATTCTATGCGAATTTTGGAAACGAGTTAATGGAACGGCAAAAAATGCCTGAATTTTAACCTATGTTGCTGTTATATGAATTACAAATTTAGTAATTCATTTGACTTTATTCATTATTATTTAAGTGTTTTTAAAAAATGGCAATTTTATTTTTTTAGTTTATGTTATTGCTCTTAATTATTAAAAATATGAGAAAGATTGTAACTTGTTTATAAATGTTCCTTTATAATAGTCTACATGTGAGGTTTAAGGCCTTATACCATATTGAGTAAAATATGGCAATAAGGCTTAATATTTGTTTATGAGATTCTAATTGAGATGTTGGGAAAATGTTTTTCTTTTTTTAATAATTTTAATTGTTCTACTGTAGGCTTGTCTTATTAAGTCTATATTGTTTAAGATATAGCTATCTGGCATTTTATTAAATTGCATTGAAGTTTCAAGAATAATATTTAAAAGGTCTATTAAGTATAAATAATTTTTTAAAATATTCAAAACATTATTTTTAGCTGAAAGTAGTTTATTATTATTGAATGTTTAATATGAAGTATTTAAATTTCAAAAATTTTTATTTACTGTTTCTCTTTTATGTTTATCTCGTAGTTTATTATAACATACGAACGAACACCTTGATTAAAGTATTTGAGTTATCAAAAATAAGTTATAATTTTTGTAAAAGACAGAAATGTTTAATGTGATAAATTCTTTTCAAAAATGTTAATTTTTCAATCATTAAAAACCATTAAACAAGCTTTATAAATTAATATATATATATATATTCCTCTATGTAACATATTCACATATAAATTTGCATAAATAATCGCACATTTAACGTTTACGATTTATAATCTTATATATAAAATTCTCGTGTCACAATGTTAGTTACCGTACTCCTCCGAAACGGCTTTACCGATTTTTACCAAATTTGATATGCATATTCAGTAGGTCTGAGAATCGGCTACTATCTATTTTTCATACCCCTACACCATCTTCCCCCTTTCAAAAATATATTTATATATAAATTAAGGCTTTTATGTCCAACAGATGGCGCTACCTTCCGACGAACTAAGTTTGCTTTTCTGTCAGGCATTATGCTTTTCTGTGAGAATGGACTGAAGCAGATCATTTTCTATCTATCTATATAAATAATATATAACGTTCGTTTGTTCTTTTCTATGTTGTTTATATTAGTTTTAGTTTACGTTGTTTAGCATCGCGCGTGAGTTCTTTTGTATTTTATTTAAATTTGAAATTGGTTATTCGGAACAGTATTCGAATGTTGTTAGCCTGACGATGGCCATGGAATGGGCCGAAAACGTTTGTTTATGATTAAAGTTAAAGGTTCTCAGCATCAAGGTGTTGTTGTCTTACAGTGTAATAGAGTCTGAGTGAGGTTAGGAGAATAACTATTAATTATTCCTATTTTATTAAAATTATTACTTAATATAAATATTAATATAAATAAAATATAACGTTCGTTTGTTCCTACCGATTCCTTTGAAATTTTGACACAACGTTGCATTCGAATACGCACGTGTTTTTATATAATATACATGTCGAAATTCCCCCCAGTGGGGGGAGATGGACGGGATTAAGGCTTACCGTGAAGAACTCGGCTTCTATTATACTATTTTACATGCGTTTTTTGCGTTTTTAATTGCGTTTTAATAGGTTACGTCAACAGAATATACACTAAAAAGGGATTTTTCGATATTCCCCAGCGGGAAAAGTGACGGGATTAAGGCTTACTGTGAAGAACTCGGCTTTTATTATACTATTTTAGATGCGTTTTTGATTGCGTTTTAATAGGGTACGTCAAGAGAATATACACTAAGAAGGAATTTTTTGAAATTTCCCCCACGGGGGAAGTGTTACACATTTATAATAGATACATTTTGAGCCACAACAACGCGTGGCCGGGTCAGCTAGTAAATAAATAAATAATACAAAATTTTTTGTAAGCAGTAGAGAAGTTACGACTTCAAATATTTATTATTATTGTCCTGGGCGTTGTTTATAGGTTCAAATTCAATTAATTAACGTAAAAAAAAATTTCATCCGTAAGCGTAGAACGGGTGCCACGTCGGGAGTATCATCTGGCACTAATTTATCACGCGATTTCGGTTTATCATCCAATTATCCTCTTTCGATTGGCTTCGTTACGTTTATTACGGTATAATTAAAGCAATAGAATATTAGAATAACAGTATTCATTTCATTCCTTTGAATATTGTTATTCTAAAACTTTGGCATGCATAAACATTTTTAAACGTAAGTATGCTTATTATACGGTACGCGGTCTAAACGGTTCTCTAATTCTGAGCTAGGAGAATTAGTATATATGAAGTTGTCAAAAAATGAAGCAAATAAACAAATCTAACGACGCGCAGAAATATACAGATAGATGTAACGCTGAATGAGTGGAGACAACGTGCCATGCGGACACGTAGCAGACTAAACAATATAGAGACCTATGACGAAAAAAATGTAAAGCTCGCCAACACAGCGCCATCTAAAACAAAATATGTCTTAGCACACAGGGATTACATTTTTACTTTCTTTCACAGAAGTGATGTCCGAAAAAAACTAGCTTAATTTTGAGGGTTGGGATGGATTTTCTATTTGCAATTTCTGTTTCACTGTGAATTGATTGATGGTAGCGTGTAATGTCCTTTACGAGCATAAAACAATATAATGTAAGGGAAAGTACGGTAATGATAGAAATAAGAGATAACTAAAATAACACACTCAAATTTATACAAACATCAAAACTTTATTAGTAAAGTACTGTATAAAGTGTTATTTACAATTTGGTTTTATTTATTTTACATACAAATTACTTTTAAAATTTTTATTAATCAATTTGCAATGCTATCCATCTCAATTTCACTTAAATATTTAGTCTACATACGACAATAGTCACATTTATAATTATTTGGTGTTTCTACACCTCTGCAGTCTTTGTGTGACCAATTTTTGCATTTTTGTGTGGGTCTTTCTTAGATTTTCCGCTTACTAACAATCGCGCATTTCTAGTTGGTGATTTTTTGGAGTAGCTATTAGAATTTGTGAATTTTTTATTATGTCTACTCAATTTTCGACGTTTAATATTGTTTGAAATACAAAAAATGAGTGAAATATCAAGTAAAGGCACTGGTTATTTAACTTAGCTTACGTAAGCGACATTACCCTTCATTCCCATATTGGATTCTGATGCTCTTTTGTTGGCTTACAACATGTTATAAATTAAACAAAAAGCAGGAATTGGAAGCTAAACATATATAGTTTATACAACATGATGATTAAATCTAACAATTTAAAATAAAGATAAACTTATCCTCAATTGAAATTTGCAAGATTGTTTTAAGAGATCGCCTCAATAACAACACACGAATGTTAGGAAGAAACTCTGCTTCTGACGGCGACCACGACATGACTATAGACTTATGATGACATTTGCTACCTGACTCTGACGACAACAATCACGCATTTATAATTCATTTCTGTTTTGAGATCCATTTCAATTCGTTTTTATCCTGTTTTGGGCCAACACCTTATGACAAGAATTGTTCAGCACATTTGGCTCCGAACCAGGTTGGTTAGTTTTGTCATTCTATCTATTCCCTCTGCACTGTTTAGTGTCATAGCATATTCGTACAGAGTTTGTGGGTCTAAGGGCCATCTTTACACAACATTCTTGTATAGGGTTACCAAACGTCCTACTTTGGGAAGACATGTCCTACAATTTGACCTCCAGTTATCTGACCTTCAAACAAAAACAGCAAATGTCCTACTTTTGGAGGAATGAACGTGGGAAACTACACTCATCCATCTACCCTACAAGTGACACACGAGTCAAGTCACAAACGTTTAGAGCACTGGTAAATCTTAGTTCTAAATTATGCCGCTGCGGCGAACAGCACCAGTCGCGGGAACTGGATTTGTCAGTTTCGGGTCGTGGTTACACGTGGGTCTTGTCTTTGTTAATAATGGAATGCACTATATGCCAATTAAAATATAATATAAACAACGTTTGAGCAAACATGAGAGAGAAGCATGAAAAGGATCATAGCAAGGATAGAAGTTTAAAAATATTTAAATATAGTTTGTGTTTAAGTGAATATCAGAAAAAAATAATATATATATATATATATATATATATATTGTCACTTTCGTCAAGGTACATGACATTTTTATATCTAATAATATTCAGACATTTAATTCATTTAGTGATTTTAAGGAATGGAAACAGAAATATGAAATGGAAAGTAATATTATTTTGGAAAGTATCCTTTTCAAAATAATATCCAGACAACATGATGGTTGCGTATGTCTTGTAAGTAATGAATTTATAATTAATGCAAACGATAATGTTTTTAGGCTACATACTTATGCAAATTACAGAACGTTCAATTATTACTAATAATAGCACTTCTCTCAGTGGAAAATTCAAATTTTAAGTTTTCCTATGTTTTATTTTATTCGTAGTTCCATCTGTTAACTTCTTCAGACTCAGATTTTACGGCTCCAGTGTAATTCGGAAATTTTTTTTAATATTAAAAACCAAACATAAACATCATTTGAATTAAAAAAATTTTTTTGAATGTGCCCTACTTGGTTCCTAAATGGCACCTTTCCCTTTGGATAGCCAACTTTACAGGGGCCTGTAATGTTGGCTTTTCTGCATGACTTCCATGTCGTGCTGGAAAGCTGCCATTCGTAGTTAGCGTCGGTTAGCGTTTAAAAATAATTTAAGAAATAAAACATAATACAACATAAAATGAAAATAAATTTAATGACATAAAAATAAAATTAAAATAAAAAATGAAAAAATACATGAAAAATAATAAAATATTTACAAATATACATCTATAATCAGAAAAAGATCAAAAATTGAAAAATAAAAATAGAATATAATTCACAATATTAAAAAATACTGTTACAGTACAATATAAAATAAAATTAAAAAATAAAGTACTTGTAAGAAAGCTAGTATTTATATTGGAGAAACAAAACGTAAGTGAAATATCAGATTAAAAGAACACGTTGCTAACTTAAGATATAATCGGTTAAATTCTGTATTTCATGATCATTGTTTACTTAATAATTGTAATATAGATCAAGATGGTGCAAAAATTTTATATAAAGAAAAGTACGTTTATAATAGAAAATTTAAAGAGAGTGTGGCTATCATAAATTCCAGTAATTCTATAAATAAAAATTTTTATGTATAAATATAAATAAGAACTGGTTGCGAATATTATAGTTATAAAATATAAAAAATAAAAAACATATTTAAGGAATTTAGAGAAAGAGGTTCAGCTGGTTTTGACTATGGGAGGATTTGGTTTAACTTGGCTACTTTTGGCCATGAAGTGAATTATGTAAATTCAGATCGTCACGACCAACAGTATATGCAAATGATCAACAAACAGATGCGCAATAATGAGCTAGTGCTACATGAAAAATGAGTTTTTTTTAGCTAAAGTAATGAGTGTTTGGATTTGGTGTTATGTCAAAATAGAATAATAATGAACTTTGTCAACAAGAAGATAAAAGATTTATTACGTTCAATTCAAAAAATGAAGTTCGCTAAAAGGAAGATTAAAGATTTATTGCGTTCAATTCAAAAAGTAAGATATCGAGTATGCTTAATATACTGAAATTTATAAAGTAAGCCTGTACGTTTATATAATTTTAAAGAACTTTTATATTTTAATTAGCTGTACGTAGAACCTGTACACTTGTCGTTGTAACTTTGAAGTCCAAATTGTGCTGTACACGCGCAACCTTGAGTTCAAGGAATTAACGGTACGTTTAAAATCGATTTCTGTGTTACCTATCGGTGTATGTTATATTATTTATGTAGTATATATTATTTTATTAGGTGACTGAAGAGGGGCGAAATGCCCGAAACGAGTGAAATGAAACCTCGTCTCAACTAGCAGAGGTGGAATAAAGCCAAGTGTTTGTTAAATAACACGGTCTTGTGTTTAGTGCTCAACTTAAAATTAAAAATTTAGTTTTGTATGATATATTTTAAAACAAGGAGCTGAACACAAGGCCACCTTACATTGTTCACATTGGTACCTTGTTTCCCTTCAAATTTTTTTTCCCTTGTCGTCACGTTTTTGGCAACAGATAGCACAGCATCTAGTTGGAGCAACTTTTTTGTCGGTCGGCGGAATAAAGTCCTGGAAATGTTTTTCCGTAAGTCTTAGAGGACTCTGAGTTCTCGCCTGACCATGTTTGCTGGTCATAGTTACGGTGTTGTACATAGTTATGAGTCGTTCTATCAGAGTCATTCGAAAACACAAATTAGTTTTTTCTCCACCATTTTTCTGATATAGTACATACGCGTTATATAAAGAAATATAAAGTAATTGAAAAAATATTTTTTTTGTAATGTGGGTACCGAGTGACCGAGTACAGAGTAATTTGTGGGTACCGAGGAGGGACGACGAGGTCAGACCTCTTTAATTTCGGCAACAAGTCGGAGTGACTCGCCCACGTGTCAGGGATGGCTTATTTGCCGGTAGGGATCCCGTAGGGACGGGACTACTATTTATCCGGTCGAGTGTAGGAGGGAAGGTGGAGTCGTGGTAAGGCGATCAGCGAATATTCGAGCAAACAAGACACCATTTAACAGGATAACAACGATTTAATGGAAAACAAAATATACGTTACAAAAATCTGACATAAAAGGGATGACATATAAAATAAGCTATATATCCCTATCACGCGAAGGCAGAGAGAGAGTTCACATAAGTGGATTCCATACCTCTTAGACAAGCAGTATTTCTGATATTCTGTCGGTCACAAGGATCGGTAATTCTTTTGAAGGGAAGGATCGGTAACTCTTGAGGCACAACGTAAAATATTCCCTTAGGCACAAAGGCAAAAATGGACGAGATCGCGACTCGATCTAAATCGATGATAGATTCCCCTAGAGGGGGGGAAGGAAGCATCTTATATAGCTTTTTGCTGGGGAATTTGGTCACGTGCATGTGCTTAGGCCATAGGTGTTCCCGGGATTGGAAACAATACGGCGAATTCGGGCGCTAACTATAAACTTAAGTTGCAAGATGATCTGTACTCAGCGTAAGAACAATGGATAGTTGACAGTTATGCGGCCGGGGACGCATATTTTCTCGTTCAGGACCGTTTTTAGGCAGGATGTTTATATCCAGGACAGTTTTTAGGCAGGATGTTTAGATTAGGAAAATTTTCGATTCGATATAGGGAACAATTTTATTATAATTCGTATTATATTCGGATATAAGAAAGGGGTAATTATTAATTCGGATATAATTTATTATAATTTTATGTCAAGGGGATTTCCAGATCTCTCAGTAATATTTCTTCCCTCTTTTTCTTGCCACAGTGTAATCATGGAGATGCTGATCTAATAAGTCAACACCTCCCATAGTGTTGTTGTAGTCAACAGCAACTTGTGGTTTCATTATTTCACTACCAGTTTGCGTTTCCTTGCTTACCATTGCTGGACTGTGGAATGTAGAGAGGAAAGTGACTGTTCTCCTGTTCTGCCATTTTTGAATCATCACTTTACTCTCTGCATTGCCACAGTCTCTCCTTTTTTTAATTTTTTTTGATGTAATACTTTCGGAACATCTTTCCGTGTTGTCCGTAGTGTTCCACAACAATCAGTTTTCACCGTTATAAGATAATCTGCTAATTGTGGGGAAATATAACAATTATCCGTTGTTAGACAGTATCCCTTGTCTAACAACGGTTCCAGTAATGTTAACACAATTTGAGTTGTATATAACATATTTCCGTATTTTTGGTTTAGGCAAGTGCCTTTTCCAGTATAAATAAGAAAGTTATATAGGTACCCAGAGCTGGATTCACACAACATATAAAATTTAACACCGTAACGAGACCGTTTCTGAGGAATGAACTGCTTCCAGGAAAGACTGCCTTTGAACAATAGCAGGCTCTCGTCGACGCTGATGTTTTTTTCGGGGGTATATAAGCGGGAGACTTTTAAATTTAGATTTTTTGCTATAGGCCTAGGCCAAATTTTTCACAGCTTGGGATTTTCATATGTTTCTGCATTGAAACTGTTATCTGTAAAGTGCAATTTTTTTTAATATCCATATATTTTTTTGGTCATTAATTTACTAAAAATTGGGGTGTGTAGAAGATCATTCCTGGACCAGTAGGCCTACAGTATTCTCTCAGCAGGTTTGTATAACAGGCCTTGTAGTATACAAATTGTTAAAAATATGTACATTTCTTTGTCCGTTACCTGCTCCCACTGATCCCTAGATGACCGTGCCTGTTGCATCGCGAAATTATTCGTTTCAGTCACAATAATATTTATCAGTTGCAAATCAAAAAATAGCAGAAAGTATGCTAAAGGATCGAATGTATCTGTAAGGGTGAATTTACACCCCGGACTTCCCCGAAAAGGAAATTTCGGAGGAGGTGGAGGAGGACTGTCTACATTTAGTTCCACCCAGTTTCTGGCAGAGGGGACGTCTCCATTGTCGCTATTGTCTGTCGACACATCCTGGCTAACGGTGATGTCTGAGTCACTGTCAAACAGTTCTTCATATTCATAATGTAAATCTGACATTCTGACAATAAAAAAAATTTATCTAAAAACCCGCTATAACAATTATTATTATTCTCCGGAAACATTATATTTCTTATAAACTTACTTGATAATTACTGGATAAATTTTATCAAGTTGGTATTTCTATGAGCGCACAAGAACGAAAAGAGAACGTTTCTACTAGAAAGTAAGACAATGAGTGAGACTTTCTGGATGCATTCGAAAGAAGAACAAAGACAGAATTTCTAGGAACAAACATCTGACATTATTTATTGCAGTCATAAATTATAACATTTGAGAACCCCGGTATCGGAAACAATACGCATTTCCATTTAGCAAATTTTTATTACAAGTTCTCCATCTTAGAATTGATAATTACATGCTGGTGTTTGGAAGTTCTTTCTAAATGCCTTTATACGTAAATAATTTTACAGAAATATGAATAACATCACCGTTTATGATTGTTGACTATAATATATATATGTTTACAAAAATTTATAAAATTCAAGACTTGAAAAAATCAAAAAACTTTTTTGTATAAACGTTCGATCAATCTGTTATATGTTACGTAGACAGGTATATTTTCTCAAAAAAAAATAATGCAGCTTTCTAAACTGACGTAGAGATACAATATAGCTTACAGTTTACAACGCGACTGGTTTCGGGGGAGCGGTTGAAGTTGTAAAAGTAGGTCAACACACATTTGTGCATCGATGGTGCATATTTAATTTTTTGTTATTTATACTATTATAATAACAGAGCACTATAATAAGCGATTATTACCTTATTATATGAACGACTATACATGGTATCATTGTATTATTTTTTATGTATTACGAAAGTACCACAATAAACCGGAATTACTTTGTTTTTTAGAAAGATTGGCTGGATGATTTTGAAAAAACGTTTATAAACGTAAAATAGTATGAATATACATATGAATTTAATAAACTCGGGTAAAAATAAATGAGAGTAATGATTTATGATTGTTTGCATATGTTTATAGCTGACAAAGTATCTCCGAGAAGGCATGGCTTTTTGCTTGAAAATTCCCACCCCATAAACCCGAATCGAAGTTTATTCGTCGAAGGATAGTCAATTAGCTATAATCTACCAATTACAGCTCAACAAGCATGTGAACGACGGTTTGTTTTTTCCAATAAACAAAAGAAGGTTGTTCTATAGATATAACATGGGAAGGAGGAGTTTTGTACAAACTGTAATCAAGTCTGTAGCAATCTAAGTTTTTCATTTGCTTTCTTGTATGTGTCTTTTGACTGTCTCAACCAATAAATGTTTTGTCACCACCTCCGGACCATAAATATTTTGCGAAATACCGTCCTCTCCCATTGTAAAGCAATTAGAGGCGAGGAGGCAGATTATTGGCTGATAAAATCGATAGTCAACTTCTTTTACACTGCAGTTGGTTACCTTCTGTCTATGTGGATAGTAGATCAACGAATTAGCCACCTGTGAAAACAGTGGAGCTCAAATTTCCACTAACAAGTAAGTGCCATCCCTCTCAGGCTACAGTCATTGAAATATCTAAACAATCGCTATAAAATTGCTTGTTTCTATCGTTTTTAGCTCTAATTAGCCAATTTATTGTTCTTAGAGAGTATTTAGGTGAGTAAACATTATTTTAGAACTGTGAAGTTATAAATTATTTGGGAAAGTGAACATTTTTCCTTGCTAATACATAATATGAAAAAATATGTAAACAATCGCATACAAAATTGCATAGTATAGTCGATTATTTAAAAATCGTCGAAATATTATAAAAATAATGTTTCTTATACATTATTGCTAAGAAAACTTGAGTTGACTTCGACCCTCGGATGACTCATCTACTCCCTTCCTGTGAGAGTAATTAGAGAAGTAGTGTGAATAATCACATTAGCTTCTCACTTGCTGTAGCTAGAAGCTTGTGCTTTTCAAAGAAAACGTGTGTGAGTAATGAATTTACGATATTATAGCGATTTTCTATAAATAAATACATTTTTTTTTTTTGGAACTTTAAATTTTATTATTATAATTTTAAATTCGTGATAAACAAAATACAAAACTACAGTAAACTGTAATATGATTTTGCTAGAAAAGAAAAACAGACTGAATGTAGCGCGAATTTGAAACGAGATACCACATTTGAAACAATACTTGCATCTGTAAAAGTGCTTTTCCTGCAAAACATTGTATTTTTGATAGAAGAACACAGAGTTTTTATAAAAATTCTGTATATGAATATTTTTCATTAGCTGATTACCAGAGAAAGGTTTTTTTCTGTCCTACATTGCTTGAGCCGCAACTACCCCCTGGAGTTTGTCATGAAGAGAGAAATAGTATATTGTAAACAATGATATTTCACACCATGAGGCTATACAAGGGCGCAGTTCGTTTATTACAGAAGAGAACATATTACTTTACATTATAAAATTTGCAAATAAAATCTATTGATTTATTTTTATTTTATGATTTTTTCGAAAATGAAACATGTAAATATTATTGTAAATTTGTGTTATATGGATAAAATTACATCAAATGTGTTTAGATGAAAATAAAGTATAAAAATACTAACTGCAAGAAAATATTCAACAATCTGTACAGAACAATCGATATAGGAAGTTGATGAAAAAATTACGCTAGACAAGCGTGTTATTTTGATTTCCTCTAGGACTTGATAATTGCTGGCAGGTGTTCCAAAGAACTTTTATTATAAAAGCTTTATTATGTGTATTTTTACACAAGTACAAACAATTTCTTATATCACAATAATATTTATTCTATAATTATTCGTTTCTAGCTTTATATGCTGACATACAAGCTTTACAAAAAAATCTCACAAAAATCAGAATAATTTATAATACACCATTTTACGAAATGATTTTCTAAAAAATTTTAGTTTAAAACTTTATTTATTTTATTATGTATTATTTAGAAACTTGTAATTTTTGTTATAAAACAAAACTGGCAAGAAGACACTTGACACAAGCTTCTAGCTTCACATAGATACACAGCTGGATGACCTTGAGAACAGCTGATTGTAAACTTTCGCAGGATGTTCCCAAGATTGCCTGAAGGGGTGTAGGTTTTTCTACACAAGTCTGAACGAGTTACTGTAACTACTCGAATGTATTTCGTGATTTTCTAATAGTTTTTATACTAGTTTCTTCTTATTACTTATATTATATGATAAATATAACCTCACATTTTGTTTTTTTGTGTTTTACAGGAAAAACACCCAAAAATATTAAAAAAATTAATAATACACCAATTTATGAAATACATTTCTAAAAAAGTTTAGCAAAAAACTTTATTTCCTTTATTACATATTATTCAGAAACAAATTATCTTTCACACAAAAAAATTTGAAACGGATCACGTGACATGCGCGGCTATTTTGTGTACACAGCTAAATGTTTTTGAAAACAGCTGTTTGTCAAAGCTAGCGGGATATTGCCAAGTAAGTTTCAGGGAAAGATAGGTTTCTACACAGATGTTCATTAATTACCGTAAGCACACAAATATATCACTAGAATATTGGTCATTTGTAATATTTCAATAGGAGGGAACCGAATAAATGGTCAAAAATAAAAAATTCTATTGGATGTATCATTTCAAAATTTGCTGAGGTCATAGAAGACATCCAATAGAATACGAAATAAGCTTTTTCCCACATATATCATGCATACGACCGTTCCAAAGAGTTATTTAATACTTGCCCGAGTTATCTCGGGTTTAGTTCTGCGCAGTTGAACGCGCAGCCCGAGATATCTCGGGTTAAAGTCTTACAATATTAATTTTTTATAGCATAATTCATTTTTTTGCGAGGTGTCTGTTCATAAATTTATTTTATTTTCACTTTTATCTAGTAATTTTGAACAAAACATTTATAATTTATAATTATGAATTGTACCGGTATATTTTAAACCGCACGAACTACATTCCATTTTATTTAACGTGTAACGAGTTCAACAACGTTGACAGTATGACAAATAAATAATAAGCATATACTGCATTCCATTATTAACCAAGCTGAACGAACACAATACCCACGTGCAACCACGACCCGAAACTGACAAATTCAGTTCCCGCGACTGGTGCTGTTCGCCGTAGCGGCATAATTTAGAACTAAGATTTACCAGGGCGGTGTTCAGTAACGCAGAATTCTTGCTAAGTTTAGTTAAGCTGCGATGGTGAACTCGTTTCTAGCTACTGCTTGACTCCTTCCACCGCTAGAATTCTAGCTAGTTCAGTAAGCTTCTTTTGTCTATGCTAACTTTTACCAGTGACGTCATTGTTTTTGTCTGGTTGTACGATTTGCAAGATGGCTACTCGTGTTGGACTCAACATATTTTATTACAACAACTACAATGTTATTCTCTCATTCAAATCATTAACTCATTCTAAAATGACTTTGAAATGTAATGACTTCACACGTCGGTATAACAGATTCCGAATACATTTTAATGGAAGACAACGGTCCATTTCGTTGATTACGATTAATAATTGCTTTGTTAATTTTATCACGATCTGACGCAGATTTCATTTGAATAATTGTATTGGTTACCTTATCCTTTTCGACCAGTTTGTTTGCGACAATCGTTGCAAACATAATTTTAACTTCGTCCACCATTTTGCCCAGTTGTCTAAGAATAATCGTTCGATGATGCTGAGAACATTCTTAGCTCCGCCCACTAAGCCGCTCAGAATTCTAACTTATATGTTCTGCGTTACTGAACACGGGTCACAGCTCTAGATTTTTGTACAAGGATGAAGCATTTTGTCCAATTTGTAACCAAACTCTGAATATTGCTTATAAAGGGAAGACATCATCTGGAAATAGATCATCATAAGAAAAATATTACATCAACTGAAAGCGATGTTCGAATTGAGAAATGTATTATGCTACACAATTCCAAGTTAGAGGAGAAGGTTTCTGCTACCGAATTAACATTAGCTTACCGCACAGCCATACATCATTTCAGCTTTAAACCTGTAGATTGCACGAATAAATTGAACTCCAAGATTTTCAATGACTCGATGGTAGCAACACGAATTTCTTCTGTCGGAACCAAGACAGAAGCTTCGATTAAGCTGTGAGACAGTCTACCGTCAATATATTTTTCGGATTAAAGAGACTATTACTAGATCAATATAATAATAATTTATTTATATTTGATTTTTAAAAACCTATTACTACATTACAAAACATCTGACTGTGCGGCCCGCTTAAAAGTATTTTTTTTTTTTTTTTTTTTTTAAAATGGCCCCCCGTCCAGAAAAAGGTGCCGACCCCTGGACTATAGTATTGTCTGTACCTTTGATATAACACATATCTGTCGAAAATTGTGAAATGAAATGGAATTGTCGTTTTTGACGAAGAGATAATTGGTTTGCTATTTTCTTGAAAGTGAAGGTTAGTGGCTTCTGGTCAGCTAGTATGCTAAAGTTACGTCCCTCGAGCATACATCGGAAATGTTTAATTTAATGAAGGCGATGCGGCTAGTAATTCTGGTCGGAGTGTCTAAGAACATCAGAATGTTTTTCATACTCAGACGACAGTCTGAATATGAAAAACAGAAGTTGAAGTTGCCTAATACTTCATTAATAAATCGTTGGACTCTGTGCTGCGTTACACAATGCAAGGTTTAAGAATGAGAATTCGAAAAGTCCGAAGGGCGTTGTTATTACAGTTTTTGGTATATCATCTTCCTTCACAGGATTTACATAATAGTCTTCTTCTTCGGAAAAACTATCTTCTCCAAATTAGACATTTGGAGAAGATAGTTTTTCCGTATAGGGCGTGCGAAAGGTTCTGAATGTGCGATATTAGGTAACGATCCTGGACTGTCTGTGCGTTTAACCTTCTGTAATCTCCTACCAGGCGAATTCCTCCAGTATTTTCCGGCATTACATGCAAGGGTAAGGGCCAGGAACTCTTTGAAGGTCGGCATATTCCCTGGTCCATCATGAATTCAAATTCTTTTTTTTTACTGCCGCTCAGGTTTCAGGGTGTAATCGACTGGGTCTGCTGTGTACTGGTGGTGTTGTCCACTGTTTGAATGAAATGGACAGTCGAATGTTTCGTCGCTGTACGTTTTTGACTCGGTGATATAATCGATCAATCGATCGAAACGGTCGATCGATCAACGACTTGTCGGTTGTCGTTGCTCGATCTTCTATGCTCGCTACCTGTCATTAGGTTATGAATCGCAGCATTTACATTAATTTCCTTGTTCTGGAAAAGAAAATGGGTATAGTAATAGAAAAACTCTGTATTGTCACTATCGTTTTTCTGTCAGTTCCGAGTGGTGGTTTTCCTTTTGCATATCGGATGTATTTCGTTCACGGGAAAGTCGTATTACTTGAGCCGTGAGCCTCTCGATATGTGTTTGGAGGTGAGAAATGACCAACGGCTTCGTTTGCCGTGGTGAAAGCGATGTTAGAATTGTCGTGACTTCGTGCACTTTATCTGCAAGGACCTGCTAAGCGCGATAATTCTCCGCTCGATCGCCTATACGTTGGATGGCGACCGTTGTAACCATAAGCGTTTTAAGAATTTGTCTCCCGCTAACTTTTTCATTTGTCTCAGCAGAGACAATGGCTTGTAATCCCCAACTGCACTTCGTTCAGTAATTTTTTAGGCGTTTGCTATCGGAATCAGAGAATTCTGTTGTTAGTTCATTTTCAAGCAACTCGAATTCGTTTTTATCAGGCGGACGGAAAATTATGTCGCTGACGTGAGATAGTGTCTCTGAATCGATTGACGAAATCCGGCTAGCGTATTTAGTATTGTCGGTCGTAATGACTAATCATGTGGAGGAGCTTCCATCTGGGAAAACCATAACTAAACTTAAACTGAAATGTACAAAAAAATTTTCAAGAATGTTTAAATTTTGCTTCTCGACGTGTTCGTAGTTCTACAATTAGCGAAACGCTCTTTTAGACGTTCCGACGATATCCGTCGCAACATAAAAAAATTGATTTTAAAATTATATAATTCTTATCTTAAAAACTGTCTTTTCTCATACAAGAACTTTAAGATTATTGTTTTCGATAATAAATTCGAATTCTTCCACTATTTTGCTGTAGGAAGAAAAACAACCGTCTTCCTACTCAAGCCTTCACGTTACGTGAAGCGGAGAGTTTAACAACGATCGGTTTTACTCATCTTTTCATTTAAAAACTGCCAGTCAGTTAACTCTAATCTCTAGAAAATGTTGAATTGGAATCTAATATAGTTAATCCGGATTTCCGATTTTTAAGCTTTTTATATATCGCTTAGATTTTCACTTAATTTCGTTCTCGAAATAAACCAAGGACAGACGGACGGAATAATTACTCGTTAATCGAATATTTTTTTAATATTATGTAGAAATTTTTGTTAATTTTATTATCGTTTATTCAGATTAGACTACAGAATTTTTAAGAATGGTCTGTTAATTCAACTCTTTCGCCATTTTGCTGTTGAATAATTTGATGTTGAACGTCACAAGTTCTATTATCTATAAATCTAAGCATATTTAATCGCCTAAATAATGATTTTAAGCATATTACAAAAGCAGATTAAATTTTTTGCTAATTTTTTAGTTATTTTTTTTCGAAAATCGAAATAACATGCATATCAAATAGATTTTTCCAACAGTTCTACAGAGATCTCTGAACACGTACACTTTAATTAATACATTCAAAAGGGGTTGACATAAGCGCGCAAGCAGCAGATCCAAAATTTAAAACTGCACCTGAAAAGCTCGTTGATGAGGGGCGAACCCACGCCTTACCGAGGAGCAGGCCAGGTGGAGTTTTCGAGGTTTTCATTCTTTTCCTAATCGTAATTGTTATAACAGAAATTTCAATTTGTCGCGGACATACTGAGCATATACACCCGTAATCAATTCAGTACCTACATAAAGACTACATAAATTTTTAATCAATTTAAATTAATATATTGTCAATAAAATTTGTAAATTATTCAAATCTTCGGTGATGTCACCATTATTCAATTCGGTCTTCTTAAATCTTCTAAAATGCTAATAAAATAAGAAGCATTTAGAATTGAGTATGCAACAGAGTTATATGATTAAATCTCATAAAAAACTGGCAAAACCGAGTTGATAAAGCAACAAACAAAGTAAATAGATATATAATAATACTACTAATAAAAATTAATAAATAGAAATAAAGAAAAGTATTCCGATAGTATTTTCATGGGATTTCACGTATTTTTGGCCATCAATAACTTCATGATGGAATAGTTCTCATAATAATTCTATATTCGTTATGATAGTCCTTATAGCTTGCAATACGTCATGTCACACGATAACTGCTTGACTAATAATATGCCAAAATTTAAAATATTTAGAAACGAATAGCTTAACATTCATTAGCATTGGAGATATTAAGGATCAAATCAAAGATGGTAGTTTAACATTACACGTGTCGCTGAGGGAGTAGAATGTCCAGGATTTTGTGGTAGTTTATACTTTCTTTGGTGTCTCAGAAAATAAGTATGAAAAGTGGTGCAGATCGGACAAAGGGTTTAAGAGTTAATAAGAGAGGTTGAAATCAAGGATTTTCATCATTTATTACATTCCTCCTGATCCCTCATCATTTCATCCTGATTCATCCTGACAGAATACTTTATATCTCTCCTAGCATACTTTTGAACATCTCTTATGTCCATAATCTTTCGCTCCTTTAAATGCTCATCTATTTGCTCCAACCAGAATCTACTTGGTTTCTCTTTCCTTCTACTCTTTTCGAATACAGAGTGATCCAAATGAATTTTTGACATATGGTAACGAGAGATTATCATGGAAATGCATAGAATTACAGGGGATTATTTTCCAGAAAGATGCCAAAATTAATTCTAACTGTGTTCACCAGAAAGCACTTTGATCCGTAAGACTACAAAGAACTACATTATAGCAAATACTCAGTGTGGCGGCCTTCGTTGTCGAGCACGTCCTGGAAATAAGTCACGACGTTATGGACAGCATGAAAAGCATTTCGGAATCCTTCATGACGTCATTCGTGATAAAGTTCCATAAGGTGAACATAATTGGAACTAATTTTGACATCTTTCCGAAATAATCCCCACGATTCTATGTATTTCCATGCTAATCTCGTTACTTATTCAATAAAATGTCTATTTACAAAAAAATATTTACTGACTTTTAGGTCATCCGGTAATTCTCTTTAGCGTTTCTTACGCATACATTCTTCAACATAGCAAACCACTGCAAAACCATGGTTTGAAATTCGTTAATTATAACTTATTTACCATTTAGCAACGGAAACGTGAAAATTACTATCTGTTCGGAAGTCGTGCGATTCTAAATTAGAATACCAGCCTGAGAATGCTCTTTTAATTAAAAAGGGAAAAAACATTGACTTTTTAAGCGAGTGGTTCTTTGGCTAGTGTTTTTTTTTTTTTTTTTTTTTGGTGTTGGTGTGACATTAGTTCATTTAGAACACCTTAAAGAATCCAGGATCGAAAAATCCCAGGAATATTTCGGGGTGTGGTCCGTCTGCACAGGTCGGGCTCTGTTGCTCACCACCCAATTGTGGGCCTGACCCGACCCACGATGGGCTTGGTAAAAAGACCTTTTTAATACCCACAGTGCCCGAAGGAATTAGCCTTGTAAAATATTCGAAATTAAGACATGTATACTAAAATGTTTTAATTATTTCTGCTCCAATATTTAATATAGGTAAACCTCGATATAGCCAGATAATATGACCAGAAACAGATACCATTGCTTTTATGTGCTCCCTTAAATTTTGTATAATGAGGCCGATTACAATTATGATAATAATAATTTTAAAAAAGACGAAAATATTCTTGCCAGATTGGGTTTGCGTGTCTGAAGGTGAAAGATGTACCTTACAGAAATTTGATGAAGGATTGGATTGGAATAAGGAAAAGCAACATGGGGCGATCTGCGTCCTTGAACGATTTTCTGTGAAAGTGGTCGTTAGGCCAGGAACACATGCGTAAAATTCGGCGTAAAATCTAGTATAAAACAGAAAGCGTAAAAATTTTTCTGAACTTTTGACTGAAACAGAACTGAAAAAAGAGTAGAGCATGTTTCTACTTTTTACGCCAAAATTCCTCCAATAAAGAGAAGTCTTTTCTGTGACGTCAAAGTAGACGCGTGGTTTTTATTCTAATAATGGCGGCAATAAGGGTTGACCCTATAATTGTGACGGTCTCGAAAAAAACGAAAAATAAATGAAATAGAGGAGTTTATCAAATCTGTTCGACCACATCAGTGTCATATATAAAGACACTGCATTTAAACGATGTTTATGAATGGCTGTCAGTGGCGTGCCTTGACATTTGATGATAGAGAAGCTGCCTTTCTGTAAGAAGCCGACTTCCAGGGGCATCAGTTAATTGCGCGTCAGTAATGGTCTAGGATCCATTCGTACATGGATGGTAGCTGTAGAGACAAAAACGACAAGTATTTGACAAAAACCGTTTATTTTAACATAAAATAAACATATACTATGTACAAAATAGTTTGCTTTAAGACAATCAGTCGTTCGGACATCCTGAGCGTCGATGTGGTTCTTCGGTGGTCGATCGAAGGTGGCCCCGGGACAGTTGCGTTGACAAGTCTGTAAGGAACGGGGAGGCTTCGTCCGTTGGAGTCGGGGACACGGTCTAAGTCCGAAGTGACACGGGTTACAGGTTTGCACAATAGACGAGAAACTGTTTTTTTTTTCCGCGTTGACACACGGCGTTTTGGTTATTCGGAACGTTAACCGAGTGCCGGATGTCCTCGATTGTCGGAGATTATATCAATCTCCGTTCGTTCTTTCATCCATTTTGATTGGTCGTTCTCCCTCAATCACGCTTCCCGAGCGGTTGGTCCCTGGTTACTAAACGTAAAGAGACTCTTACCTGGAGAGTGAGAAAAGTCAAAATCGAAGACGAATTCGATCTTCCACCGATCATAGGACGACTTCCTTCCGCGATTTATGGTTTCCGCCTGGCAGTTTGATATATAAACAATAGGTGTCCGACTACAAACGACTTTTACCTATGTTTTTTTAAACTAATAAACTTTTCTCTAAATTAACCGTTTTTTCGCGTCTTTCGTGACGGGTCAGACCTGTCCGGAACCTCACATTTCCATAAAAGTTTTAAACAAATACTGGAAATGACAAAAATAAACAATTTCTGTATTTTAGTTCTAAAATATAAATAATACATACATAATACAAATTGATACGATACAAACAATGATAGAAAAACTTGTTTTTTTAATTTTTTATAAACTAATTCTATTCGGCGATTTTTACCGCAAAGTCGTTAATTACTTTATCATAAAAGTCGCTGGTCGTCGACTCCATCAACGTATTTAAAAGCACTTTTTCTATCGAAAGCAACGCTAGCGACGACAATTTTTCCTCCGACCCAGTGTTTCTGGCCAATGTATGAATTCGCTCCGTGTTCGAAAAACTGCGCTCAACAGACCCACCGGTAGATGGTACCGTAAAAATTAATGATATTAAATCATATAATTCTTTTAGTACGTCTTTGTTCGGATCGACATTAATTATAATACTTTTTATGTCTAAGAGTTACTTGTCGATATAGTCCGGACACGAATATAAATATTGCGATTCGCTACGTAATTTAGATAAATCAAAAAGTTTCCCATAAAATTTACTTAATTTAAAGAATTAAAACACGCTTCGGAAAATTATTTTTTATGATATTAAAATTATTAACATCTAAAAGTGATAAAAATTCTAAAGATTTTGTCTGAAAATCTGTGAATATAATTACAGTATAATTAAAAGAAAATTATAATTAAATGTAACTTTGCAAAGAAACGTACATAAAAATAACATTGAATACTCTTTACTTTTTAAATCTTAAACAATTCACTTAGTCAGGTTGTTCCCTACCCAGTGGCTAAGGGATAGAATCGGTGAAAGCGTTACACGTGTGTGGCTTCCCCCAGCTAAACCGGCTGAGGTTGGTGCTCTGTAAAGCGCATGCGCCAATGCCCTCTGGCTGCTTTACACCATTCAGTTATTCTCGCCGTGAAAGCTGTCTCGGAAGCGCTTCCATTCTGTCACTGACATTCGAATATACAACAGCAATCTTATCGTTTTTTTCACATGTAGTATGTAATTTTTTAATAAGATACATAATGCAGCTATAATAAAATATTAATTTTAATTAATTCAAAATACGTTAAAATATGAAAATTTATATTTTAGAAAATACAAGGAAAGGTCATTGGAAGGTGGATGCGGCACTTCCACCGCTTCCAATGAAGGGATGCCACTGATGGCTGTAAGTGCAAAATTTCAAAAAACAAGTAGGTCTAATAGATCGATATATAGGCCTAGTATTTAGATCACACGTTCTTTACTTAAATTCGGAATACAAGTGTATTAATTTAAATTTTCTACATTATAGCAGAGAAAGCGGAGAAAAAATGGAAGGTAGAAAGGGATAGATATATGAGAGGAAAAAATTAATAAAATTAGCACTGTTAGTGGCAGTGATGTTTCCTATTCGGTCAGAATTTTTACGTATGTGTGTTCTGGCATAAAAGCGTAAAACAGAAACTGAACTGAAAGCTGATTTCTGATTCAGTTTTCTGCCACACAATTTTACGCATGTGTTCCTGGCCTTACTTAGTTGTTAGACATGTAAAAAGTTTTTCTTTACAAAAACACCGGAAAACACCACGCTGTCAGCTCGTTAATTAGGCGTGAACGTGCAACGAATTATTAGTGTTCAGTTTTATCAACTAGGCACTGGTAGGCGAATATTTGGTAAACGATCCTGGACAGGTATTTCGCAGTTTGGAAACTGTTAGCCAATTGTTATTCATTTTACTTAAGTATCGAAATGCTCTTTAGTGACTTTTAACTTTGACTTTTGTTTGTGATTATGGAAATTAATTAATAACGAAATTAATACTAATATTAATTATTTAATAAAAATTAAAATTCAAAAACAAATTACGTAATGGAAGAACCGTCGCAGAAGATTAGAAGCAAACAGCGCATTCGAATTGACAGTTCGAATTGGAGAATATCTTCATTCGGATAGCAACGAATAAAAGAAGCGGTCATCATGAGTGAGGGATCCCGTAAAAAACAAGATTTTTGTGAAGAAGAGCCCGTTGATCTTCCCAACATCAAGAAGATAAAGTCAGAGAGAAGTGAGAAGGGAGTCTGTATTTGCATTAAACCGATGAAGGGCCAGAAAAAAAGGATTCGCCGAAGAAAGAAAAGTCGAACGAAATCGAAACGCTCCCGCAGTTGCAAGCCTAAGAAGAGGAAACGGGTATCGAAGAGGAAGAAATCCGTGAGGAAAAAAAGGAAGATTTGTTAAATCCGGTAGTCAAATAAGAATTCGTTGCCACGAGAAAGGCCCCAATTGCTGATTTCTTGCAAATCAGCAAACCAACGGCTCTTTTCAGAGCCATTTTTTTCTTGGCATAGAGTAGTTTAATCGTATCGTTTAGAATATACTCTTAATTTAATATACGTAAACGTCAAAAATTTAAATATTAATTTAATATAAATTTAAAATTTCTAATGAAAAGTTTTCGAAATATTATTTTAAAATGTTCGATTTTTCGTTCCATTTACTTTTTATATAATTTTTTATAAAAAAAATTTAAAAACAAATAATGTTCTCCGTATTGATTTAATGTTAAATATTTGCAATTTTTAATTTTTCCGTTGCCGGAATATTAGATTATCAATTTGAAATGCTTCCATCTCCTGCGTTATCCTTCCATTAAAAATGGCGAGTACGGTTTGAAATCAACGTTTTATAACGAACTTCATAAAAAAAATTCTATTTCTGTTTTAAATTTGAAATATAAAATACTTTTTAAAAAGTAAATTACTTAAAATTATTTTTAAAACGTTAAGTTTTTAAGGTTCTTTTTGTGAGATGCTTACAAGGTACAGAAAAAGTGTTTAGTATTTTTTCTGGGCTGGAATGCACAGTTAATATGTACAGTATAATGTATACTTGGTATTTTCTTATATAGTAAAATATGATTGTATCGCTTATCAGCGATAAGGAATATTATTATTTATAAAATACAAGAATTTTTTATGTTTATTTTTTAATTTCTTCTAAATATTTCATTCAACAAATTTATTAGCGGGCGAATTTTTATACTGTTTGGACACAAATTTCATTATTTTAATTTTTTTTTTTTTATTAGTATTCATTTAGTATTTTGAAATTTCTTACAATTTTCATCCAGTCACTATCCGCCTTATAATTGCTGAGATATCTTTATTTGAAGATACATAAACGTTTTCAGGTGTGGCCATTTTGTAATACTGATGTCAGAAATAGAACGTCATAAAGATGGAACGTTCGAATTTTTCTATTGAAAAATATATTTGTACTTAAATGCAATGGAAAAGTGTGATATCTACTTCTGAAAAAAAATGAAAATGAAATGAAATAAACGACATAAATAAGCTAAATATGCTGTAGACCATAAAGTTGGAAGAAAACATTAGTTTTCTATGTAGTAACCTCTTTCCGCGATATATCAATACTTCCACGCTCTTTAATATCATTAAAGAACTGAAGGTCTACAATAGCACAGCCTACAATAAATATTGGAAATAATTTATAAAGCATCGTAAATAATACCTCTCTTGCTCAAAACTTTCTCAATGGAAGACAAAGCTTAATTGTGATTTTATCTTAAATTGTAGTCAATTTCTGCCCGAAGTTTTCTTCATCAGAACTCAATTTTTCGGTTATTTATTGGTGACGCCCCTTCTTTTCTATTTATTTACTTTATCTAAAAGCCAGAGCATCTCATTTATTCTGTACAAATTTCTTTAAGTAAAATGCATGTTTGTGGCTATTCTAATACAAACTATGTGTAACGTGAATTCAATATGGTGGTGGTGGTGGTGGTGATCTACGTTTTGTTTTTGTATTTTGTTTATATATATTATATATTATATATATATATATATATATATATATTTGTGTGTGTGTGTGTGTGTGTGTTGTGTGTGTGTGTGTGTGTGTGTGTGTTTGTTTGTTTGTTTTGGTCTTTGTTTTGTATTTCCACACCTTGTGGTAATTAAATAGATAAAATAAATATACGTGTACATTTTTATCATAAAAGGAATGTAAACAAAACTGTCAACAGAATCTAATCTAGCAACGAGTTTCGCAACTTTTCCCGTAAAAAAATTTAAAATTTTGTGTAGTGCTATCTGTTGTGATATTTTACTTTAAAAACTTTTTATATAATTAATTATAAAATGGCAAAAAGTTTAATTTTGAGGACAGAGACGAATTGTTTGTATATTTAACTAAATGCTGATAACGAGTAAAATCTTCATTAAATCCGATCTCACCACTCGTGATATGACACGTAACACTGCTGTATCTCCTCACCCGCTTGACTTTTAACCACGAAAATTCAACACCATCAATGCCTCTTATACACAAACTGCCATGCCAAGTTTCGTTTCTTAACCATTACCTATCCTGATATATTAAATAAAATTAACACTAACACACATGATCACCTAAATAGCCTCGAATTTTTTTCCGTTGTTTTGACTATTTTGGGTTCATGGCATCTCAAAACGTGGAGATTTGCAAAAAAAACTCGGAGGGTCAAATATGACACGACTCCAATATTTGTCCTTGTCATGATTAAATCCTTCGCAGAAAGCAAATTAGCATTTAATTTTTTATGAAACTCATCACTACCCTGAAGCTTTTTGCTATTTTGTAATAATAATAATATAAAAGCTATTTTTAAGTAAAAGCTCTCAACAACCGGGAAAGTTACGCAACTCGTTGCTGGAATATTTTTGCGCTAGAATCATATTTAATTCTTCTACTAATGTACGAATCAAAATTTTGAAAATCTAAGGAATTCGTTAATTATATTAATTTAAATAAGGATATTTGATCTTTAACCTCGATTTTAGTTGAATTAATGTATAAAACCGAGCGGAATTCAAAATAAATTAAATCATACCTTATCACTCTTCTCCATAATTGCTGTATGGCAAGATAATTCTTCTTGGGCGCTTTGGTAACAGTCATTATGCTACCATACGATGTAGGTTTTGTGTACGAATCACACGATTCAGTGCCATGCAAACAATTAAAACAGAATTTTTTCGAAATTTCACAATTTGTGGGTAATTCCTCTGAATTCTTTGATGAACCGTGTATTAAAACAGGATTTTCCCAATCGAAGCAATTGCATTCAACGTCTGATAAATTAATACTTATTTCTGGTGGATTGCAAGAACGATCGTCTGAATCCTCATCATCATTGATTTCTGTAAGGTTTCGTTTTCTTATCCTATTTGAGTTGCCATTCTTATCCGCGTGGACCTCTGCTTTGACAGTAACCTTCATCTTTATTTTCAAACTTTTTTAGATATATCAAAGAAGAAAATTAGTGTTCTTTATCAATAAATGTCACTAATGATGTAAACAATATCTGTAAATATTTGATTCTTTAAAGTAACTGTTCTAAGATTAAGAATATATTTTGAATCTTTAGTATTTTCGAATGTTGAGATTACAAATTCATTTATAATTTAATATGACTCATAGATTAAAGGATTTTTAATCTATGAGTCACGTTAAATTATTCCATATTCTTTAATTTATGTATAATCCAATTCTATTCTTATATATAGTTTGAATATTCATTATTTTATGTATTTTTTTTCAAACTCTTTCTGGCCTAGCCCACCAGTGGCTGAGTGGATAAAACCACTGAACAGGCAGTTGGTCGTAAGTTCGCGCCTCGCCAAAGGATTGGCCACGTGGAGTTTTCCGGGTTTTCTTCACCTCCGTAACACCTAAGTAAGAGCCAGTTTCTCTTAGAAATTCCTCCCGTGAGGCATCGCCCACGTGTCACGTTGCCGTGAACAAATAGACCAACCTTTCCGGCCTGTTGGCACTAAAAGCGTGTTTTTTCCATATTCATCCCATGAAATTTCCATATTCGTATTGCCGTTCATATCCATGAAATTTTCGATAATGACCCCACTGCTACCAAAGCGATAGTGGGTGGGAGCCTTGTCGGAAATTTTAGACAGTTTTGCCCCATCAAACGTTATCGTTCCATGTCATTGCTTACTTCTTTAAAAATATGAAAATTTCTTACTTGTTTTAATAATATATATAAATTTCTAACATGATACACGCTGAACATAACCATTTAAGGCACAAAAACAATAAATATAACACCAATATTTGGCATGATGTTAACTATTAATTAATTACTTCACATTCGAAACGGAAATTCTCTCAAATACGGACGAAATTATGAAGCGTTTATTCATTAAGATCAGCATTTTTTGTAAACGCTTATTCTTGATAAATAAGTAAATTCATGATAAATATTTATCATATATTTTCTTTAAAATAAATTAAATAGCAGTTCATACAATAATAATTATTTTATATATTTTATTATTTTCGTCCCTTTCCTCCCTCCCTAGTAAGGCTTTCGTTAATTCCATAGTGAGTTCGGCCAGGGCCATAATAGAGCGGCAGCGTAATAAAGGACACAGGGCTCAATATTCATAGTTTCTTCCAGTGGCGTAGCTAGGATTCTCCGGGGCCGGTGCGGAACCAGATTTGCGGGCCCCCGAAAAAATTTTTCGGGTCTTTTATTCGTGATTTTGGGGTACCTATGGGCCTATCGTTTTCCAGAGGCCCGGTGCGGACACATCTACCGCACCCCCTAGCTACGCCACTGGTTTCTTCAGTTGTAGTTCTATATAATACTGTATATTTTTCTATGTATTAAAGAACTTTTTAAAAACTCTTTCCGTTCTGTGGGCACTAAAATAACTTAAAAAAAAAACAAACCCCCGTTGTGAGCCTGGCCAAACCCACAAAGGGGCAGTCGTACCCCTAGTGTGTTTCCTAATTGGGCCTGAGATTTGCCAGTCCCCGTCCCTTGTGAGATATGTATTGGCAAAGGTTGCAATTAGCCCCTTCCCTACCCCTTTGTGGTGGGCTCCGTTCCTAACCACAACGGGTTGGTGGAGCCCGAAAAATTTTGTCATCATGCTTTTCATCCTATGGGATATGATCCCGGGTTCCCCAGAGCGATAAACTACCATTTTAACCGCTCGGCCATCCGGCCGTTGTGTATTATGGAACTAGATAAAACTAATTATTAAACTATCATCAAAAACGTTTTATATTTTTAAATTTTGTAATTTTTTGTTTAGTAATATAAACAAAACACGCAAATATATATCAATAAAATCATTGCGATTGTTTAAAAAATAAATAAATAAATTACGATTTAAGATGGCGGAGTTCGGCGCCCACGTGACATCAACCGTAGGAGAAAAGCCCTCGATTTTCGAAGTACTTGCGCAGCAGAATCTGGAAAATGGTTTGAGAGCCGCATTTAGACATTTATTTAAGGTGATTCTCGGCATAACATAGGCAATAAAGCTTTTTTGAGTAACGAATTAGATAATCTGTTACATCTGTATCTATGAAAATTCATACTTTAGTATAGAGGAAAGATGTTGCTTTTAAGTACTTTGTACATATGTACAGTACATATATAAATGAATAACCTAAAGGCAACTTCTACCCAAAATTCAAATATATACATAGCCTAAGTAAACATTATCACACAATTTTCTTTTCATATATACAAATATGTATATATAATGGATTAATACATTAATTAACAAATATGAATGATGTCAGATAGAAATAATGAAAATGCCAAATGATTAGTGGTAATTTATTTGTTCAAAGGAGTTGTTAGGTAGTGAAATAATATGAATTGTTAAATAAGGGGTTGTCCATTAATTACATGTACAGTATGAGCCACTTTTGATCTTCCTGTCCTCTTTTAATTATGTGTACAATAGTTTATAGACACCCTAAAATTAATTATTAATAATTTATTATATAATTTTGTTAGAACTTTTCATTATTAAATAATGTTTTGAATCTGTTTAATAAAAATATTTCTATAATATTTTAATTGTATGTTTATAATTCTTTAAATCAAAAATTTGATTTGAATTAAATTTGAAAATTAAATTTTTTGAATTATTATAGGTATTAGCAAATAATAATCCAGAAAGATTTGCTGCAATTCAAAAATATTTTGAGGAATTATACACTTTATTGGATGTCCTGATTCAATACGTTCATCTCAAAATACATGGTAAGAAATATATTTTATTTATTTTTTAAATAGTTACTTAATTTTACTTTTGCACATTCGTTGAATTATTATCAGAGTCATAAATACAATTAAATTACTTATAATTACTAATAAAAGATACTATGCATGTTGCCTGATAAAGTAGTTTTAATACAGCTGGTAAGCAAACCAATGGCATAGCCTGTTTCAAATAAAATGGGCTATGTCATTGACTTGCTTATCTAGTTGTATTAAAGCCTTTTTATCATACAACATATTTAATAATTCAGAAGTTTCGAAGAATAACTTTGTCTCTAAAATTCACCAAAACAATGGCGTCAAAGATAAAACTAATTCACAACTCAATAACAAACTACTCCCTGTAAGTTGATACAAATAAAATGAAATTTACAATCTTGTAAGTTTGGCTACAGTCTCATTCATCACTTGTTACATGAAATTTCTTCTTATTTTCTTACTTTTATACTTCTTAATGAAGTGATATTACACTGCTTGGATGGTCTCTCCCATTTACCTATTCTGTTTAAAACTTTTTTAAAAGTTAAGTATAAATGAACTGCTTAATTAAGTAAGCCAAAAAACTTAATTTATTTTAGTTGTCTTAAGTTCACTTTCTTACAATTTATTTTTAATTTTAACATGATGTCAAGTTTAGACCATTTTTATGATTTTATTTTAAAATGTTAACTATTCACTAACAGTTTATGTTTAAAAACATCATACTCATCATCATTTAATTAAAAACTTCATCATGTTTGACATTTGAGATTATCTTAACTAGAGATACTATAGCTATGGAAATGATAATGATAAATAGAATACAGAAACAAAATATTAATGGGAAAAAGTAGCTTAACTCGAACCAACTTTATAACATACTAAAAGAATTAATTAAAATGTAATTATTATTTTTGACAATTATTAATAAAAGCATCTTCCAAACAGTGAAAAAAAACTCAAGTGAAAAATTATCTGAGTAAGGTAATGATATATTGATATATATATATATATTATTGAGTTAAATTCTCAAATTTCAGAAATCTTGCACTCAAATTATGGATTTTTCAATCAATTTTGAAATATCTTGGTCCAGTTTGTTCATATGAGAAATTTAACCAATGATCAAATCAAACATTTTAGAATTAGTATTACAGAACTGATCAGGTTATTGGAATATTTTTGTAGAGAAATTAGTCACAAGATATTTGACACTTGATTGAATGAGCTAAATAATTATTTTGTTTAATTACAGAGTGATAAAAGTTTTCATAATTGTAATTTAGAAAATTTTAAAAATATTTTTTAAACGTATATAATTATTCTTTCAAATCAATAAGTTAATTTTTTAAAATGAGTGTAGCTCATCTTTGACTGCGTGACTTATCAATACCCAACTCGTACCACCTTATATAAGCAGCCTTGTTTAATAGAATCTAACTAACGTTTTCGATCGTGTTTAACGACCTTCTTCAGGTTAGAACATCGAAAAAAATCGAACATAAGAACGTTTAGCAGTAACAACCGCTCGTTTGGAATGTTTTAAGAAGAACATTTAAATAGGATATCTTGCGCCATCTCTACGTCGATGAGTATTAAATAATACAATACAAGAGAATAATGTAAAGATAGATAACAAACAGTGAACAATAATAATAATAATATATGCCTCGTGGGGATATTGAAAATAAAATACTAACAGAAGAATATGGTGCGTGCTGAACATCTCATATACCGAAGGAAGGGTAGGGGCTGTGCGGAGACTGACCGGCAGGTTCAGCGTAAGCTTCTGCAAATCCGCCTTTCTGGCATTTATGTGTCGCCTGAGCGCCAGGCCGTAGATATTTTACTAGCTTCTCGGAAGTTTATGGATTGCCCTTTCTGGCTAGCTTTGTAGATATGCCATGCCTCTGTATAACGTAGGTGCTTTATGTTATGAACTGTTTGTATTAGTCTTGCTTGGGCCCATTCGGCTTGGACTTCCTGGGAATCTGCTAGGACATAAGTCGCCAGCGCTGTGCAAGGCTGTTCGTTTCTTATGTTTCTCTGATGTTCCGCTAGCCTTTCCTTGAGTGATCTTCTGGTGGCACCAATGTAAAATAATTTATTCTGCCTCCGTGCGTCCGTAATCGGGATTTTGTAAACTCCCGGGAGGGAATTAGTGTCCGGGGGGTCTTTATCAGCTCTTAACAGTTGGTATATAGTGGGACTCCTTTTGTATATTATTCTTTTGTTTGTAGCATTTCCTATGCGTCTATATATGCCGCTCAGTGCCGCTCTATAGTCCATCAACGTAAACTCCTCTGTGTTTAGGAGGTTTCTCTTCTTAGTGTGTGTCGTGGTGAGGCTAGTGATGGCTTTGTGACTGATCCCGTGCTTCTTAGCTAGCTTCATGATGTAATTCATCTCCTTATTTTCGTCTTGGGTGCTACTGCAGTGTGTGTGTGCTCGAGCGGCGAGCGCTCTGAATGCTGCGAGTTTATACGCTGGCGGGTCATGCGAGTTCCATGGGATGAATATCGGGTTGTAAGTGGGCTTTCTGTAGACTTTAGTGTGGAAAACTCCTTGGCTATCCAGCTGTATAGATAAATCTAGGAAATGTATAAATTTATCATTTTCTTGTTCGAGTTTGATCTCGAGGCCAAATTTGTTTTCGTTTATGTCCTTTATGAATTGGAGTATGTTGGGTTTTACTTTCCAGAAAACAACTACGTCATCGACGTACCTAGCGTAAATTAGGATTTGCGAAGCATATTTAGGCAGGAGTGCAAAACGTTAGTTAGATTCTATTAAACAAGGCTGCTTATATAAGGTGGTACGAGTTGGGTATTAAAATGAGTGTTTCATAGGATACATTTACTTCTGAGCTAATTTTACTGTCAGCATGCTCAACCTGTATACTTTTGTTTGAGCACTACGCTCATTGGCATTTACTGTAGAGCTGTGTGATGATGTTTTTAGTGGAATTGGTAAACTTGGAGTGCTAGCTAGCTAGTTGTTGAGCTTTGTGATAATCCAATATGGCTGCTCCCACAAAAAATGTCTTTCTTGTACAAAGAAATGCAAATGGAATTGTTTCTGGAAAAGGAAAATATTTTAAAGGTAAATTTCAATTATTTGTTGTATGAAATGTTTACAATGATCTTTACTTTTTTTTATTGTAAGGTTCAGTAGCAGTAGATGACTTCTTTCATAAAGTGATATTTGAATATGGTAGGAAGGAACAACTTGAATTACCAGCAGATGTTAATGTGAAAATAATTAAGTTTAATTCAGATGTTTCTGCAGAAAGTGAAGATACATTAGAAACAAAGAAAATGTATCTGATACAGTAAATCCAGGTATACAGGGCATAATTTTTTTTTCTATTACCACGACAGCCTAGTGTAACCTAATCATGAGGGCCACAGGCAGAGAAAACCAAACCTGGCATAAAACCTATGAAACATCAGAAAATTTCGGAAAAAAATTTCACTTAGGTATTTTTCAGTTAAAATAAAATAATTCGTTTTACGCAATAAAATATATGTATGTTTACAATAATCTTATTTTTAAATGAAATTTATAACTTCCTAGTTGAAATCTAATTGAAAGTACAGTATTTTGTGTAAATTTTCTAAATTATCAAATTTGCCTGCTCTTAAAGGGGGGCCCCACCATATTTGTGCCCAGGGGCCTCTGATTGTTAAATCCGGCACTGCAGGTATATATATATATGTATTAAGAGAATAATTTAAATGTTTATCTAATATGACAATTTCAAATCATTGACATACAGTCTAACTCATTTATAACGTCATCTATGGGACCAGAAATTTTTTGACGTTATAACCGAGTGTCGTTATCTGCGAGGTTTATTATTATCATAACAAATTTATTATCATATGTATAAAAATGCAAACTACATGTTTAAATCAACTTTATTTACATTATTATGTCTAAATTTACATTGATGTAATTAAAAATTTCAAAAATTACCTTTTATAAGAAATTTCTAATTGCCTTAAGTTTCAATAATGATGGAGCTTTCGGTTTTGAGAATAATGTTGAATAAAAGGCAACAAAAGGTTAAACTAATGTATGCCAATTAAAAATAATTCGATTATTTCTTCATAAACTATTTGTTATAATATGTTATATTAAAAATAAAAGAATATTTAACAATTTAGCATAAAGTAATTTAAAAATGAGTACATAATAACTGATTGTCATGTTGTTTAAAAGTGTAGCGAATCTCACCCCACCGAAGTCAGGTGGTAAGAGTACCACCCACAGTCATTCTAGGAAGTGAACTCTGACCCTAGGAATGAACACTTAGTATTTTCTTTGTTAAATAAAATTTGTAATCTTATTTTGTAAATTTGGGAGTGCTTTAAATATGATGTTAAAACAGGGTTCTATGTCGTTACAAGTGGGTTTTTTAACGTTATCTAGTATAGTAAAATCGTGGGACCGATAAAAATTTGACGTTATATTAGGATTGCCGTTATATCCAATGATGTTATAACTGAGTTAGACTATACTTTTTTTAATATGGAATTTGATGATTTAGACTATAAGAGCACATTTCAGTGGCCTCATTGGGCAAAACTGAGTTTAATTTCATTAGTGAAAGAGTATAAAGAAAAATTTGATTCTTCACATTACACTCAGAAACAAGTACATACTACATTTTGGGCTGCAATTTTCATAAATTGTAGACTATAAATTCCCACCTCATCTGTTCTGTCTGTCCGTCTTTCTTAATCTCAAGAATAGAGTTAGATAGATGAAAGTCAAGATCAGATATGAAAAGCTTACAGACAGGAGGCCCTGATTAACTGTATATGAAATTCTGGTTTAGACAGGAAGTCACACTATTTCAGTTAAAAAATTTTCTCTTGAATGGAATTAGATAAATGAACAGCATGACTTTATTGTTAACAGGAAAAGTATGATGTATTACTACTAAATTTGAGAGAATTGTGACAAAAAATTGCAGCCCTGCATTGTGATAATGTCACAATAATTGCTTGCTCTTACTTAGTTTTATAGAAACTTATAATATGAAACATTTTACATAGTTTCTTCAAATCTGTCATGCCAAGTATTATAGGTAATTATTTCTTAGGAAAATTGTCACTATCTACTTATACTTTATTCAACTATGAACAAAAGAAAATCTAAATTACTAAATTAATCTATGTAGCATAGATTAATTTTGTAATTGTTTAATTTGTTATTATTTTATTTAATAAGATATGTGTGTTTTGTTTTCTCTCCAAGTAACAAATTGCATAATCACTATATAAAAATAAGCAATTACCATTAAACCAGCAATTAATTGTCATTTAAACAAACATTTTCTTCCATAAACGACAATTAATTGCTGGTTTAATGGTAATTGCTTATTTTTATTTAATTACAGTAGAGCGTCGTTTATCTGAATCAATTGGGGACTGGGGTTGTTCGGATAACTTATTTTTCAGATAACCGATTATGTACGAAAAAATATATTAACCTATCCCATGTTGAAATTTTTCTCCATTGCATGTCGCTACGCATTGAATTTTTATCAATGTTAAGCCTAACGTAAATTTTTTAAAATAATAATCGTGGTTATTGTATCACTAAAAATTATTTCTTTATTTTGTACAAACAAAATAAATATTGAAAAATATAAAAACAAACAATTTATATTTTGGAAGTTTTGTATAATATTTTGACTATAAGAGACTATATGGCTATATGGAAAATCATAGATTGGTACATATTCGTTTGAATCCTTCAAAATTTCTATTAAGTTTGAATGTATTTCCTTTTCAGGAACTTTAACAGAAAATATATGAAGATGTTTACTAGTATCAAAAACTTTTGATTCAGCACGACACAGTCCGACTCGAACGCTTTTGGTTAACCGACGTTTCGGTTGATCGGCTTTTGGATAAACGACGCTCTACTGTATATACCAGTAGTATCATGGAGATTGTATAATCACTATATGCAATTATGTTATTTTTTTCAAGTACACCTATCCCTCGATTTACACGGAAGATAGGTTCCTGAGAAAAACGTGTAAATCGAATTTGTATCATTTTGAATGTAAAACCGTGTAAATCGAAAAAGTATGCAAAAAATGCATAATTTCGTTGTTTATTAATTATGAATTTTTTTCAATTTTTTGAAGGAACATAAATCAAACAAAAATATTGAAAGGCAAAAAAAATATATTCTTTCATTAATTAAATACAAAGTTCACAGGAACAAAAAATAGAATCTGAAAGATTCATAAAAATGTAATGTAATTGTGTAATGTAATGTAATGTAAAAAATATAATTAAAAATAATGTAATCGTTTGTTACTTATGAATATGAAAAATTAAAATTTTCTGGTTTAAAACTATGTGCAATGAATGCAACTTCATGCGTATGGGGGAGTACCCCATATCGGTTTATCGGTTACTATTTGACGGATTGAAATAAAACTGTCACCTAGTATCCTAAATATCAACTACAACATATAATTAAGGTGGATTGGAATATAAATGTAGATTAGAGTTAAAAATTGTTCCTTTTGATCATAGCCAGTTTATTTTCTTCATTTATTTTTTAAACCGTGTAAAAGCGAAAACGTGTAAAAGAAGTACCGTGTAAAACGAGGGATAGGTGTATTGTTAAAGATATTGTTTTGCAAAAAATGAAAAACAAAAAAAAAATTTAAATTCAATTTAACTAGGAGAGTTTGTCAGCTAATTTTATTGAAATTTTTCTAAACTTTTTTACATGGAAACAATTGAAAACTTTCATTTATAGGTATGGGCAATGATTTCTCACCAATTAAACTCAACAGAAAAGATTAAAGTGTCAATGCAATGGAGGGGGTGTAAAAGAATATTTAAGAAAATTTATGACCATAATAATAAAACAGGAAATGACAGAAAGTATTGGGAATAATCTAGTATTATGAAGGACATAACAGGAAGAAGACCATATATAACTCTACCTACCACATTTGACAGCAGTCGAGGACTCATATCGCATAAAATATTGATGTCATCATCATCATCTAATCCAACACCATCAAATGATTCATTGCATTCAGTACAGTCAAATTTATCATTGCCTGTAATGACTGCAAAGCCAACATCAAATAAGAAAAAAATGAGAAAAGAAGAAAATGTACCAGAATGGATTAAAATTTTGACTAATAAGATTGATGAGAGATGAAAGGAAAAAGCAGCAGAGAAAGTGACTATACAAAATTTTAGAAAAATTGGTTGATAAGTTGTAATCTTCCAAATTAAACCATATTTACAAACTTAAATGAAATGTATGAAAAAGTATAACATTTGTGGTATTGCAGCATTTAATAAAATTTTTATTTTACTTCAATTGTGTTTTGAAATATTTGCCTTAAGCATTGAATTAAACAAAGTACTACTAATTTTTCATGCTATTTAAAAGCCAATCCATTCTAAAAAATTATATTAACACTAGTTTAGTCATTATGATGTCAAAACTAGAAATTTCACATCCACTAGTTTTATTACATTAGAATATGACAATCATGAATTTGACAAAGTTGTCTTTTAATGGATTTAAAATAGCCAATTGTTCATGGTAAAAGTCCAGTTTACCTTATACTCATTTGGAATCTTCAAAGTCATTGTGTTCAGAGTATTAAATAAATTATAAACATAGAAATGAACAACTATTAGATTATCAAAACACACCTTATGTTATCGAGATAATTTATTGAAAACAAAGTAACGTTTTCAGCCTATTCCATAGGTCATCCTCAGGTTAAACCAGAAGATTGGAACATCGGTTTTTACAATATTTTACATTTATTTACAATATACGTGTGATAATAATTGAACAAAATCATACAAATAATCTTTTATACAAATACGGTACGAGTATTTTTAAAATTTACTTTAACATCTATAATAATAATAAAATATTCAACAGATGTAAACCTGTTCTAATTAATTAAGAGTTTATTTTAAATAATATATATTTAATTATTTATGATAATATAAAATTATGTACTAATTTAATCGATCATTCGATATGTAGGTGCATCATTTGCAGAAAGTTTCTATGGCTTGAAACGTATGCCAGTTGGTTTATATAAAGCAGTGCAAAAATCAAAAAAGAATTGGCTGCCTAAAAAACATTTTTATTATTCACTACTACTGTTGACATTAGTTCCCTACATTAGAGTTCAGTCACTATTGCTTTATAACAATTTGAAAGATAAAGATTTTTCTGGTGATCTTGGACGTAGAAAGGTTTGTATTATTAAAATATCTTATATTAATTTTTATTAGCTTTAAATTTAATAATAAATCAAAATATCAAAATGACTTGCATTTTTTCTTCAGTTTTTCTAAAATATTTTGTTATTATTATTAAGCAGTGTACAGTGCATGGTGGCCAGGAAAAGATGTTGAAAAGTGAAATGCTTTTGTTAGTTTACTGAATGCTCTGATGTTGCTATTTTTATGTTCATAGTACAATATAGAAGTTGAAATTTGAAAGTGACACTCCATTTCTTGAAAATGCTTTTTCAAATTGGAGTTTCTCAGCATGGAGGAATGACTATTTATAGTGTAGAAATATTATATTTGAGACCCATGGTAAGACATCATTGGATAGTCAATATCTAGTTCATACAGGATAGTACATATCCACACTAAATTTGGAGAATAACTGCCATATAGTCTTGACCTTAATCCATGTGACTTTTTATGAGGAGTTATTTGAAGGACTGAATCCCAAACTAGCCCCAAAACTATTTAGGACTTTAAAAAGCCATGGCAAATGAAATTCAGACTATTGATCAAAAAATACTGGGAAGCATTCTTAGAAAATTCCAGTTCCACCTCTGTAGTGCAGCCTGCAGAGATGATGGGCATTTTGAAAATCTGCTTTATTAATTTCGCTTATTGCTTTAGGTTTTTGAAAATTTCAGTAAATCCAGTAATAACAAAGTTATGTTACTTTACTTCTTAACACATTTTCTTGGCCATTCTATAAATTTTAAAAATTGATTTAAAAAAAGAATATATGAGTATGTAGAAAAGTTATGCGGAGATCAATTGACATGTTTACGAGAGCCATCTATGCATTATAATTTATATGACTAAACTTAATTTTATAAGTCTGATCACTAATGGATTGGGTGGATGATATAACATAGACTCGATATATTTGAATCTAATTACATATAAAGAAATTCCTGAAACTCTAATCCAAATTTGAGTAAGGTTGCTTAGAATTATTTCTAACATAAATATATTATATTAATAACTTTATATCACAATTAACATTTCTCAAACTCTGTCTGATGCTATCACTTTCAAGCTTTTCTTAATTCTTCTTCACAAGGTAAAAGAATAATTCAAACATTTGATTTTTCATCCACTTTAATTCAAGAACAGTTAAAAATTTGAATGGACTTTGATCAAATGTTTGAAGTTAGTAATCTTATTCTTGAAACTATTCATATAAATGTTATAATTATTTGAAATTAAATCTGAAAGTAACAATTTTTTCATAAAGAATAGACAAATTTAATTATTTTAAGTATAAAAAAAAAATAAATATTATTATTAAAATATTAAAAACTTGTTTAGAAAAATAAAATTTGTCATAATTTAATTTTTTAATACTTTTGTCTCTCATATTTTATAGGACAGAACAAGAAAATTAGCAAAATTTTATATAAAATGCTATCCATATTTTCATTTTTTGTTGGAATTTATAAATCTCATTTATCAAGTAAGCTATGCAATAGGTAAAAGTGCTTATCACAGTCCTTTATTGCATATATCTAATACTCAGTTGAGAACGTTAACTCATGAAGATCAGATTCTTTTGGAAAAGAAGAAAACAATTGTAAATAAAAATGTCAGGTATAATAGCTGCTTCTCTTATATGATATATTTCAATGATAAATTTAATATTTTTATGCAGTTAGTTATTTTTGTAAAAAATTATTTTTATGTATTTAAGTAATTAAGACAATTTTATAAAAAGATGATAAAATATTTAAAAATTATATTTTATAAATCTTAGTCTTTTAATTTAGGTTACTTCAATGGATATGAGAATAATATTTTATATGTAATTGATGTGCAATACTTGATGTATAGTATAATATGAAAGCTGTTTCATAATTAAGGTACAGATCAAAATTAAAACAAACATATACAAGTATATTGCAGAAAAAATGTTGAAAAATTCAGTAAATACTAAACATAAATATTTATTTTTCCACAAATAGTATGAATGCAGATTCATGCATTTGTTTCAGCATTTCACAAGTTTTTAAACATTTCTTTCTGGTAGTTTTCCTGTCCAAGTATCTTGAAGTATTGTACAACTGTGTGGCTTGCAATGTGTTATAGTTCTTGAATCTTTTTGTTGATAATTGATTTGTACAAGAACTTCTTAGGTAGAAATTTGAAATTTGATGGGGCTAGATTAAAATTATGCAGCAGTTGCCTTAGAACTTCGAACTAAACTTTTCTATGGTTTGACATACTGTGTGAGGTTGGCATCATCATGCAGAAGCCTCAGTCTAGTCTGTAATAACCTTGGTTTCTTCTGTTTAATGATTTCATGCAATTGCTGCATTTGGTGGGAGAAATTCACACAGTAGAATCCCAGAACACATCTGCCATTGTTTTTCTTGCAAGTGGCCAAACTTTGAACTTTTTGACAACTGGTGAATTGTGGTGTTTCCATATCAGTTTCTTTTGAATCTACAGTAAACTCATAAGCCTATGTTTCATCTCCTGTAATGATGTTTGTTATAAAATTCTTCTATTAATAACAATAAATAACCTTTACTTCCATTGACAAAATTTTAATAATTCGTTAAATGAATGCGTTTGACCTTACACACTTTTGGTTCTTCTTTTTGGTAACAGCAGAGATTTTGAGCAAAGAATGGATACTTCACTTCAAAGTGAAGTAACAATTCTTTGATTTTGTGCTCCTCAGTGAGCAGTTTTGGAATCCAGTAACAAGACATTTTACAAAACTTTAAATCTGAGGTGATGTCACAAACAATGTTTTTTAGAATGTCTTATTTTAGCAATTTTATGAACTTTGACCCTTCTATCAAACATTTGAAAATGACACAATTTTTATCAATGTTTGATGTCCTTTGTTTGCCTGTGTTCTTCTGAATCATCATTTGGTGAAGTTTGGCTATCTTTGAATTTATTACTGCCAAATTTGGAGGATGTAACTGAAAATTATTCCATTTTGTTTACTTGTCAAATTCAGACCAATGGATGAAGGACAACAGTATGTGTGTGGCTACTGCTACTCTTCACCACATAGCCACATTTGCCTGTGACATTGAGGTTGTGCATATAGGTTATGTATAAGCAACACTTATACCTTGAATATCAGATTGCCCTCATATAATAAAAATCCATTAATAAATACATAAATTTAAACATTGAATGAATATTTTATATTATCTTTATATTCCTTAAGATGTCAGAAAAATTCTTTTATCAAACAAAAGCAATGTATATACTTTGAAATAAATATAAACTTGGATAATGCTTAATTAAAGTGAAGATGAAGTGAATAAATAAGTGAATATGCAAATGCTTACAGTTTCAGACTCTGAAAAATATCTTCAAATCTGACTGAACAGCATTACGTTGTATACTGTTTACATGGAAATGAGTTGAAAGTAAGAACTTAATATTAAGAATCATGTGAAAACATAACCACTAAATTAAATTAACATTTAAACTGAATAAATTGAATAAATGAATAGAACTAAATACAAACATGCAAAAATATTTTTTTCCAGCATTTGGCAATGATGCAGCATCTTTCAAATTAACAATATTGTTAGAGGCCAATTTTAAAAATTCATAACTTTTTAGCTATAGCAATATTTCCATCACAGTATACCATTTTAAGGCTTACCAGTGGCCAAGCAGTTCCATTCCCCAAACACTGGGAGTTTGGTTGTGTGTTTGTGCCTCTCCAGGACAGGCTGGCCACATGGAATTTTCTGGGTTTTCTCCATGTCTGTAATGTCTGAATAGGGGCCAGTTACCCTTAAAAAGACTTCCCAGAAGGCATCCCCATTAGGCAGATTGCCCAAGTGTTGCATTGTCATAACTTAATAAAAAAAAATAAACAGTATACCATTTAAATAAATATTTTCAAGGTTTTCCAGATCTCATTTGCAGATTTCAATAGTTTATTTAGAATAGCAGTTTCTAGAACAAATAAATTCATTATGAATATTATAATTTCCAAATTTAATAAAGTTCAAAAAGAGTTAAATTTTTTTAGAAAATCTTTCTAAATAAATTATTTGAAATCAGTAGAAGATCTGAAGGTCCTTTAAAATATTTATTTAAACATCTTTTTGACTTATTAACAAATATAAATGTGATTTTTCTTGCAATAATTTAGATAAATATATAATTTTAAACATATGTATTATATTAAAAATATAATTTTACATAAAAAATTAATAAAAGAATGTGCAAAATGAATATAAATAATAAAAATTATTGTATTAATTTCAGATGGAAAGGATTTCCATATAATGTATTTCAGATAGGAATTAAAAGTTTAGCAGCTGGTATTTCCATTAGTCTGTCTACTGGGGCTTTCTTTTTACAGTTTTTAGATTGGTGGTATAGTCAAGATAACTCAGGATATTTTTCACAATTTCCTATTCCTCCACCTCCAGAAAAGGTAAATTAATTTCTTTTATAATATAACTAGCTAAGTTATTTGATTATTTACGACATTCATTAATTGAGGCAGAGGCAGGTTTATGTATAAGCAGACAGTTTGTAGGTCTCTGATTATAAAAGGGTTCCAAAATTATTCTGTGAATTTATAACTAATATCCTAGAAAAATATTTTTGTTCTAAAGATATTCTAACTACAGATCAGGCCAGTAAATATTGTTCTACTTAGGAAACTTGTCCCTCTAAATCACTCACTACATTGAAGAAATGATAATTATTTTAAAGAATTGTTGAAAAGTTTTATCTGTGCATAATTATGTAGAATATTCAGTTTTATTTTTAAAATGTTTTGTATAATTTAATTTACAGTTATTTTATATTTAGTTGAACCTTAAAATAAGATCAAAATTGTTAGACTATTTATTATTGGATTAGGTTTCACGAAATTTACTGTAAGACAGTTAATTTCTGAAAATTTGCATTTCTTTAGAAGTTAATGAATCCAAAGGACTTGTGTAATGAAGGACTGTGCATTAAAAACATCAATGCTTCAAACAATAATAATAGTTAATATTTTATTGTTTGAAGCATTGATGTTTTTAATGCACAGTCCTTCATTACACAAGTCCTTTGGATTCATTAACTATTAAATATTAAATATTATTATTGTTTGGACAAATTTTTTTATATTTATGATTAGACTATGTTAGTGGTCAGAGTTGATAGATGTACTGAATTGTTTATTTATTTATTTATTTATTTAGTGGCCGTTGAAATTTAATAAAGGAATTTGTCCACTCTGTCATCAAAAAAGAAGAAATGAAACAGTTCTATTCACCAGTGGGTATGTATATTATGACAGAATACAAATACATATATAAATATTGAATTTAAGAATAAAACATATTAATGATTTGCCATAGCTTTTGCTATACAAATAGCCAAAAGTAGAATAATGAATATACTGGATGATTGTAATTGAAGTATTACTATTCAATGCTGTCTAGAGATTTGCAGAGGCAATCAAATCTTGTATAGTGCCTTTTAAGACATCTGGAAATCATTTCCATAAAAAAAAAAATGAGTACTAAAACTTACCATTATGGCACTCTAGGTGTTACAAGCAATGAAAAAGAGTTTTCTTTACATAAGCACAGGCATTGCAGTCAAGAATTGGATATTAAATACCCAATACTTGGCTGCAGATAGTTATAATGGTTGACTGTCATTCTTATCAGCTATGATAGTTGTCATCTTGCCAGCATATGCATTTCTTGTGAAGTTATTTTATAAAAACAATGGCTATACTTTGAGAATTTTGTCATCATAAGAATTTTTGCCAAGGACTAGTGACTCCACAAGCTCTTAGGAGAATGATCATTTAATTGGAAGAACTTGATGTCTAAGAGTTCATCCTGGTTGAGGAGAGAAACCTATCACAGCACAGGTCATTGAAGATGCTACCACAGCTGTTGAACAGTCAATGAATAACATTTCATGCCCCAGTAGTGCACATAAAGCATCATGGTAGTTGTCATATCCTATAACAGTGTAGAAGATACTAAGAAAGTTGGTATGTTGTTATCCATACAATATTAGTCATACCAACAGTTATTTGTGCTAGTAAGGAACACAACTGTCCTTTGCATTAACTTTCCTTTCCAGAATGGAAGTGTATTTTCTGTGTGGATTGAGAAGACACATTTTCGTCACAGCAAAACAGTTAAAATCTGTTACTGTCACCATTTGGACCACAGAAAACTCTCATATTTTCCAGCAAATTCCATTACATTCTAAAGTTACAGTTTGGTGTGGATTCACAGTCACATTTACCTTTGGACTATTCTTCTTTGAAGAAGCTAGTCCCATTGGGCCTATAACATGCTCTTTGATGGCCCAGAGATATTGAGATGTTCAATACTTGTAATGCAGCTGCAACAGTGACAGTACTTTGAGTCAACTTCTTCCATGCAATTTACTCCTTAAACATTGATTTCTTCAACAAAACTAATAAAAATAAAAAGCGTTTTATAAATTTCCAGTAGACTTGTTACTTGGTTGAGATTCTATGAGGTTTTTATTTTATTTTAAATACATTGATTTAAACTCTTCAAATATGTATTAATCCATAAAAGAAAACAAGAACTTATCAGGATCAATAATCCATTACAACATAATGTTTGTAACAATTCATGTACTGTACAGTAAGTCCCATCACTCAAAACTGCATAGAAGAGATCAGTGATTATAAATAATGATAAATTAGTATCAAACTATAAATAATAATAAATAAATACCCTAAAACTTGGCTGTATACTATGACCTATATGAGGTTATATTTGCAAAATCATTGTATGTGGCCATACACAAGGATGACTAATGCATGAAATATCTGATTATTGGTAAATACTTAACTACAGTGTAAAAATAATGTAGTAAAATTTCCATAAAATTTATTACAGCAAGTTACATTTTATTAGAATAATTGGCATGTCATCCATCAAAATCATTATCTAACAACCTGTTGCCATCAGATTCTGAATTGATTGACAAAATGTCATCATTGAAATTCAGTATGGTTTCTGTAATCTGGTCTAAGATCACATTATCACCAATTCAATTCTCATTATCATTCTGCTGGTCAGTGATTTCATTGAGGTAGTAAATTTCAAATTTTGCCTTTTTAAACCTTTTTTTTATGGCAGATTCTGGTATATCTTTCCAGGGATTTCTACACTCACTGAGAAACTGTTTCATATGATGCATGTCAACTACTTCCTGAGTGGGTAACAGTGGCTGCCATGTCATCATCATTATACAATCATCTCAACACTTTTACATTGATTCTTTGAAAGATTTGTTGACTGCAGTATTGAAAGTTTGTAGTATTTTTTGAATATTGTCTACTGGATATATTTCTGAACTTCAGCTTTCATTTCATCCTATAAATTTCCTGCATTTGTTATAGATTAGAAGGCATTCTTTAGGCTTTGATTTCTTAAAAAAAAGGTAGTTTAAAATGTTTATACCATATATCCCTGCAGGATATATGGTATAAACATTTCATAAATTGGCATTTACTCAATCAATTATTTACTATCATGATAATTTTGGGGTAGAAATTTCCTGTAGGAAGAATACTCCATTTAAACATTGCTATGGGAGACAGTTTTTCTCTGCTTACAGAAACTGGCAAAATCAGTGCAAATCAAAAGGTGAAGAGGATAGTTCTACTCATATAAAAATGACAGAAGCTTTTCTGCTCCTGTTGTTTTTATATGAGTAGAACTATCCGCTTCACCTTTTATGTTTATACTGTGAGTTTCTGGAAAATCGAAACAGTGTGGAACCTTTTCCGTATTAATTACAATTTCATAATTCACAGTCGCTTTCATAACTGCAACAAAAATGTGGAACTGGGAGAGTTTTTCTTCCCAGTCAGCTGGTAACAGATGCCCAACTGTAGATTGAACCTGTATATGGAAAGCATTGCATTTTATAACATTTTAAAACCAGCCATTAGGTCCCATAAAGTCAGAAATTCCCTGTTCTCTTGTAAAATATTTTGCTTTCAGCTTGATTCTTGTTGTGGTGACTCTTTCTTTACATTTGCTGATGTCAATAATCTCCTGCTTTTGAGTTTGAGTTTGGTGAGACCATTTGCATGCTTTATACCATTTTGACATTTGCTTTTGGTATATTTTCTGGAGAATTAGATTTATTAAGCACCAATGTCAAACATTTGTCTGATCAATTTCATAGTTCCTAGTGACTTCTCTATTGCCTTCTCTTTCTGCAAATTTGTAGACTTATAACTTAAATTTCAGACAATATGAGTTCCTCTTTCCTGTTCCAAGCATTTCATGATTACTGATATAGTTGCAATAATATTCTTATTTAAGGAAAAACCAAATAAAAATGATTAAATTAATGTGTCATAAGTACAGTTAGACCCCCCTATAACACGGAACTTATCTACCGTGTTATGGGGGGGTCTACTGTATTGAAATGAACTGAATACACATGCGAAGGATACAGATTTTCCAGATATTTTTGATCAGTAGTCATCAAAAGCCAATACGTAGCCAAAAATTGTCAAATGCATGTAAAAATATAGCCCAAAAAGTTGTCTGCTACAGTTCTTATATGAGAGTGTCTTATTCACAAAAAAAGTCAACATTTTTTACAACTTTTGCTTTTGTGATTTATATGCCAAGGCCTATAACCAAGATTTTATGATATTTCAAGTAGTTTCTTTGCTTCCATTTTTAATCTATTGATACAACATATGTAATGTACTAAATTACTTTTATAATGTTACATGATAGGATAATGTGAGAGTGGCTTATAGAAAATGAATATAAATATTCTGTTTTGTCATTCCATTCTTGATTTATGCTGAAGATAACCTAGAGAGGGGTTAAAAGCATTTCAATATAATCAGCTATCCAAAAAACAAGCAGTTTTATTTTTGACTTTTCACTTGAATAATGACAAGTTTTACTGTTTTCAATACCCAAGATATTTTAAGAAAGTTAAACAAATTGATAACTGGAGAGTTTCCATTATTAAGCACATAATTAAAATAACCACAAGACCATGTATTATCTTCTAATTTCTTTTATTGACTTTAAATAAAAGTAATTAGACAGCAAATACATAAGGCATATAATAATTTAATTAAGTATTCAATAATGAAAATGCCCTGGATATCAGTTTACTTAAGTTTCTGAAAAATATATCAGATGAAACATTAATGATGATTGAAGACATTTTATTAAATTATATACAAATCAAGTCTGGAAACCGAAATATTTGCTAAATCATAATCTCCTATTCAAATCTTCGGTTGTTTAATTATTTACAAGTTTTAATTCTAATTTATTGTGATGTTTGACATGCTTTATTTTAATTCAATCTAAAGTTTCATTTATCTAATTATTAATAATATCATTAAAAATTACTGGATTATAATTAAGCTGATTAAATTATTTAACGATCTGATAATTTAGCATTACAATTAGGTATATCACCATCTCTCGATAATTTAATGATTAGTGATTTAGAATAATTTAATTAAGTAAATTTTGAAAATTTATAATTTAATTAATTATTTTTGTTTGAAATTATTAATATTGATGTTTGTACCTACTAACTACGTTTACGTAATTATTTTATCTGTAAAAAAATTATTATTTAATTTTGAACACATTGATCTGGTAAAAAATAATCAATATATTAATATCATTTTCAGAAATTAAAGTATTTAAAATTATAAAATTTACAATTCTTTTGGTCTAAAATCTGTATGAAGTTATTCCAGGTAAATTATCTTTTAACGGAAATTAGTTTTAGAATTAATTTCTGTAATAAGAAATCTTAGACTGAATTTAAGAAGTATTTTGTATAATATATTAAGGTATTTTGTATTGAAAATGAATATATTTAATCACACACAAAATATAAATTAATTTGATTTTAAAAAATAAAGCTATTTATTATCTTTAATTGTATTATTTCAGGTTTGTATTTTGTTATCGCTGCATTTTCCAGTACGTTCAGAAGTACTTTTGCTGTCCGATTACTAATTATCCTTCAACAAATGAAAATCTGATCAAGTTATATCTTCCTCAAGACTAAGGTTGGAGACTTTTTCAAATATAAAAGTTAAAATTACAATACAGGCAGTCCCTGACTTTTGGATGTCCTAAAACTGTCCACAAATCAAGCAATAGAGTTGCATGTTATAGAGGTTTTGTTCACAGAGAGATAAAAATAAAAGTTATCAAATCTCTAATTAAGGTAGGAAAGTTTTAATTTTTACAGTGAATATGTTTATAATACATAAAACAATAAAAACTGTAGATAAACATAAACAGGACAATAAAAATTAATTTTCACAAATGATTTTGATGCTACTGAAACCAAAATTGATGAAAGCACCACTGTACAATAGCTCAAAATTTTTGTTTCTTGGCTGCAAATGTACGAAAGCCAAAAGTTATGGTACAGAAAGTAATTTAGGGATATTAGAATTTTATATGTGAAAGAGTAAGTAGTCTGAAAGTCAAGGACTAACTGTTTTAGTAATTTATATAGAAATTGATTACTCAAATTGATTTTTATTATTAGGTGGCTGCTTGTAAACTATTATGATTTTGAAATTAAATTTGGATAATGAAAAGGAATGCTATTATTATATTTATATTTAAATATAATAAAAATTAACATAAAGTAAACAGTGTAATATATATGTTATAATTTGATGACTCATTTAAAAATATTCTTATTTAATTGATTAACAAACTGTACAATGTTATATATACTAGGTATATAGTATATGTAAATTGAAGCAAAGAAATGAAATTTACTACCTCAAAGTTTAGTTTGTTATTCGAGAATTTGTTTAATACTTTTTTATACTTTTTTTTTATTAACAATACTGTAAAATCGAGATCTGTATTTTTAACCCAATATGAGAAGTATTTAATGATATAAATGAAAAAATAATAATATAAGTATTGCATTGTATAAAAATAATAATGCATTTTTAAATGAAATTTGTTGTAATTTATATTTAAAGAATGTGTTTAAAGTTATATTATAGGTGACATATGTTGAGTTTCGACTTAAAACTTATTTTATTTATATTAATTAATTAATTAATGATTTCATACATAATTAATTGCATATCTTAAGGCAGCGATAAAATCTAATTAATTGTGTTAAAATATTTGAATAAGTACTGTTTTGTAAAAATTAAGAAAATGTTTTTTAAAATGAGAATTTAAAATTTATCTTAATTAAGACAAAACAAATCTTTCCATAAATTTAAATTTATGGATGATGTACTAAACTGGATAAGATTAGAAAGAAAAATTGACACATGGTAATGTATTAGAACATAAATCTTTTAACATGACAAATCATCTCATTTCTAAAACTTGTATTACTAATTTGTTAACAATAACATTAAATATTTAAATTTTATTAAATTTTCAAAAGTGTACTTTTGTCTCATAATGGACATGTTTTTGTAAAATATATATTATATAAAAATAAATTATATTATATAATAAATGAATAAATAGTACTAATTTTACATATAACTATAACTTGGAAAAAATACTATAATCAAACTAATGCTGTTTATATGCAGTAATGTAACCAGAGAGGGGATTCAAGAGGCCTTTGTAAATAAATAAAGAAGAAAATCAAATAAATACTGGAAAAAGATTCGAATGTGGCAAATGCACACTTATGCACATGTAAATGCAATATCTAAAAATATCACTTTCATCCATTGTACTAATGGCTACATCTACAGTTGTACAATTTAGGTTTGCATGTTTTGCAATTGATTCCCACTCAGTATTGGTTTTATTTCTGCTATTGTTATACAGTAATATAAAATATTAATGTATAAATTTTTAATACTTTTTCATAATAATTTTTTATAAAAGTAAAAATACATAAATAAGAATAAAAACAAACTTTACAAACAACAAAAATTGATTTTTTTTTTACTATTTTACTTCAGTGTAAATTCATAGAGTTAAAAATAAAAACTGCAAATGAATTGGTAATTAATTATTTCACATTAAAATTAATTAATCATTTCATTGATTAAATTAACTGTACCTAATTATGATATAAATTTTGAAATTAATTATAATTGTTAAGTTTGCCCAATTATAGAATAATTTATGACAAATTTAAAATAAATTTTATTAATAATTACACAAATTCAATACCAGAAATAGGCATAGAATTAATATTGAAGTAATTAATTTTAGAAAAATTGGAAAAAATATGGGATATGAATTAATATTCACACTTCATATAATGAGAGAATTCATTAAGTTTGGAAACATTTATATTCTACGTTATTATATAACCCAATTTGAGAATTATAAATGGTTCATATATTTAATTTATTTAAGTATTACAGCCTATTGACATGTGTATATACTGTATATATACAATATCAACAAATATTTGTATTTATATTTGATGTTTTGACAACTATTGAAGATCAATAAAGCATAAGTGTTAACGTTTCTATATGAAATAATCATTCATACATTACTGTGAAGCTATTTATCTTTACATTATTTCACTAAATATATATATAAAATATACACAATAATATAACTTAAATTTAAAATATCAAAATATATATTTACATTTTATTGTAAAAAATTATTAAAGCATAAAATAGAATTTTGAAATTTATTCCATTCATAAAGAATTGCTTCCTTAATTATAATAAATTTAAATAATAATATATATTAATAACTTCCTTAAAATATTTTAAATATTATTATTGAGTCTAGTGAAAATTCAGTGTGCTTACAATAATGAAATCTAAAGTTTTTAATGTAAGAAATACTGTGTATGTACATTACACAGAATATATGTTATACAGACTTTATAAATTTTTATTTATACATGAAATAAATATAAAAAAAGTTAGAATTACTCTTTTTATATTTCTTAAAATTGCTTCTGCATTTGAGAATGAATTTTATTTATAAGATTTACTTAAGGGAATTTTTGTTATAGAATATATAAATTCATATTCTTAAAATAGTTTGAAGTTTCTGCCTTTAAAATTTGTTTAAATTTTATTTATAATAGAAAATACATATAAATGAATCCATAGCTTTTAAATTCATCACGTATTTTTTAATGAAATATAGAATTTTTTCTACCCCAATAACATAATTTGCTCTAGAACTGTAATTAATACTTAGAAAATTACTAATTAGACTTCTTGAGTAAATTGTTAAGTTTGAACTAATTAAGTATAAGTTGACAAATTCCTAAGATTCTTGGAAGTAGAATTTCAGCCATTATTGATTTTTTTAATATTTTTTGTTGTTATTTTTACTGGTTGACTGACAAATTAAATTTTTGTTAACTAGCAACTTTGTTTCTAAGATTCCAAATTTTTCAGTCTAATTTTTTAAACATTAGAATGAATGCATCATACTTTGCTGAAGAATGGAAAAACTTGTAGAATTAATCAAGTTGTTTATGTATACTTGCTGTAAGGTTTTAACTAAAAGCTACCAACATCACTCATCCTTACAAAAAATATGAACTTAGAGCTATAATAAATAATATTTTGCTGAAAATATACTTTCATATTAATCACTTATTTCCATTTTAAGATATTTTTAGAGAGAAACTTAATTGGGTAGGGTCTAATAGTTATGCTGTATGCAACACTTTATCAAAGAGCTTTTGAATATTTATGAAACAATTAGTTTTATTATAACTAATTAAATATTTATCTTGAATTTTTTCTGAAAAAATGAATGTTTTTTTATTTCAATATTCAATATTATTTTATATATTTTAAAGTACATAATATATAATTAATATTTTATCAGATTTTCAAGTGTTGATTGAATATATTCACACCACATCGAATGAAAAAACTTAATAAACTTAAAATTAATTTAAACACACAAAATTCTTGTTGAAATTATAATGTATTGCAAAAAATTTAAATAAATCATTTGTATGTAAGCTTGAGAGAGGCAAGATATTGAGCAGCCTGTTAGCATGTGAGACAATTCCTTTCTGTTACCTATAAAAAAATATGTGAATGAACTCAATAAAAGAAATTAAAAAAAAGCATATATCTACATCATTTTTCACAATATTGTTTGAATTTATATCAGTTTTTTATCATAATTTTTACAATTTTAAGGTCTCCATCTCTTGATTCCGGGCCAAAATGACCCTTCTGTTCAGTATAAAGTAAGGTTTCTTCAAAGCAGTGCATACAAAATCAATAGTGCTTAAAAAGGAAGCTAAAAGGAATAAACAAAATCAAAAATAATTATAATTAAAAAGAATTTCTCATAAAGTTAATTCCTGAATGGAATTATACAAATTAACAAATATTTTTTTATAAGAGTCACATTAATCATAGCATTTATTAATAGAGAATATTGATTATAGCTAATTTACATTTTGTAATATAAACAGCTTTCAATTAACTTAGTAATTAAAAGAAAATACTTTCCAAACTATTTATGACAAATGAGCTAGAATATATGTTTTATAAACTAATTTTTTTATATCATTCCAAACATATGCGATTCATTGATTACCGCGCAGACGAAATGGTCTTGACTGTTAGAAATTTATCATCATATTTATTTGAAATTCCAAGCAGAAGACTCTTGCATCGCTGTATATGAAATTTTGATTCTGAAGATATATTTGAAAACTAATTTAAACAGGAATGAAAAAGTTTTGTATTAATATAAGTGGAAAAATATTCATCAGTGACAGGAAAAGAAACTATTGATTCTAGATAAAAAGAATTATGGAAGTAGCTGAGCAAGAGATATGCTTGGTTAGTAAAGTGAGATGGATGCTGAATGTATTTTAGAATTAAAATAAAAGTTTGTTTAATGTTTCTTTTTAAATTTAGGATAACACAATGGAAAGAAGATATGTGTCGCGAGACGATACTCGGTTACCTTTGGATAATTAATACTCTAATTTTTGATTGTTAATGCCAATTTAATGCAATGAAAGTATTGAATAATTGAACAAAATTACTTAGTTTCATTAATTTTTCATAGTCAGAAAAATTCCGAGGTATATAAATTACTAATTTATCCAATGTTTGAAATTTTTCTATGCCATTCTTCTTTGTAAAAATAAGAATTGCTCTAAGCTGCATCAAGTGCGAGAAAATTACAATTATTTAAGTAAGAATTGCAGTTTCTTCTAACTTTCAGGTACAGTGTCTATATGTTCTGATAGAAACCTGTTATAGCCCCAATTAATTTCTTAATTAACTTCTATATTACATTTTATTATTTTTGAAATTTTTCTTGCAACATCTTTGGGGTCATAACCCATAGTTTGAATGCCACTGACATAAAAGAATTGCAGTTTAGAGGAAACTAATTTTCAAGTAAAAATTGCAGTTTCTTCTAAACTATTATGTCAAATGCAAACTTAAATGACATTAAGTTTAAATTTGATGTAAGAACCTAGAAAAATTACTATTTATTTTAATTATGACATTATACAGGGTGTCTCATAAATTACTTTACTGTTTGAAACTTGAATATATTTATAATTTTTAATTATTTGTATTTTTACATATAATAAGGCATAGAAAATGGAAACTTGTTAACTGTGTATGGAAAACATCACCCAAACGAGCCCTATTTTACCTTTGTAAGCATGGACTATTCCTAAAGCATTTTCCGTAACGGGCTTGGCATTTGAATTTCTTCTCGAATGTTGTCTTCGAGCTGCCAGATGGTTAGGGAGCTTGTCGACGTACAATTGGTCCTTCGGATAATAAAGGAAGAGTCCGGTGCCGTCAAATCGGGCACGTATACCACCTCCGTGCTGATTTTGGAAGAGGACTTTTATGCATTGCTCTGTCATAAATTTTTCCATAATAAATTTTTGAGAAACAGAAAAGTTATTAAATTTTTAATTGGTAAAGTGACTTATGAGCCATCTTATATAATTAATTTTTTTTAAATGCTTATTTTAAATGTGTTTGCAAAATGTATAAACTACATTAGCTGAGATTAATAATTATTTTAAAATAAATATTTAATGTAATGTATCTATGATTTATTTATCAATTTTTTTATTATTATTCAGATTTAGAAAGCTTATTCTATTATTTATTTTGATACTTTTTAATGTAAAAGATTGAAACATTTTATAAAATTTTATTTGTTTAAAGTTAAATAAACAAAAAGTGTTTAGAACAAAAGCAATATTCTTTATTGAATAATAAAAAGAAAAAAAAATTGTTTCAACAATATATATATATTTTTTTTTTCCTTTTCAAATATAAAGTGAAAATCTCTACTTTAATCATATTTAATTTTCTAAAATTGTTTTTTTATATATATATATTTTTTTTTTCTTACATTTTAATCCAAGTAATGTATTTTTCCTCCCTTTTATTTATTTATTTTTTTTAATTTAATGTAACTTAATTTTAAAGAAAGTAAATAAATAAATTGTCAAGTAAATTTTTAAATAAAATAAAATTTTTATTTTTATTTTTTAAAGAAGCTATTTGAAAGTAAATAAATTATAATATGATTATTTTTTTTTTCTGGTAATGTACAGGGTGGCCAAAAGTTAGTTAATTGCACTGCAGTGTCTGCGAATACCGATTGAAAATTAATCTTGGGTAAACGTTCCCTTTTATAGAATTGGGGGAAGCGTAAAAAGGCAATGAGTAAATATTTAATTTCTGGAACAAGGCAATGACCACTCTGTATATAATAATGGAAGAAATATATATATATATATACTGTATTTTTAAAAGAAATAAAATGAAGAAAAAAAAGGGTGTTCCATTAGTCTGGAACCACAGGAGTTACTTTAATCTCTGCTTATTTTTATTTTTTTGTACAGGTAACAGCATGATGCCAAGTAGTAATGTGTGATGAAATCAAGTTATTGCAATTGTGGGGTCCCGCAGAAGTTGCCAAAGAACTTAACAGACTGCATCCAGATGGCCACGTGTGACCGACGGGAGATTCGACTTGTTAAATTCCTTGGCAACTTCACACCAATTGTGGGGTTTTTACCATCAAAATAACTTGAATTTATTTCTTCTTAGTGTTGTGCTTTACTGTAAAGGAATAAACAAAGATCAACATAACTCCTATGGTTCCAACTTCACCCTGTTAAGGATGAGTTTTTCTTTTAAAAAAATTAGCAGAAACATGATTAAAAATAATAAAAATGTTTAAGTATTTAAAATAAGACAGCAATTTAGTCTTACACTGGTTAAATAATATGCAAAGAAAAATATGCATTTATAATTAGCAAAAACTCTGTTAGTAAAAACTATTATTGTAACATATTGAAAATTGATAAATTTATTAATAATGATGTATTAAATTTTAAATATTAAATAAATGCCTTAACATATTATTAGTTATTTTTAAAAAATGGATCGATAAAATCATCAAAAATTTAAAACTTTTTATATAATTTAATTCTTTTTCTATAAAAAAAGAATAAACTCAGAAGTAAAAAGGATTGTTTGTGTGTGTGATGTAAAATTTAAATAAGAATCAAATCTTTCTCTGGAGTAAAATTTTTTACACTTTTTTTCTTTTCCTCCTCCTCCTCTTCCTTCTTCTTCTTGTTCTTCCAATATTGTCTCAGTTTTTTTTCTATTTAAATAATTCATGCCAATTCTTGTAAGAAATCATATTGAAAAACACCAATAAGAAATTTAGAGAAAGGGGGAGGAAGAAGATGGGAGGGGGAGAAAAAATTCAGAAACTTGATTCCAGAAGTGTAGAAAAAATAGGAAGAAAATTGGTTATCGATAGTTTCCATTTTATCTTTTCTAGTATGCAAGTTGGATTGGAATTTTGCTCTTTGTATTAAATTGATGTGTGTGACTTGTCTTCAATTTTCTTCTCACTATTCAAATATATATTATATATATTTTTTCTATTTTATTCTCCGCTGTTATGTATAAGAGGAGAAAAATGGCCCCTCCTCCGAGATTTTTACGGTTTTTTGTTTTGGAGAAATGCAAAAAAAAATTTAGGGATTTTTTTCTGTATGTTTGTGTGGAGGGCACGGTTTTGTTCACCCAGTTTCAAAGTTAGTAACTTCCGTGCCTTTTGTCGAAAATTTCTGAAATTTTGCAGGCAGATTCGAGTATTAGGGTGGTTGACGCTGTTAAATTTTGGAGGTTAAAGGTCGAGGGGATGGGGAGCTACAGCGGGTCACGTGTCGTATCTCGAGTGGCTCAGACTTAATGATTTTACTCGTTATTAGCATTTACAATTTGTTATAAAACTCATCGCTACCCTCAAAACTAAGTTTTTGCCATTTTATAATAATTAATAATATAAAAAGTTTTTTAGTAAAATCTCCTAACAGATGGCGCCACACACAATTTTAACTGTTCTGCCCGGGAAAGTTATGCAACTCGTCGCTGGAAATTTTTTCGGTTTGTATTTTCTTGTTTTCTATTTTTCGTTCACATTCTTCTTCCTATTTTAAGAACTTTATTTTCATCGATCACGCAGTCCGAAAAGAATAAAATGATCATTTTTGCGACAGGAATTCCTATTTTGTTTGACCCACTTTGATCAATTCACAACAGATGGAGCGAGTGTAATAAGATTTAGTCTGCAAAAATTGATTACTTAAGGGGGAAGAAACCAGCAACAAAGTTTTTTACAAAATAAAAGTTGCAAATTTCATAAACAATTTCCATTCAAAATTACACAACTGAAAATTTTATTCGTCCGAATCTTGTTTAAAAATGATAATTTAAGGTTAATTTCGTGAAATTTTAACCCCTTTTCTGCAAAAGTAAAGTTTTATAAGGCATTTTCTGGCTTATTTTCTTCTATTTTGTAACAGTGAAGGGAAATGAAAGTTGCAAACTCGTTCGAAATATATAGATCTATTTATAGACTATAAATATATTCATGTTTGCAGCAGTATATATACAGTACTGAAGTTGGATTTGTTATTTGAATCAGCTTATTTGTGACAGATTTGGGTTAGAAATCCTTTCAATCTTCGATCAATCTTAATGCACACAACATTATCACGTTATGAAATATACAACACGCGCCTGTAGAATCATCACCCTCCCTTCTAAATTGATCAAAATCTCCCTTTATTATATAATAAACGTCATATTTACGTGCAAGAAATCAATTTTTAAAAGTATTTTTAAGTAATTATTTAGCGAACGGAAAGGGGTGGGGACTGTTAACTTATCAGTTGTTAAGCTACAGAAACGGGGAGAGGAAGGATTAATGTTGCATCCATTTCCGGATCCACCTTCGAAGGGGCCTCAAGCGATTTAAAATTTTGGGGCCTCTTGCAACTGAAAAAATCGGAAGAAAGGCATAAATTAAACTCATTTATCAAGTGTATTACAACTTCTTCCCACTCTTCTTAGATTCAAACTACTCAAACACGTCACCAAAAGACAATTCCTGCAAAATTAAACAATAATAATAATAATGGGGCACCAGCGGTTGCTTGTTTCGCTTCCTGTCTGCAGCAGTTGCTGGAGGCCCCTCTCAGCTCGGGGCCCCAAGCAGTTGCTTGTTCTTTTTGGCTGCAGCAGTAAGAAATTACGTCACAAATACCGCATCTACTCGTTAAATTATTTAATATTATTTATTTTTTACCCAGTATAAATCTGGAAATTTAATACCCCCATATTAAATTTATATAAATACATTTGAAGAAATGTTTGCTTCCTTATGCAATATAGTGTAATCCTCAAGGAGAATTGTTATAAAGCTAAAGCTTTCAATCATGGCTTTCTTCTTATATCATTTTTCTCGACAGCTTACGAATTCAATTTGCTTCGCATCGTGTCAATACGATTTACCTCTTGCAAAGGCCAGAAAATTCTGGAAATCTTATTCAGATTCTCTCCCCCTCTGTAATCTTCCAGAATAATATGCGATCTTCGCGTGTTGTTGGTAAGAGTTTTCTTAAAGATGCTTCACTCAAAAAAAAAAAAAAAAAAATACTACTGTGACGTTTGTTATTGTAGAATAAAATCTAATATCTCGCGTAGTCTACTTTATCGATTTTATTTTTTATTTTTTTAAGGTTCGATATTGAACTTGTAGGCTATATTCTATGATTGATGATGAAAAGAAAAGTAGCAGCTTCTCTAATATTTATAAAATTAAACTGGATGATATATTTCCTCTGTTTTAAATCTTCCTTCTTCTCTTATGGAGCCACTAAGAATAGGTTGAATACCTTCCTTATTGAATATCCAATGATTTATAGAAGCTTAACTCCACCTTATGAGATGTTTCCTGCTTATTTTTTAAAGATTTTTGCACGTAATTTACGTACATTTTTATTTTAAATATCGTGTTAATTGTATTTGGAATCAGCATACTCTATCCTATTGTGGGGTGGTTGTATGTATGATTAGCCCTTACCTTTGTAAAATTCGATTTTAAGATTTAAAATGTGGTTAAAATATAGCATTTTGAGTGTTTAATTCATATTTTCTGAATTCATTTGTGTCGATTTTAGTCAGTTTTCTCCCACATCCACTCCTCTTATTACCGTAGATTTGCTCAGTGCACTTGATATGTAGGGGTGGTCTGTATGTCTCGTTAGTCTTTACCTTTGTAAATCTTAAAATATAGAATTTTGAATAATATAATTCGTATTTTCTGCATCAATTTATGTCGATTTTGGTCGATTTTCTCCTTCACCACTCCATCTCATTACGATAGATTTGCCTAGGGTGCACTAGATAAGTGGGGTGGTCTATACTAAAACTACGTCTCGATGGACTTTACCTCTATAAATCATGAAATAAAGTAATTTATAGTTAAAAATATAAGATTTCGAGTGATATAATTCATATTTTCTGCATCAATTTATGCCGATTTTAGTCGGATTCCTCTCTTAACCACTCGTCTCATCCTAACAGAAGGATGAAAGATATTATATCAAATTCCCCGAGAAATAACTCAATGTATAGATTGTTATGTTAAGGAATCAGTCACTAGATACTTCTAGACTGATCACAAGACCTACAGTCATTCTAGAAATGCTCAGAAAACTTTATATTAAAGGAGAGCAATTCATTTCTTAAGGATGCCATTGACTAAAGTGAGATTTACTTCATCACTTCAGTTAGCGTAATTGCAAAGAGGAATTGGTCTCTTAGCAATTAGAGCAATTTTCTTCGTACTAAGATCGAATTCCAGATTGATAAAATATGTGTTGGAAACTTTCTTTCCTGCCGTTTTATTTTTTATTTTTTTATTTCTTTTTCTGTAACTGGATCTTCCATTTTCTTTCGTGGTACTGCGCCATATGCATTGATCTGATTTGATGCAATTTTAGACAATATCCCGAATTCCGTTTCCATTACCAAAATTCGATTATATTTACGTGAACCGTTGGATATTATTTTAGTTTCATGTATTGTTTTTTTGGGGATCTATCCTCTGCCACCTTTATCATCTAAATTGTTAAGGTAAATCAGTTCTTTCCCTTGTATTGCACCGCAAATTCATCGAGTAAATGTAATTAAGTTGCACTTAATTGCAGTTTCGTTAAAATTATATTAATAGAAATATGTGAAAATTATGTAAGTCATTATCATGATTCGAATTTTTTTCATTAAATAGTTGTATTACTTTCCCGATTTATTGTTATGCGTAACAGTGGAAAAGTATCGCAATTTGTTTACCCACTTTGAAGCTTAATAACTCCCCTGCCTTTGGTTGAAAATTTCTGAAATTTTGCATGGTGGTTAGGGTGTTAACGGGGTTGGTGTTGTTAAATTTTGGAGGTTAAAGGTCGAGGGGATGGGGAGATAGAACGAGTCACGTGTCTTACCTCGAGTGGGCCGGACTTAATGATTTTACTCGTTATCATCGTTTTACAATTTGTTATAAAACCCATCTCTATCCTGAAAATTAAACTTTTTTTTTCATTTTAATAATAATTAATAATATAAAAAATTTTTAATAAAATCTCGAAACAGATGGCGTGACACACAATTTTAACTTTTCTGCCGAGAAAGTTACGCAACTCATTGCTAGATTTTTTACTTTAAAAAACGTATAAAATTAAAATTAAATAATAAAAAAAGATGGAAATTGTTATTGAAATTATTATTTAAGTATTGATGAATTTTCTTTTTATGCAAGGAGGGAAAATATTTCGTCTTCAATGAATGAAATCTAGAGTTTAATAAGGTGAGTTTCCTATATTTTCTAGGTTTTGCAAGGATTTCAAACATGTTTACAGGGACGAACAACTTACTCTAGTCGAATTTAATAGCTTTATCAAGCACTTCCCACTGTGCCAATTGGTAAAAAGTAGATAATTCTCAGTGAATGATTCATATTTATCCCTCTGTTCCATTTGCTCTAACATTGGCTACATTCCATTGAAGAAAAGTCAGTTTAAATCTCTCTCTCTCTCTCTCTCTCTTCTGTTCAAGATAAATTTTTAGTATTATCGAGTAAAGAAAGACTCTTGAACAGTTTAATTTCGATATAAGTCGAACCTGTAATGACGACCATTTCCTAACAATGAGGACCATCTTTTCGGGAACTCTTCTTTTTTGAAATGCGTACAAAATGACCTCCAAACAACGGACATTTTCAAAATTTCCGTTGTTTAGAGATTCATTCAACAGCAGCCAAACCTGTCAGTGTCCGTCGTTCGCAGGTTTGGCTGTATTTAATTTCGTGAAACCATTCTTCTTAGTTCAATCGTGGTTGTAATTTTATCATTGCCAATTTCACGAATCTGGATCCAATATTTCAAAATGAATTTCTAGAAGAATATAAGTAGACAAGATATTCCAATTTCTAAGCAATATATAGCCAAGAATATACCGAAATATATTAAATAACTTATAAATTCTCATAAGCTTCACTTTCCACTTACGTTATAAGAGATTTTCATATTTAATATAAGCTGCTGTTTCAATAAATATAATATTTTCTCGTACAGGAATTTTTAGGGAAATAAAAATTGAAGTTTAATTAATTAATTCTGTTTGTATTTTAGTACTGAATTGATGAGCCATTGCTGCTTAAGGTACAGTATTGTACGTGAAGAAAATTATTGTATCTGTATATTATGTTAATTAACATTAAAAATTAATATTTTAATTAATTTTAATTTATATTTTATTAAAATTATTTGAGAAATTAATGAATTATTTCTGTTCGAGTTGAATTCTAACAACGAATCAATCGATCTTACTTTTTTCATCTTTTATTTCTCTTCCTTCTCCTCATCCTCCTCCTCCTCATCCTCCTCCTCGACTTGTGTTGAATGTTTCTTTATGTTAAAGCTTATAAATATATAAAAAATAACTTTTTTTCTCCTTTAATTAACAGTTTTTATAAGGATTTTTATAATATAATTTGTAGATATGTAGGTTTTCTATCAAGGTCCTCGCTTATTGGCTTGGGTTCGTCTGCAGAAAGACCCCAAAATTTAATTTTTTATGCAAAATAACAATGCGAAAATAACATAAAATCTTTCTCAATTTGTGAGAAAAAATGCATTTTTTATTTATTTTCTTTACATATATTTACGGTTTTTGAACAGATTAGGGCCTTATCTGTGACTGGTTTAGGCTTTATTTCGTTTCTTCAAGCCCTGAATTTATACACAAAATCGATCACTTAATATAAATTTATATAAATAACGAAAAATTCAAGTTTTAAATTGATAAAATTTAATTATTTTTAATTTTTTCCCTTAAAACGTTCCTGGTTGTATGCTTCACTGCAATACTTTCCATGCTAATCAAGGGAAAAATGCTTCAGAAATTCAAATGATTTATAAATAAATATCAATTTTAATCGCTTCAAACTTTATACAAGTAAGAGTATGTAATAAATTATCCATTTTCTTAAAAAGATAATCGATTTTTTAAATTTGTTTTTGCATTAATATATCAAAGAATATTTCTAATTAAAGTAAAATATCGAATGACATTGCTGTTGCTCTGCAGCATCCTGCATCGCTGCTTACCTTAATGTACATCTCGGGAATAATTTATGTTACTTAAACATAATATTCAGTATAACGTCATAAAATGCAGATTTAAACATAAAAAATGCTGACTTATTCTTAAAACTTTCTATGTTTACACTGTAGTTTCGATCGCCTTTCATACGGGATCAACAAGCTTTTTCAAAAGCTTCTACAATCATCTCTAAGGAATCTTAAGGATATCAATAGAAGTTTCTCAAATATATAAGAGATTTTCTACGTCTGATATAGAGATTTAGATTATTATCGTTTTTAAATAATATTATATCGACCTGTATATAATTTGTTTTCCAGTTTTTTAAAAATATAATTAAGGGAAGGTTCATCGATTAATCTTAACGATGTAGTCTATAATTAAATAAATTTTTAATTTATTTCATTTAAAATATGCTATATGCTCTCGATTTTAGTAGTAGTCTTGCGCCTGTACATCATACTTTTCCTGATAGCAACAGAGCCGTGCCGGTCATTTATGTAACTCTATTCTGGGGAAATTTTTGAAATTGAAATCACGACACTTCCGGTTTAGACCGGAAGTTTGTGTGTAATTAATCTAGACCCCCTTTTCCTAAGCTGTCCTATCTGGTTTATATCTAACACCGTTCTTGAGATTAAGGAAGGACAGACAGCCAGTGAGAATTTATAGCTTACAATTTTCTTTTCTTTTTTTTAATTACAGCGAAAAATTAAAGGAAAATTTATTTACATTAATTAATTTTTATTGATTTGACGATTTTTATGCGAAATTTTTCGAGTTAAACGATGATTTGGAGCATCTGTTGCTAAATTATCTTACAGAAAATGACGTAATTTTTGTACGAAACTTTAATTTTAAGTGGAGAAATGTCTTCTAGATGATTTAATGTCGCCTTAGATCTTTTGATATTTTGTAAAGAATTTTCTAGAAAGGATAAAAATATGCCGTTTAAAAGGGTTTATCCTTTGATGATTCGAGTGGTGTCAATCAATCCCAATTGTTCAAAAGATAAGATTTCGATGAACGTTTCGAACAAAATTGCTTAATTAAATGTAACCTATCTCTCGATTCTGACAAAATTATTGCTTGAATTAATTCAAGCAATATTTTCGGGAATATTTTAACTTCTACGGAGTGGTCCAAAAGTCGGTTGACCGAATTTTATGTTTCAGCAAACCTATGAATACGAACATGAACTGAATTTGTTAAGCGTTGTAAGTTATGCTTGGGACGAATTTTAAGCAATTTTTTGTAATTAAAAATCGACAAAATCTTTAAATTTATTTAATTAATTTAAAATATATGTTCTCGATTTTTAGTAGTGTCTTGCCTCTGTAAATCATACTTTTCTTGATAGCAGCAGAATCGTGCCGGTCATCCGTTTAATTCCGTTTTGGAGAAAATTTTTGAATTGAAATCATATGACTTCCGGTCCAGACCGGAAGTTCGTATATAGTTAATCGGGACCTCCTGACCCTAAGCTTTCCATCGTAATCTATGTAACTTCGTTTTCGAGATTACGGTAGGAGAGAGAGACAGACAGACGACAGACGGACACAAGTGGAAATTTATAGGTCTGCAATTTGAAAATAGCAACCCAAGAAATTTGAATAAGGCAACACTGCGGTTTTTAAAACGGTTAAGTGTCTTTTGGGCTACTCTATTCTTTTACAGGAATTTGCCATAGTGGATGAAGGATCAGAATAGCTAGAAAATCATTTTTAAATATATATATATATTTAAAAATGATTTTCTAGCTACAATATATATATATATATATATATATTGGGTTAATGTTACTCTAGGTGCCAAGATGACGGCTCGTCTCTGATTCCAGCAAGGAAACAGTGGGACACACGTTCTAACCTAACCTATTCTAATAATTTGGTTGCTAATAATTATGGTAATTTGTTAGAATTGTTTAGGTTAGAACGTGCGTTTCACTGTTTCCTTGCTGGAATCAGAGACGAGCCGCCATCCTGGCACCTAGGGTAACATTAACCATATATTGTATATAAAGGTCTAGATAGTAGAGGCCATCAGGACTATTTGACTTTGCTGTCTACTGTTTATCTAGGCCCCTAAATGCCTCTCTGCTCACCCCTAAATGTTTTATCTGCTAATCTCTTAAATGTCTCTAATGCTAACCTCCTAGAATTTAGGGGGTGAGTAGGACAGTTAGGGGTGAGAAGCCCTAAATGTCCTTTTACTCATCCCTAAATCTGCTAACCTCCTAAATATCCTGTGTAATAACCTCCTAAATGAAATGTATGTTAGTCCTCTAAAAGTCCTATCTGTTATCTTTCTTTTGATCGAAGACCTAGCCTTTTTTATGTAAAAGACTAGGGTTTAGGGGCTTGCAGCCCCAAAATTTAGTCTTTTACATGAAAAAAAAAACAATGTAAGAGATACAAAACTGAAGTTCCGTTTGATAAAGGGTTAAAGTCGAAATCTGTTTTTTGTTTTATTCATACATTTTTATGGCTTTCAAAGAAGGACGAAGACGACATTTGTGACTATCCAGGCCATCTCATCGCCTTCATGTCTTGTACATTAATATAAAATGAACTTTAAAAAATTGTATTTTGTCGAATTGTATTTCTTACATAGAAGAATAATCATTATTCCAGTTTTTTTACATAAATATAATATATTTTTAATATAATTTGACCCATTTAAGATGTTTTCCTGTCGAATTTTATCGAATAATCTGATCCGAGCCTGACATTATTTCAAAAAAATACACTCAATATTAATAATAATGTAATTTCCTTACTTAAACCCCAATATAACGCCATCCTATATAGCGCCACCCTCGTACAGCATCAAACAATGGACTTTCAAACTCTCAAACCTCGTCATTCTAAATAATTTTTATTGTTGGAGATTCTTCGGTCTAACGTCACGCTTGATTTAGCGCTGATTTCGTTCGCGCTATATCGAGATTAGTCTGTATTTCATTACTGTTTACAATAAAAATAACTTATTTTTTAATTTTAATAATATAAAAGAAAATATTCAATTCGAATTTCCATTCTGTTGCGTGTAAATTGTGCTGGATGTTTTGCGTAATGTATTTCTTGTGAATATTTTGGCGTAATTTTGTTGTACGTGAATATTTTCCCTTGTTTTTTTGTAATTAAAGTCGCGAAAAACTCTATAAAGTAATTTTTTTAAGAATACGAAATTTTAAAGTAGTCCCTGTAATATGTTAAGTACTGTTCTCTAGAACAGTGTTACAGTATCCGTTAGCTTTCTCTGGGTTTAAGACCTGGCCTTTTACGTACAAGACGAAATTTTTTATCGTTGTTTTTTATGTAAAAGACGAAATTTTGGGGCCTTTAAACCCAAAATTTCGTCTTTTACATAAAAAACAACGATACGAAAGCTTTACAAAAGTAATAAATTCTATTTTCAGCAAGGCCCTTCAGTGCCCGAGTGGCTAGAGCCACTGAATACTGGTAGTAGGACGTAGGTTCGAACCTCATCAACAGGATGATCATGTGGAGTTTTCGGGTTTTCTCACACGACTTAGGAATTATTTAGGTGTTGGACGCGTAACTTCATGTGTCCAACACTTAAATACAGGCCAATTCTCTGTAGAAAGTCCTCTCAGAATCCGTTTTCTTTTCAGATCATCCTTATTCCCTCAGTCCAATTCAATCCAATCCTATGTAGTGTTGATAATCCTAAGTTCTCTCCTGAATATCCTACGTCTGCGTAATCCTACATCTTACTAAATGTTCAACAGTCGTCAAATCCTCTTAAATATTAATAATAGTTCTAGCTCCTACCTCAAATAGACCTAGAAATCCCCAAGTCCTACCCTAAATAACCTATCTTGTGTAATCGTAAGTGTTCTTATCCTACGTCAAACAAACGAAAAAATTCCATGATAATAATTTAAAATATTTGCGTAGAAGCAAAGATCGAAGTCCTTTACTTATCCATTTACTTAATGGAATTGTTTCCATTTTATTTTTAACATATTATAAAAAGATTTTTCCTCGATTATCTTTAATTTATGTATATCCCTTTTCGATGAATTCGTTTCTTTGCAAACAAAATGTCTGGATTCGGTCATGGAGAACTCCATTTTATTCATCTCTACCACGAGAAAAAAGAAAGCAGCTAATGTTTTTTATTTATTGCATCGAGCGAAAACAGAATTTCTGTCATTTTTCTGTTACGTCATGCAATCGTTTTTACATGGCAAATAAAGAATATTCATATTTATTCATCTGTGACCTCTCCCGTATCTCCTATATAAGAGAATATCAAGATATGAGCAAGGATGTAGTTGCAGACATTCTGGTAAAGAGAGAATGTTCCTTTCTTCTGTTTTTTTTTTTTTTGTTATTCTTTTGTGTCCAAATAATAGGAATGATGATGACCGAGAAATGCGTTGTGGATGTCTTTTAAATGAAAGAACATTCCTGTTTATCCTTCTGCAACTATTCTCGTGTAAGAGAAAATATAGATATGAGCAAGGAATAAATTGCAGACTTCAAAGAAATAATCCTATTTTATTCTTCTGTAACTATTCTCATACAGAAGAAAATCGAGTTATAAGCAAGGATGAAGTTGCAGACGTTCCGGCAAAAAGAGAATATTCCTATTTTATTCTTTTACTATTCCCATATAAAAAATATAAGTAACTTTATTGCTTACTGAGGAAGAAGTTGCAGACATCTTAACCAAGAAAGAACACTCACTTTTATTATTCCAACAGAAAATCGAGATATTACTAAAGAAGAAATCTCGGACACAGCAAAGAAAACACATTCCCGCTTTATTCTTCATCAGATATTCCCAAATAATAGAAAAAAGAACAAGATATCAGCGAGTAAGCAAGAAGTTACAGACATCATTTAACCGGTAGACCCTATAAAAATCTGAATTATGATCAATCGCACAGATATCAACTTTCTACTTCTGTTACTTTGTCTACGGTCCAGATCTCACCTCGAACAGACGTTAAGTTATTGGCCACGTCTGTTTGACTCCACAACTCGAGTTTCACCTCGTTAATAGCCTTCCATTGCAATGAATCTAATCGATGTCTTGCACTCGTCGTGACAATTTGGCTATCTCACAACTCTCCACCGCCACACTAACTGCCCACTGGAGTAAACACGTAAGGAATTTTGCCCGCCGAGACAGGCAGACAAACAGACAAACTCTCCTTATTTATTTTCCTTCCGTATTTACCGGTTATATTCGTCTTGTTTTCCTCGTTAGCGCGCCATTTATATAATGATTTTCTAATGAATAATTTGATCATTTGTGTTAATTCCCTGTAAATTATCAATTAAAACTAGCGTCGCTTTAAATTTATAATCGTAACCGGCAAAATTAAAAGTTGGGCTGCACTTTTAATATTTTTAAAAATTTTATTTAAAATATATGCTCTCGATCTCAAATTAGTAGTCTGCTCCTGTAAATCATACTTTTCCTGATAACGGCAGAGTCGTGCCGGTTAACTACGTAACTCTGTTCTGGGGACATTTTTGAATTGACCAACAGACAGTAAAATTTATAGGTCTACAATTTTTTTCAAATTGCATCCCAAACACTTTCTGGTATACTTTATGGGAGCGCGGCCATTTCCTCCTTCCCTTTTTAAGGTGATTTAACCTTATCGATTGACCTTTGACCCGCTTCAATAAATCAATGGAGGTTCGGGGAGTGAGGAGAAGTCGTTTTATTATAGAATAAAATTCCCATTGACCCCACTAATTAGGTGAGAGGTGAGGAAGTAGAGGCGAGGAGGGTGATGAAACGGCCATTTTCTTGATAAAAATCGCCTCGTAAAAAACTATAAATGAACTTTTAACGCTTGATTTTTATTTTTATGATGAGGAAAAAAAAAGAAAAGAAATTTAGTAATTATGTCGACATCTCTCTTAATTCTTAATGGATATTTTTGTTTGCTCGATACACTCGATACCCCCATTAATTCTGTATCAAAGGTAGTGTAGATGCGCCCTTTAAAAGGTATTATTATTACTTTATTTTCTAAGCTGTTGGAAATCTTAGACGTAACATAATCGGATTAATTAAATTTGAAAGTTTCAAAGTCTAAGAGGAAGAATTTGGTGTGTATGTACTTGTATGTAATTAAATGTAGCCAACGAATTTCCTTTCTTTGTTTTTGCCGCGTTCCAAAAGTCGGTTAACCACTTTTTCTCCCTCAAATAATTAGCCGTTTATCGCAAGAAAGTAATTGCAAGAAATTCTTTGTTTGTAAGAGTATACAGGGTGACCTAAAAGTCGTGTTTTTCCTCGACTAATTCATCAGTTACGGTAAGAAAGGCAGTAATTGCATGAAATTATTTTACGGGTTAACCTTTGCAGCAGTAAAATAAATTTTGGCCCACCCTGCGCCTTAATTTTTGGCAATTTCCGCCAGAATCTTTCGAAAATCGGTTCGATTAATGCGAATTTTATGAAAGGTCTAACGACACCAGCAAGTTTGCTAACTCTTAGAAAATTATAACGGTTAATAAACCATAAGATGTTATTATGGTTAATCTTATGATGAGATAGCAATCGAAGGTACGATAAGATGCTAAATTAGGCCATAAAATGCATCAACTCTGCATCTGATGGATAGAGATAGGAGGCATAAGTGATAAGATGGCCACAAAAGTACACTTTATCTAGTTACAAACATGCGAAATTTTATGCCCCTTCTCGCGTTAGTAAGCATAGATATGTACTTTTTACGATGTACACAACCTTCTAAGGTAAAATATCTGGAAATTTTGTAAAGGGGACGTATCTGAAAGCCGTAATCTGTGACATAAAACTCCATCTTTCAGAGTTTTATGCCTTTGTAGATGTAACGAATCAATTGGAAAACATCTACAGGAGATATAATATTGTAGATTTGGAGGATTTGCCAACAATAAGATACAGCATCCCTAGGCTTTTCGAACCATTAATCAATAGATTAACAACAAATTGATGATTTAGGAAGCATCCTCCTACCCTCTAAAGACACGCGATTAAGGATTTTTATGATTTTCTGACAATTCTTTAACGTATCTTTTCGCTCTCTCTAACCATTTGTTGGAGGATATTGAGGGCGAAAAAATTAATCAAAACGTCCACATTTTGAAAAAAAAAATTCCAGCAACGAGTTGCGTAACTTTTCCGGCAGTAAATTTAAAATTGCGAGTAGCACCATCTGTTATTAGATTTTATTTTTTAAAACTTTTTATATTATTAATTATTATAAAGTGGGTGGCAAAAAGCTTAATTTTGTGGATAGGGATGGGTTTTTTTTAATAACAAATTGCAATGAGTCCGACCCACTCGAGATACGGCACGTGACCACCTCTATCTCTTTACCCCCTCGACCTTTAACCTCCAAAATTTAACAGAATTAGCACCCCTAATATACGAACCTCCTTGCAAAATTTCAGAAAATTTCGACAGAAGGTACAGGAGTTATTAAGCTTCAAAGTGGGTGAACAAAGTCGTATCTCCCATACACTAGGATGCTTACACGCAGAAAAAACCCGCGAAATATTAGCATTTCTCGACGTTTCAAGGTCACCCGAGTCCAAAAATGTAAAAATTTGGGGAGGGGGTCAGTTTTTGACATGCCTCCATACTTTTCGTCTATTCAATTCCTCTATACTTTAATTAAGAAATATTCACGAATTTAAACACACGTTAACGAATTCTTTTACGTTTAAAATAATAATAACAAATAAATAATTTATTAAAAATCATAATTTAAAAATAAACGAATCGTTACATTTATAAATTTATAACTTAAAAGTTTAATATTTTATAAGGATAATGAATTAAAATTGAATAAATGATGTGGGCAGGATGCGGAGAAGGAAAAAAATGGCCTCTTAATTCTACTCTCAACTCTTAAAATAAATAAATAAATTTATCTTCTTTAGAATTTTTAATAATTCTAAGGAAGATAAATTAATTTATTTATAAACTTAATAAAAATTTAAACTGGTTAAATAACCAGTTTAAATTTTTATTAAGTTTTTAACCTGTTACCAAACACTTTATCGGGGGAAGTAATTATAAAATACACTCACGAATAGCATCTGTGCTATTTTACTTCTAGAGTTTTATTACTGTAAGCTGTAGAATCGTAGGAAAAAAATTCTTCTCCTATCTGGTAACATACTCGCTTCATAAATTTTTATATAACTGATACAGGGGGAAGAAAAGAAGGGGGAAAAGAAAGGAGGAGAAAGAGGTTCAGGAGCAATCTCGCGATTCTCATTCTTTAAAAACTTTCGCTTTTTCCGTCGAAGTAAATAAAAATATTAATATAACTTCGCTTTAACGTCGTTCTATTCTCGTTATAACGCCTATAAAACGCATTAATGAAGCACTAGATAAATTTTAAATTATGTTTATATAATAATATAAGTGCGTGTTTATCTGGAAACCTCTTAGAAAAGTAATAAAGTAGGCGATGAATATAAAAATATTTTCCACGAAAGTAAAATTGTTTTTTATCGAATTCCAGCTTATTATCCTGTAATACATTTTAAAAAGTATTCTACAGGATAATAAAAATCTATAAAAAATTTTAAAAAATTAGAAAAATCATAAAAATTTTTAAAAAATTTTAACTTAAAAATGTTCAAGAACTTTTAAAAAATCCCAACACTAGGTTGAAATTTTTAAAAAAATTTATATAGATTTTTACTTTCGGAAAAATTGGATTTTTTTAATACCAAAAAAATATTGTATATATTCTAATGTAGAAATTTTTTTTTCTAAATGTCAAATAAAAATTGGAAAATTTTTGAAGGAAACTTTTATCGATGCGAATTCGTTATACATGAAAGAAAGAAAAAAGATTTTTCCAACGTTTCCAGTTGGCTTATGAGAAAAATCTCGCTTGATTTGTTAATCTTGAAAGATTTAGAGATTGGAGAAGATGACAAAGTTCGGAAATTAACCTTGGAGAAAATTATTTTCAACCCGTGTATGAAGTTTGTCACGTTTAGATTCGATTTTTTTTAAATAAAAAATGCTACTGAAATTAAGGTTTTCTGACACGAAATTCCACCGTAAAGACTAAAATAATAATTTATATATAAACAAACCTCGATATAACGCCGCTGTTTCTTCGTCTCTGAAACTGATAACGAAGGATACGACGTTTAATACAGTGTTTTTCAACCTTTTTCATTGAATGGCACTCCTGATTGAAAAATAAAAAATCGTGACACCCTTGACCAGCGGCGGATCTAGAATCTAAATAATTTATAGGGGAGGCTAATGGGCCAGATGAACCTTTTGCGAAAACGAATATTACGCGCAACGCTGGGGTGGGGTCCGGGAAGGGACTCTCTCCCCGAGAAGAAAAATTTTAAAAATTGACAGTTTGAAGTAGCATTTTAATGCAAAAAACGTTTCTACGTGTTCAAAATCAAAATTTAAGTCCATTGAATTTTGTCGAATTACCTACATGTAAAATAATAGTCTGGCTATTGTTTTTTTTAAATCTACTTTTATTATCGGCCCTAAACTTTGCGACACCCCAATCGTGGCGCCGTGGCACCCTAAGGTGCCGCGGCACCCCGGTTTGAAAACACTGGTTTAATAGTTACGAGGAAGTTCAGTTCACGATCATTGGTTGGCACTAAACGAGGGTGACGTTATATCTAGGTGTATTGATAAGCCGGTACAATTAAGTCTAACTGCTTGATTAATTTTATGTATTTCCAACACGTTTGTGAAGTTTTACACTTGTATATTGGGAGGACGCATTTGGAAATATGGCGCCCACGATATTCAGGTCCCCAGGCTCACGGTATGCAGGCGCCTCAATGCTTATAATATTCATAAGCCTTCCAGGCCCCTAATATGCAGGCGTTCCAGACCAAAACTAATATATCAGGTGCATCCACTTAAGCTTTCGATTTGCACAACTTAATCTCGAGAACTGAGTTAGTTAGATGAAAATCGAGACCAGTTATGGAAAGTTCAGGGCAGGAGACCCTGATTAACAATATACGAACTTCCGGTTTGCACCAGAAGTCACATGATTTCAATTCAAAATTTTTTCCCTCGAACGGAGTTAGATACACGACGTGCACGATTCCGCTGTTATCGGGAGAACTACGATTTACAGGGGCAAGTCATCGCTAAATTGAGATCAAGAGCATATATTTTAAATTACATAAATTTAAAATAAGATTAAAAATTGCAGATATTGTGACATCGTCGCAATAACTAATTTCCCATTCTTTTATGAATTGTTTCTATATAAAATTATTCTATTGTTATTACTGTATTATAATTATTATTTTGAATTTCTCTGTCCCATGTTCTAGTGGGCCTAATGAGAAAACTGTGTGTACATTACACTTTTATTTTTAAACAAATTCGCTCCCAAAACTTAAATTTTTAATCGTGTTTCCTATGCGGAATTCAATCAGGAACTTAATTGATATTGATAAATCAGTAGAGGCAACTTGTTTAATTGTTTGATTAGTGTTGTGTTTGTCGTACTGTTCACGTTTTAATCCCTGATTTATCATTTTCTCTGCTTTTCTTACTTAGAGATGTGGAGATTTACTGAGCTCCTAGTTGACTCTCTTAGGAAAAAGTAAACTAAAGACATTTTTCATGTTTATCCTTTAAATCGTTTTTGTTTGTTTCCAGTTAAGTTTAATCAAAAAATTTCTTTCTTTTTTTATTTTTCTCGTAATTTCTATATATTTTTTCTTTCCTAAATGGTAAAAGAAATGGCTCCAAAAATAGCATTTAATAATAATGATTTTGGGATTATTTTCTCTAATTGGATGCAAAAATGTTTACATAAGTCATAAATTAACCCGCTTGTTAAGGACGGAGTGAGCTTTAATTTTAGAAAATTTGAAATTTTATTAATGGAATTTTTAAATGTTCTTTAATTTTGTTTGTGTTTTATCGTCTAAACTTCTTAATTATATTAAAAATATTAAGTTTTCTACTACTTACAGTGCGTTGTAAATGGTTCTTAACTTCATTTGCCTCGTTAGTTGCTCGTTCTTTTGTGTAAAATTCATTCTGTTTTCTTGAAATTTAGTCTTTAAAGTGTAAAAATATTAATTTTATAATTACTTAAAGATAAATTTACGTATTTAGAACCGTATGAAATGGAATAAGGCCCTAACCAATAAGGTTAGAGCCTTATTGCATCCCATATGGGTCTGGATACATCTATGATCTAAGCCCTAAACCAAATGCTCTAATAAGAGCATTTTGTTAGGACCCCAGACGAAGAAGGCCCTAAAATTTAGTTTTTTGTGTGTAAAATTTGTACAGAGCTGATGTAAATTGAATTTTTCTTCTGATAATGTGAAAAATCTGTTTTAATATCTTTCTGAAAGGGATGGCGCTTTATAGTTTTGACTTTTGGGGCCCCATCTCACGTATCACGTATTAGTAATGCCATACATTATATATGATACACTGATACACGCACTGACCCTTTTATAAAAATAATTTTATACGTAACTATAAGATATATTCATATATCCAGATAGATGAGATCATGATCATTAGGAGTATTTAGTACAGGGCCCGACATAGAGAGACCCGAAATTTAGCTTGTTTTATGTTAAAAAATGTAGAAGCGATATAAATTGAATTTTTTTCGTGATAAGTAGTGAAAAATCTGCTATTCGTATATTTTTCTGGCTTTCTGAAAGGGATGAGGTCCTACATCATCTCGCTCTCTCTCAGTTCCTGCATGTAACGTATCCGTGTATCATGAGATATATTCGGTCAGGAAACGTGAAAACGTACGTTACGGTTGCAGATTACTAATTTATGTTAGCTTTTACATTTTTTTATTGGCCTGTAACGTTTTAAAAGTAAGAATTTATTACTTTTCCTAACTGCAGATTATCTCAGTTGTTAGTCGAGAATAACAACAACAACAACACAGTTTAATAAATCGATGCAACTGGCAGTCTGTGCAAATGAATCAGCTCTGTCCTGCTTACTGTTGAGACAACAACATATCTCATTCGTCCCCGCTTAAAACGTCGAACGTGTTTGTTTAGCATATTTCACAGCAAACCAACTCAACGCGTACAACTTGTTTTTTCTTTTCTCTTTGATTAATTTCCATCAACTCCAAGCACATTCTTCACTCCTCCAATTATCGGTTATCGATATTGTTTAGAGTGTTATAAGTGGCGCTAAAACGAAGAAAAATACATCAAAATTGCTAATTTTTTAAACGTTATAATCGTGTAGATATAGCATCACCCATCGTAGAGGATGCTCTAAAGGGAGGAGGAGGAGGAGGAGGAGGAGGAGGATCGATTTCTGTGTTGCTCTTCTCTAATTTTCTCTGATTTAAAAATTTAAATCCTGTTCGAAGTATATAATTTAAACATTTTTAGAGTGTTTAGAATATATTTTATTCATTTAAATTAACTAAATATTTGAGAAATGAGTTGAAATATTCCAGCTTTAACGATTCGTCACTAATGTGTACAGTGTACTACTTTATACATACATCAATCTAGCTAATGAGGCTTATTTAAGTTATATGTATCTTATTAATTAGTTTGGTAGGAAGATAAATCAAGCAGGGAGAACGTTATAAATAAAAAATAATTTTAAAAATCTTCTGTAAGGGGGGGAGAGAGTGGTTGTAGTAGCTTCATTCAGAACACGTCGAAGCCATATCTAAGAGAAGATTGGTTGTTCTGTCGTCTGAAAAAGGATGAGATCATATATTAGCATGATTAAAATGAGATCAATATAGAACAAGGAATAGTTAAGCAGGCCCCTGTGCTTATCCAATTGTGTTTCTACATATTTAATTTTCTAACGTAGCAAATTAAAGTTCAACTTTATCATCCCCACCAAACTTTCTCCCCTTCTTAACAACGTTATTAAATTTTATGAATGAAGTTACCTTTTCCTTCTTCTTTAATACATAAACAATATCAATAATTTAAATGTAAAAAAATGGAAATTTTTATTAAAAATATTCGTGATTTGATAATACTCGCAGGAGCTATTGTAAATTTACAATATTCCATAAATTATTCATATTAATTCTTCTACATCGTTTAGAGAAAATGGAACTTAACATGCATTTTCTACTGGAGAAAATTTCGTATATATATATATATATTATTTATTTTATGTAATTAAAAGGGGGGTTTTTAAGTCAGCCATCTTTTTTGTGTGTGTGTTTTATTACATTTTCCTGCTTAAAAAATGCAAAAATTAAGTGAGGTAATGCATAAATTCGATAGGAATTGTTCCAGTCGCGTACCTAAAACTGATTTAAATGCTATGAATTTAGATTAGGAGACGTGGGGAATTGCTGTGAATTTTCTAATAAATTATACTTTTATTTTATTAATTAAATTTTAGACGGTAATATCTTAATATTTAGCGCACAAACGTTTATCTTTGTTTAGTATAAACAGTTCATTTGTGTAGTAAACCATTTATATACTGTTTTACATAACTAAACAGGATTTTCAGTTAACTAAAATTCAGTTAACCGTTCTTAAAGTCACTCTGTGTATGTATACGTATATTTATTTGCAGAGAATATATATATACTCTTCGTATACGTTTGTGTGTACGTATTGCCTTTGTATATTTGTGTTTGCAGTTTGTAGGTGTGTGTATATATACATATATATAAGTAATATATACACACGCCTACATACATTGATTTAGTGTATACCACTATAAGATATTTTTATTATTTTCACTAAAAAAATACTGAAAAATAAAAATGACTGCACATTCTCTAACTATAGGAAGCTTTATTACTTAGAAAATAAAAGCTGCATCGAAGTCTTCTTTCACAAGATCTTTATTTCTTTAAACTTTATTGCTTAGGATTCTATAAAAATACTCAGGCGTGAGGGTTCCACAGATGTTAAAATCATGAATAACACTGGTATACAGTACATGAAGGATAAAAAAAAACAGAACTGCACTGAAATTGCATAAAAGATGTCAAACGAATAAATATCTGGTGATGAAAAGTATATTTTGTACGCCGTACAGACTATATATAATTTACATTAAGGCAGTAGAGTAACCGGAGGGGTGTCCAGGAGGCCCCTTTGTAAATAAATAAATTAAGAAGAATCAAATAAGTACAGGAAAATTCGAATTAGGGGTCTCATGTGCAGTGTTCACTTCAGATATTTTTCTTTGGAGGAATTTTTAGGGAAAATATTTTTTTATCAAAGGTTGCTTTGAGGCCCCCTGTTAGTGGGAGCCCAAGACAATTGCCTTTTTTTTGCCCCTGAGGAAAACGGTTTCAATGTGACAAATACACGTACTGTACATACAATATGTAAGAGTTTACTCTTCATATACAGTGGTACAGGAGTGAGTACACCTTCTAATTTGGGCCCTTCTAATATTGGCCCTAGTCACACTATCCCATTAATGCATAAAAATATAGTAATATATAATGTGTTATATAACAGCGTATATAACCATAATAAATACCATACATTATATTACAGTATATGTTGTTTATATACTATATATATCTCGATAAACTTCGTACAAATCTAAAATAAATTCGAAATTTTTACTCAGTTTATATTATTTATAAATAAACAAATTTTCGAAATTGTTTACCATTCAAAATGATAAAAATTCGATCTTCCCGGCTCTAAAAAAATTATAAAAAATGAAATTTCTATTGAGGATAATAAAATGAATACAAACATTCAAAAAAATCCATGAATTTACTTTAGCCAAACTCTCTAAAAATAACATTTTTCTTACAAAAAAAAGAAGAAGAAAATGTTGAGATTGAAAGCCAACAAATACAACATTCAAGTCAAGATAAATTCCAACAATCTTCAAATTTATTGGGCTGCAATTTGAAAAAAATGTAGACCTATAAATTCCCACTAGTGTCTGTTTGTCCTTCCTTAATCTCAAGAATGTAGTTAGACAGATAAAAGTCGAGACCAGATATGGAAAGCTTGGGGCGTGAGGGTCTAATTAATCGTATAAGAACTTCCGGTTTTCACCCTAAATTACGTGAATTCAATTCAAAAATTTTTCCTTAATCGGAGTTAGATAGATGATCGGCAAGACACTATTGCTAACAGGAAAAGTATGATTTACAGGGCCATATACTACTAATTTTGGATGGAGAACATATATTGTAAATTACATAAATTAAAAATATATGCTCTCGATTTCAAATTAGTAGTCTTTTGCCCCTAAATAAGTTAAAAATCGCAGCTTGGTATTGTGACGTCGTCACAATAAATAATTGTTTTACATCTTCTTTCATAATATTTATCATGCCAAGATGATTGAGTAACAATTCATAAATTAAATTAATTAAAATTACATATTAAATTAAATATTTAACTTGGTATATCCCTTATATATAAATTACTTAACGTCTTTTAATCTGTTAATAAACATTTTACATTCGACTCATTATAAAAATTTACATAATTGATCATAAAATTGCAAGAGGAGAACGATCGTTAATCTCATTTTTACATAATTAAAAGACGTGGCACACTTTTTTCTTCGGGTTATTCTCCTTTTTTAACTGTTAAATAAGTTTCTTCATGGTTATTAAGAGACTAAATTCGTTTTATAACAGTAAGAAAGGGGCGATATTTTCTGTAGCAGATAATAAAGATACAACGAGGCTAAATTGATAATTAACCCATTTAAAATCATGATAATGTCATAAATTTTTAGTGTGATGATAAATCTTCTCGAGTTTTATTTTTGATTTTATTTTAAAAAAATTGTTTTAAGTTAATTATAATGCTTTGGAAGAGAGCATTGTGTTAACGGCGCTCTGTGTTACATTAATAATAGGAGATAAGTGTGGAAGTTTGTTAGGGCTTAGTAGCTACCTAAGAAAGGAGAGTGGTGGGTTTATATGTACATATTTTATAAGTAGATTGGCAATACTCGCGTGGTTTGGTCCTTTGAAGAGGGTTGGAGATAGAATGGCTTCTTTTCTAATCCTCTTTTGGAGTCCATACGGTCACTTTTCTAACCCTCTTCTAGCGTCCACATAGATTCTTCTTTAACCCTCTTTTAGAGCACAAATGGGCTCTTTACTAACCCTCTTCTAAAGACCAAACAAGCTCTTATCTAACCCTCTTATAAGGACCAAACCAAACCTACTGTCCAATCTATCGAATAAAGTATGAACAGGATGAATTTAGAGACATAAAGTAAGAAAGTAACACTGGAATCTGAAAAAGACAGTGATACTGTAGATACGTACTATACAGTCTGCTGATCAATGATAGCACCTAAGAACTAGAATACTTCTAAAACTAAAAACAAATATTAAATGGCCAGATTCCAAGGACCAGAAAATATGGCCGGATGCCCAAAATGACCACGTCCAGACAGGTTATACGTACTCCAGAGAGGGCGAAGACTTAAGAGCTCAAGTGATGACAATGCCGAATGAATTGAATTTATATAATTGGACTGCAATTTTCTCAAATTGCAGACTTATAAATTTTCACTGTCGCCTGTCTGTCGTTTCTTAATCTCGAGAACTGTGTTAGATATATGAAGGTCGCGATTTGATGCTGCGGAAAGCTAAGGGGCAGGAGGACCTGATTAACAATATACGAACTTCCGGTCTCGAACGGAAGTCACGTGATTTCAATTCGAAAATTTAATCCCGAACGGAGATACCGGCATGACTATTATTAAAGGAAAAGTATAATGTACAGGGGCAAAGACACTACTAATTTCAGACCGAGAGCATATATTTTAAATTAAATTAATTAAAATACGATTAAAACTTGCAGCATTGTGAGTGTCACAATAACTTTTGTTCGTTTAAATTGTTAAGAACAAATGGGCTTATGAGTTGAGTTTATATACAATTTAAATTAAAAACAAATTCAAGGCAAAGAATAAAACATTTTAAAATTAATTTAAAGAATATTTAAATTAATTTTATTCGGTTTATGGTTAATTTTAGATAATTTGACAATTTGCATATCATCAATCGTAACGTAGCAGAACGAATGGAAAGATAGAGAAGGAGAAACAACACTTTCTATAACGTCAATTTATCTTTACTGAAACGTAATCTTTGTTTAATTTACAGAAATTAGATTTTAATTTAATCTTTTAGAAATTTCTTAATTTAAAAATATATTTCGAATTTTTCCAAATTACAAACTTTCTGAATATTTTAAGTATTAAAGATAAAGAAGAGGGAGAGAAGAATTATGTAAATTAGTTGTCTCCTTAACTTTATCATTTAATATTAAGTAAAGTTTATCAGAAAAATGTTTAGGAAATAAAAATAGTAATAAATTATTTTAGAAAATTCAATTTTCATTTAAGAATTCTTTTACAAAAGAAGAAAAATCTCACTGAAATTTTGGCAGAATTTCCAACATTTTAACACTTCTACATAAATAACTTACATATCTTGCTTCTCTGTTATATTAATATTAATTATTTTTATATTTTGTTTACTGGGAGAAAGATTATTATAATTTTATAATATTTAGAAGTGAAGAAGAAAGGGGAAGGGGAGGGAAAATGTATCTCTCTTCGTCATTAACTTATGTAAAATTATGCGTTGAAAAATATACAAGAGTGCATCTTTTAAAAAAATCACTTTAATATTTATAAATTAAAATAAGTCTAAATAATATAAATATTTTAAAATTTGTATGAATTTATTTTATTATTCAGGCAAAGAATAAAACATTTTAAAATTAATTTAAAGAATATTACTCTTCTGTAGCACTCTTCTGTAGTGAGGACTTTACAATTACAAAAACTTTCCTTTTTATTATTTTTAAGTGATAATTCGTTGATTTTTTAGAATATTTAAGAATTATTCAAGAAATTATTACTTGAAACTATACAAAAATGGAGTTTATATAGTTACAATAAAATAGAAAATAGCACAAATTCTTATGTAATGAAGCCTCATTACATAAGAGTTTATGCTATTTTCTAGCGAGACTGTGTGAGAAAATAGCAAAAAATATTCTTTATAAGTTCAAAAAACATTATTTAATTCGTTATTTCTTGCATTTACAAAGGAATATCTGTTATTTTCTAACACGCTCCCACTAAGACCATGCTAGAAAACTGCATATATAACAAGACTTTCTAACTGTAAAAACCTAATTTTAATGCCGAGTTTTAATTAATAATTTATTGAATTCGTCTCTAATTATTCTCTTAGAATATTTAAGAATAATTCAATTTTATTAAAACAGCCACGGGAGCCACATACAAACTCGATTGTCTTGTCTTTAGCTAACTATTATGTCCTAACAAACTTTCACAATTATCTCCTGTTATTAATGGGATGTAATGAAAGCCAGCTTTAATGCAAGTTCGAAAAGTATATTCTCTCCTACATTCTCATAATTTATAACTAATTGGATGAGTGGTTTCGACGATAATTACTTGCAAGGATTTTTAATGAAATCAATTCGGTGTGAAACCGCAAAAGAGGGGGAGAGAGAAGCATTATTTTTTTTTACTATGGGCTTTAATGCGATTTAAATTATAATAACGTTAAGAATCCGCTTAACTTAATTTCTTTCATTGTAGATTTAAAATGGGGATGCGAATTTAATCTTGTGTAATGTCGTGAAATCCTTCCGTGGGTTGGTTTTTTATCACCAAGTGTCTTGTGAGCTGTAACGGTTTCCGGGAATGCAGATTCGAGACAAATTACCCATTGCTTGGTTAAAATTAAAGTTTCTTTTACTCAAAATTCCAAGAATTTACTTAATTGGCCTCATTAAAATCGAAAGTAACCCTTATTAAACTCGGTTTTAAACACGTAAAAATGAATTGCTTTGTAGAAAATTCTTTGAAATGTCTTCTGTGTCCGTGTAAATCTGCTCGGAAGTGGATAGCGCTGGTTAGTTGGTCGGGGGTTCGTGCCCGATCAAAGAGATGGAGTCTTCTCACCTATAGTAACGGGATAGTCACGTGGAGTTCTCCTGGTGTTTTCTAACACCTAAATAGGGATTATTTTCTTATAGAAAATCCTCCTGGAGGCAGATCATCCGTGTGTTGCTTCTCCACATCGCATCGATTCAACCCATGTAAATCTTCAAATATTGTGGAAAGTAATCGCTACAATTCGTAGAAGATGTAGTTTATATCAGATTTTTTCCCGCGATGTATAATTTTCGATGTTACTGATACATTTTCCTCTATCATCCATCATGCGAAAGGAAATAGGTTCTTCATTCTTTGAGAATCTCTTCTTCTTGTTTGCGGTAGAAGATAAGAAAAAATACATCAGCGATATCGAAAATTATATTTCCAGCTGGAAAAAAGATTATAGAATATTTTTAAAATAAATCACAATTAAAAATAATTAAAATAATTCGCAATTAAACAAGCTCTTTTGGGACTTGTATCATTTAATCGAAGCGAAACCCTCCCCAAAAAAATTAAAGATGATTTTAAAATTTAGAAAACTGCTTATTTTTACAAGAAAAGGAATGTAAAATGTTTTCCAACCATCTCCAAATTTTGCGAATTTTCTTTATTTATAAAATGTAGGGAGGCCCAGTAGTCAGTTAAGAGAATTTTTGCAAGAGAAGAAGAAGAAGAAGAAAGAGGAAGAGGAGGAGGAGGAGGAGAATAAGGAAGAGGAGAAGGAGGTGGAGGAGAAGGATTAGGTACAGTTATAAAAAACAAGAAAATATTTTAACTTTTCATAAATTCAGCAAAATAATTTTTAATTTAGGAGAAAAAACGAACTTTATCGTCAATTATTTTGTACAATTTTATCTTTATGAGTTTTACTCGGTTCTTTTTATAACCATTTAAGTGATCTTAAAGGAAACTTTTTCAAAATAATTGCAAATAACTAACTTTTATTTTCTAAATAAATGACGAATAAAATGTTTCATGCAGAAAATTAAAACGTTTTTTTATTATTATTTTAGTTATTTATTTAAATAATAATAATTTTGTTTTTAGTTTTTATGATAATATATTAACCCGGATATGACTTTTATTTTATTTTCGAAATTATAATTAATGAGCCATTTTTTAAAACGTCTATAGGAATTAGTAACGATTAGTAAAGTCTTAGGGTACAATAAATTTTAATTTTTGGTGCATAATTTATGAATAATAAAGGTTTTTTATTCGAAAAATAAATTAAAAAATACGCTGGAAAAGCTAAGCAAATAAATTTTTCTAGCGTATTTCAGCATCATTTTTCAAAAAATTTGGTATATTTATGCGTTGTAATGCTTTAAAGTAAGAAAAATTTTAATTTTTAGTACAAATTCAATAAATATTTTAAGGGCTTTTTGTGTGTAAAAATATAAAAACCACGTTAAAGTACGCTGAAAAACTGAATTATTTTCAGCGTATTTTTTTTTTTTAATTTATAGGAATTAGTTATGATGATTAAAGTGTTAAACTAAGCTAAATCTTAATATTCTGGTACAAAATTTATGAATAATAATGTTTTTAGATTTAGAAAAATACATTTAAATATGCAGAAAAATTAATTTTATCAGTTTTCAGCTTCTTTTTTTAATTTTACAGGAATTAGTAACGATTAGTAGAGTCAAGCCGAGATAAATTTTAATTTTTGGCACGAAATTTATGAATAATAAAGGAGTTTTTTTTTGTACAAAAGTTTAAAAATGACGCTTAAATGCGCTGAAAAAAAATTCGCTTTCTTAGTTTTTCGGCTTACTCCAGCATCATTTTCTTAATATTTAGGAATTACTGAAAATTTGTAAAGTCTTAAATGATGATAAATTCTAAATTTTGATAGAAAATTTATGAATAGTAAAGTTTTTCAAGCTTAAAATTATAAAAATTACGCTGGAAATTATAGAAATTATGCTGGAAATACTCTGAAAAAAATTCACTTCGTTAGTTTATTCAGCGTATTTTTTTTCGTTTTAATATTTATAGGAATTAGTGACGATCATTAATGCCTTAAACTAAGATAAATCTTAATTTTCGGTACAAAATTTATGAGTAATAAAGATTTTTATGTTAAAAAAATACACCGAAATACTCTGAAAAAATTCTGATCAGTTTTTCAGCTTATTTTTTTTTAATTTTACAGGAATTAGTAACGATTAGTAAAGCCTTAAACTAAGTAAATATTAATTTTTCTACAAAATTTATGAATAATAAAACTTTTATATTAAAAATAACTTAAAAAATACGCTAAAAAAGTTCACTTCGTCAGTTTTTTCAGCGTATTACATGAAAAAAAATCGAATATTTCTTTGAAAAGTTCCATTTAGAAGGAGAAGAATGCTATTAATAACTACTAAAGGAAATTATATATTTTTTTTTCCTTCCATGGTTGAAGTTAAATGAAGCGAATTCGATCAATCAGAATCAAATGTTCGAATTTAAAACATTTTTAAAAAATGTAATTATATTAAAAGGTACATTAATTAATATTTTTCCCATTAAAATTAATATAAAAAATAATTTTTATGATCTTATAAAATTGTAATCTTGCTTAGTTTCGATTCATTCAATAAATTTTTTATTTGTGTTTAGCGCCCGATTATGCAAATAAGACCTGACTCCCTTGTAATGTTCTACGATAATGTGACTTTTTTTAGATGTCTAACACCAAAATAGAGGCATATTTGGAGGTCTAGCGCCTAAATAGCGGCCACTTTTTCCTCGCAGTAGGCATCCCTCCCCGCGTTAGGGGCATCTCATCTCCTAAGTTGATCTTTCTTTTCCTTGTGTATTTTTCAGGATTTTCGCTAAACCTTCTTTGATAAATTTGAAATATTTAATAATTGAATCTTTTAAGTAAGTTATCAATAACATTTTTACTATGAATTGTGAATAAATTGTTCTTTATTTAATAGGGGAGAGAGTAATAATGGTTGGTAGGATCACTACTAACCATCTCTAAATCACAGAGGATACAAGAGAGGATCCATCTATACCCAATATTTTAAGATTCGTGAAAGATAAGCTAAGAAAGAGAACTGTGTACACACGTGTGTACCAGCTTTATAATGCAAATTTTAAATGACAAAGATGGCGACGATGATGTCATTTGATTCAAACGTCATTATCTCAATACTGGGAGGAGAAATTTGATTGTGGGGAATGTTCCAATGAGGTTTCGTATTGCGGGTGGGAAATAGTAGAATAGAATAAGTTTCTAATGGAAAAAGAAGGGAAGACTATCTTTAGTAATATGTCTACAAATCTTAAATCCACTATCACATCATCCAAATCTCTACTTAAGCATGCATAAGTCTACAGGGATTTGGATAACGACAGTGGATTTAAAGTCCAAGCGCATATTGTTAAAGATATTTATTCCCTTTTCGATCCGTAACCTTTTATTCTATTATATTCTATTCTCAGCCTCGGAACCCCACGAGAATGTACTCCACAAACAAATCTCTCCGTGTAGTATCGAGGTAATGGCTCTTGAATCAATTCGCATCGTCTCCTGTTTTAGTAATCATGAAGGTCTCTTCCACTAATAAAAATATTTATGACCATTGACTTGAATAAATAATCTTTAATGAAAAGTAATTAAATATATTATGAACGAGCAATTGTTTATTGTGACGTCATCACGACGACGGGCAGCAATTTTTAATAGACTTTTAATGTAAAAAAATCACGTGACTTCCGGTTCAGATCTCCACATCTGGTCTGGATTTTAGTGGTGTCTTGCCCCCCGTATGTCATACTTATCCTGATGCCCCGTCATCTATCTAACTCTCTTCTCGAGAAATTTCGAATCGAAATCACGTAACTTTGTTTTAGACCTGAAATTCTTGCACAGTTCATCGGGATGTCTGGCCCTTAAGCTTTTCGTATCTGGTCTCGATTTTCATCTATCTAATCTCGTTCTTGAAAGTAAAGGAGGGCAAGCGAACGGACGGACAGACAGACAACAGTGAGAAGGTATAGGTCTGCAATTTGAAAATTGCGGAGCAACAAGCGAATCTTCACTTTTAATCCTCTTCTATGATTTAGTGATTCATTATCATTTATATTTTATATTGAATGAAGATATAATTGGTTCAATTGAAGCTTGAATTCAAGCTTCAAATGATATTTATTTACTGATGTAAAACGAATCATAAAGAACTCTCTTCACGACTTTAAAGAAGCTGAAAATTCCTGATGATTGCATTCCAGATATCTTTGCATTTCATTAATTGCATTCCAGATTCTAGGTATTAGTAAAAGAATTCCTTGCTTTTTTTAGAGAAAGCACAGAATTGTTTATCAATCTTCTATTGATTCCTTATAAATTTCTTATGATTTTTTTATAGATTCTTTTTAAAAAATCCATGATTCTCTCTGCGACTCTTTGCTTCTCTAAAGAGAAACGGAAAATCGTAGATAGAATCGTATGAATTTCTTCACTTCTGTTTTATGTTTTCTATATGTCATTCTCTGTTATTTTTTCTGTTTTCTGTATGAAGTTTTCTGTCCGCTTCCCGTTTTCTGTAAACTCACCTGAGATAAAAATACTAAATAGAAGAAAGACAAATTTATTCCAGATTCATCTTAATTATCAATAATTAACATATTTTTCTTCCATATTATACTTTATTTAAGTAAATAATTCTATCTACTCGAGATAATGCCACATTTTATCTGAATTGGAAGTGATTGAAGATAAATCGAGTCTTGAATAATTAACTAAATCATCATTTCTGATAATACAGAAGTATATGACATATTGAATTATGAATACAACTCGAAGAGATGAAGAGGGAGAGAGAGAGAGAGATGCTTTATCTATCAATAGAAATTTTATTTCATCTTCAAATATATCATACACGATGTGGTTTATTAATAAAGGTAAGATATTAAATATTTGAATATCTGTAAAGAGAAGTTAATATAAATATTCATTAAAGTATGAAATGTATATTTTTCAAGTCGTGAAAAGTTTTAAAATAATAAATAGGGAGAAACGTAGAACAAAATAAATAAAACTATACAGAGCAAATAGATAATGTAAAACAAACGAAAAGTTTCTGTTTATCTAGAAAAGTCGTTTTAACTCTCACCAAACAAATGATTTTTTTCTTTAAAAATTGCGGATTATTGTCTGTTCGATAATTGCATTCTCATTCCGATGTCAACTTCTCCTCCTCCTCCTCTTGCTCTTCCTCTTCTTCCTCCTCCTCATCTTCATTATTTTTTTTTCTTCTCCTTTCTCTAATCATTAACTCCGAAAATTTCTCAACTTATATATTAATATTTAATTAACTCCTTCGGGATGTATTGTTGGCGTTAGGCAAACAAGTAATTATTTCCGAGTAACATCTGTTGGAGACTTTCATGTCTTTTAACGATTTTTGCTTTTATTGGAAAGAAAAGGCGATTATCGAGCACTTTTATATAACATAATCGCTATCCGATATGGCTCCCTTGCGATAATGTATTAAAACTTCACATAATTTTCCTTAAATCTTGTTTAAACTTCGATTTAGCGCTAGCGTTTTTTCGATTCTGAAATCCGGCCCGGCGCTAAAGGGAAAAGTTTTATCTAAGGTGCGATATAACCATTTGTTTACTTCGCGTTTGAAAACGGCGCTAAATCGAAGAAGTACGATCGAACCTCGAAGTAGAGCTCCTATAGCGTATGAAATTTTCTCTAAATAGAACACAACTCTAAATTGAAGGACCAAAAATAAAAATTTAATTCTTCAGCTAAACTTAGATGTCGTTTTATCATTTGTTTACTTTGCATATGAAATTGGCGCTAAACCGAAGAATTTCATAAAATACGAATTATAGCTACAATCAAACCTCGATGTAGAGCCATCATTCGCATGTGAAATTTGAGCTAAATTAAATCCAGACACAATAAGAATTATAATCAACATCTATAATCGAATCTCGATGCAACATCCTCGTAAATAACGCAACTCGCGTAAAGCGCCAATAAACGGGTCCTCTCCTTTTAATATCTGCGAATTACTAAATTTACGAATATTGTATTGTGTAAAGAGTGGGTCATCAGCAAAGCTAGCGACTTTTAAACTTTAATATACTTCGGTTTAGTGCCAAATTTATAAGCGAACAAAGAGTAGAGTTAAACCAAGCAGTAGTGAGATCTACACACAAGTATCGTGCTGGGCATATTCATTAACGCTTTACGCGGGTGGCGCTATTTAGGAGAACGATATATCGAGGTTTGGATGTATAAGAATTTGGACATTTTCCATTATATTTTGTTAAGAATTTTAGCTTTAAATAATAAAATATTCGCGAAATATACGCATGAATGATTTATTGTGTAATAAAATTTCATTTTATCATCTTGTGTACATAATGCATACACGTTTATTTTTTCTTTAACGTCATAAAATCTACAACGAAAAAAAAATGTATAAAAAGATTATTACATAAAATAAATCGAATATAATTTATCTTATTTTTTCTTCTTTTTATGAATAATTGATGCAGAATTTATTGATTTATATATATATATAACCTTAATTTGCTTGAAATTTCTATAATTTTATTGAAATTCTATCATTTAAATATTAAATTCTAAACAATTATTAACTTTTAATATATAAATACACTAAAACCTCGATATAGCGCCACTCGAACAGATCTTTCTTACTTTATCATTACCAAATCGTACGGCTTTCGAACGTTTAAACTTGTGTAGACCTTATCCAAACCTCGAATTAGCGCTTCTTTACTAAATCGAATGTAGCGCTAACTGAACTAACTCGAACAATAAGGATTATTATTATATAAAATATATATGCAGGTTTGAATTTTAGGGGCACGAGTATTCATTGGGTTTTAACAGAGCGGCACTATTTAGGGACACTTTATGAAGATGCGCTGTTTAGTGGTGTCTACATCGAGATTTTACTGTGCTTTAACTGACCACATACTCGTTGTAGTGCCAATTTTTACTTTTATTCTTGAAATTGGCACTGAATACAGAGACGAAAGCCACTGAAATTGGCACTAAATCGAGTTTAGCACTAAATTGAAGCACAATAATATCTAGATTTACACTCCTAAATATTTTTTACCATATTTAGTAAACGTCGATTTAACGTTACCCTATTTAGTGCTAATTTTTTCACCCGTGAAATTGACACTAAATCGAGTATGGCTCTAAATTGAAGCACACTAACATCTAGACAGAGACCTCTAAACATTTTTACAGTCTTATTTAGTGAACGTTGGTTTAGCATTACCCTATATAGTGCCAATTTTGCAGCCTCTAAAACTAGCTCTAAATGGGGTAGTGCTAAATCGAGTTCGGCCTATATTTTTAAATAAAACACTACTAAAGCTCACTAACTAATTAATATTTGTTTATTTAAAAAATTTAAATACAAAATTGATTTTTTTTCCAGCATTTAAAAATCTCACAATAACAAATTTATCTTTGCTCTTAAATTACGTCATAAAGCTACGAAACAATAACGAGATGTAACGCTGTATTACGCAAAGAAAGTGAGTAAAATATTAAATTTATTTCTATTGAATTTATTTAAAATAACGAGATTGTCTTTTGTTGTAAGCGGAGTAAAAGCTTTTTTCTTTCATTAATGATTATTTTCGTATCATTTAAAAGAGAATAAAAATAGAATTAGTTATATTATATTCATTCTGAAAGAATTAGTGATGATTTTTATTGTTCTAAATTGTTTTAAATTGTAAATGGCTTCTACAATTCTCTTATTATCCTATTTATAAATTCTCTTCTTAAATTATTATATTCATTCTCTTCAGCGTAGAAACAAGTTGTATAATGCTTAAAGTGCTATACGTGCGCTTAAAGAGTGTTTTAAAGTATTTAAATACCGTTATTTAAGCTATTGAAAGTGCTGTATTTGTATTTACAGAGCTTAGGTAACAGTGTTGTATCTAGATTGTGCTTAAAAGTGCTTAAAGTATTAACATGAATGCTTAAAAAGTGTTTTAAAGTAATAAAGAGCATAAATAATGATATTTAAAGTGTTATGTATGTTTTAAAATGCTAAATAATAGTGTTTAAAGTTCTTAAAGAGTGTTTTAAAGCACTTATATAGCTTAAATAAAGTGCTATATATATTGTTATATGCCTAAAATGCTACATATAGACTTAAAATAGTGTTTTTAAAGCTTCAAAAGCGTTTAAATAACGGTGTTTAAAGTATATATGTGTGTTTTAAAAGTATTTAAGGAGCTTAATTGATAAACTTTTTACAAGATCGCAGCATTCACAAGGCTTTGATTACCAGTACTGAAAGAACTTGCCTACTGAAAGAGATTAGACTGAAATAAATCCTGTTAGCAGGTATCACTAGAAGTAATATAGAACAAACGACGCATTTATTGATCAAAGAATCGAAGATGACAAATCCCTTCAGTCTATCATCATATTATTTAATAGAAAACATGGAATGGTCCCCCTTTAGATCGCATCAGAAATGGAAAGTCGTGTTAAACTAAAATAAGTCGAAATCAGTGAACGGAAACTCCATCACGACCTCATAGACGAAAGAACAACATATTGATAAAGACAGCTTTCCCGATTTGTCCTTCTAATAGCTAAAAGGTCCGCCTTCCGCCACAACCTTTCCATTGTTGTCGTTGAACGACAATGTCATCTGTCACCAACTCTCTCCATCTCTCTTATCTGTACTTGGAGTCTGTCTCTACCGATCCTAGCAGATGGCATTCAGCCAGAAGGGCAGAAATTCTCGTCCTGTACCTAAACTATTCATCTACTAATAACACTAGTAATGACGATAATAATAAAACCTTACGACATATTAAAGTAATTCTCATACATTTTTATCCCTAAAAACCTTCTCTCTTACATTTTTCAGCCTTCCACTTCTGACACCACAGGGAGTTTTCGTTCAATTTGAGAGAAAATATAACTTGACAGATGCGAACCGAAAACGATAAGGGCAGATTTCGAAGTTTGGAATTCATAAAAAATAGCCTAGAATATTGTAAAATATAGGAAACGGATTATGACGTTGACATGAAAGTTATATACGGAGAGAAATGGGAGCTCGTGTATACTACCCCCCTTTATATCGAGTTATAAGGGGGTATCTCTATAAAAAAAGCTCTTGGATAAAATGTTTATCGCAAAAGTATATATTTTAAACATTAAAAAAATAAAATAGATACTTTTTTATTTTTTTTAGAAGGATCGGTTTATATGATGGAAGAATAAACTTCTCCTTCAGCATCGAATTGATAAAACTACTGCTTTAAAATCATACGGGCCTTTAATATTAGATATGAAAACATACACCAACAGATTTGATATGTTTTTTTTATATTATTTTTATTATTTTCTTTATACAAGCAGCAGAAAATCGCCTGCAGTTTCTTTTGTCGGAAACCGAATAAATTGAAATTATTGAAATTTCTCTTACTAAACGCCTTGGGAAAGAATAAACTTCGCATAAAAAAACAGAAAGAAAGGAAACTGCGTATTGAAATTTGAAGTAATCGTTCTGTTATTCAATTATTTTACTTCTGTTTTGTATTATATATATATCAGGTGAACAAATCTTTGACATTAAAATAAATTCTTTTCAGAATATTGAATCTGTTAAACTCTATGGCAGCGTTTCTCAACCTGGGGGTCGTGGTGATATTAAAGGGGGTCGCGAGACAATAATGAAATCATTTTATGAGAAAAAATCATTTATTATAAACTTATAAACGTTTTACTTACAGTAAGTACACATGTAAAGAAAAGAAATTATTGTAATGGTTGTTTTTTATTTAAAATTTTTTCCATACGTGGATCAAATTACAAAGAGCACGTACACATCAAGTTGGAACTTGTAAATTGCTCGTGTATGTACACGTCATACATGCGTGTTCATACCCATCGCTATAAACGCAGTGACATGACATAATAGGAATAGCTGTATTACATTTTTTATACTGTCGGTATTTTCTTAATGTATAAAATTAGTGTAATGTGATTATATAATATTTAAAAAAATTTACATTTATAATTACAGTCAAAATTCAATTAGTAATAGTAGGCTTACTGTTATTATTCCTTTGCGTGGGGATGGCGAAATATTAATTTTATTTATATTTACTATTTGGGGGTCGCGGAGCTAAGAAGGTTGAAAATCGCTGCTCTATGGAATAGTTTTTCTTCATGAATAATATAATAATAACAAAACTGCATTTTAAAGTTTTATTGCTTCGACAACATGAAACCACATTTAATACAATTAGTAATTTATTGTGATGTCAAAGAGCCAGGCTGTAATTTTTAATCATCTTTTAATTTTAAAAAAATCATGCGATTTCCCTTCTGGACCAGAAGTTCATGTATAGTTTGTTGGGTCCAAGTCCCTAAGCTTTCTATATCTGGTCTACATTTTAATGGTGTCTTACTTCTGTATATCGCATTTCTCCTGATAATAATAGAGTAATGCCAGTCATCTATATAATTCTGTACTGGATAAAATTTTGAATTGAAATCATGTGATTTCCAGTTTAGATCAGAAGCTCATATATAGTCAATCGACGTATCTGGTTCCTAAACTTTTCATATTTTGTCTCGATTTTCATCTCTCTAACTCATTTCTCTAGGTTAACAAAGGACAGACGAGTGGATAGATGACAGTGGGAATGAATAGGTCTGCAATTTGAAAACTGAAGTCCAATAATAATAATAATAATTACAATGTTTTATTGGATAATGATAATAATAAAACTATTTTTTATGTAATTGTTAACACTCAAATTACATTTAATCCAACAACAATCTTATTAATATTGATAAAAACTATTTTTATTTTTAAATTTTTAATGATAAAACCACATTAACAAAACATAAAATCCACCACCAACAACAATGTAGTGAATAAAAATCATAATAATAATAATTATTAGTATTTCAAATATATGCTCTCCACCTCAAATTAGTACTATAGTGTCTTTCCCCTGTACATCATACTTTTCCGTTGGCAATAGAGTCATGCCAGTCATCTATCTAACACCTTTCAGGAGAAAATTTTTGAATTGAAATCATATGACTTCAGCTGTATAGTTAATCGAGGTCTTCTTCCCCCAAACGTTTCCATATCTGGTCTCGGCTTTCGTCTAACTAATTAAGGAAGGACAGAAAAACAGGCGAATGACATTGGGAATGTGTAGGTCTACATTTTTTTTTTTTTAAATTGCAGCCTAATAATAAATTTTATTTTTAAATTTTTAGTAAAGAAACGACATTTATACCAACAAAACAACAACAACAATCTTAATTTAATGAGTAAAAATCACAAATAATGAGAAAAATCATTTTTATTTTAAAATTTTTAATGCTTAAACCACATTAAACCGCATTTAATTCTACAACAACAACAACAACAGCAATAAATTGTATTTAACTATCTCTTTGTAGGCAAGAACAAATAGAAAATATGCAAATATATTCTGAGATAAAACATATTCTTTATTACTGTAATCAAAACTCATCCATAAAATTATTTATGAGTTTAAAAATTATTATTTTTTTTCCTCTATTAAATATTAATGATGAATTATCATTGTATATATTAATTCTTAAATATGTTTAACCTTTTGTTTTTATAATTTATTTAATTCTTCGATTATTAATTATAAAAATTCATTAAAATTAATTAATTTTATTGCCTTTATATTTAATTTAATTATCCAAAACTAAGAAGGAAGTAAAAAAAATTAATAAAATTTAAATAAATAGATGTAAATTTTATTTTAATAATTATTTACTTTATTTTATATTTTTAATTATTAAAAAAATTCTTTAAAATTAACGAAAATTTTATTTAATTTTATTGTTTCAGAGTCTCTATGAATAAGATTAATGTTTTAAATTAAGTTAAATTATTTATTTTTATTAATTCTTAATTAATAAAAAAACTATAATTTATATATTATAATGAATATTTTATTTAAAAAATTTTCTTTGGAAAATGTAAACAATTTTCTTATATAAAAATATTATTTACTATTTATTTAACCATTAAAATTTGCATAAAAGTAAAAATAATTTTTAAGAATTAGTTAAAATGAAATATAACTTATAATTTTTTATTGTTTATAATACATCCGAACTTCTAATAAAGACTTTCCAACTGAGATCACCTCCAATAAAGGCTACTTTCTAATAAAGGCCACTTACAATAAAGGCTAATTTCTAATAAAGGCCACCTTACAATAACAGCCACCTCCCAACAACCAATTTTTTTATGCTTTCCAGCCGTGACCATCATTCAGAGGTTTGTTAGTTTTATTATTTATATTCAATGAGTATTTAATTTAAGAAAATAATTAACTTTTTATTTTAAAAAAAGCAGAAAAGTAATTTTTACACTGGGATGTTAGATTTGTTGTGGTCCAAGCTGTAAATTACACAGGTCCTTCCCCTCCATCAAATAATGATACGTGTAAAGCTGTGAGACTAAGTTAGAGAGAGGCTCTAAGCTGCAGTTTGCTTAGCTTATATGCATTAAAAATATATAAAATTATTAATTTTTAGCTAAAATTTGTTAATTTTTTAAAAGAAAAACAATTTTATTTGAAGAATATTTACGCGGTGTGTGTAATTATCTTCTTTAATGTTTCATCACCTCATCCATAGAGAAAGGATAAAAAAGAAAATAGATGAAAACAAGTTGTCTCTTTGAAGAATTTAAAATAAAGGAAGAGGGAGGAAGGAAAAAAAGCAGAAACTTTATTGTTTTAGAAATTTTAAACATTTTTTTCTGATTGTAACGATAGAATTTTTTTAAAAAATAAGCAAAAAATATCCCATTGTTACAATCACAATTTTGTATTTTCTGACTCGTTAACCGCATGAAGTTCGGGAGTTTTATGCATATTTTTTTCTTAAATCTCCTTTTTTTAAATAAACAAAAAGTCTTTAATGTTTTAAAGATTTTTTTCGTATCTTTTTTCTTTTTTTGCCTTCATTAAAAGTTGTTTTTTGAACTTTAACACGTTAACGAAGACAAAATAACTGGATTTAATTATCTATTCGTTGTTTGTCTAATCACTTGATTACAATTTTTTTCTTAAAAAACTGCTTAATTTCCTCCCTTTTTTGCTCTTGTTTTTGCTAATTTTTGACAGGAAAAATTCCGATTTTTTAATTTTTTATTTTTTTTTTATTATTTATAAAAGAGGAGAAAATAAAGAGAAGATAATCGAACTAACTAAGTAAATACACTTATAACTTGTTTTGGAAAATGGTGTATTATTTACCAAACAAACTGAATTATTTTTATATAAAGTAAACAGGATATTTATCTCTTCAGTTTAATAAATAAATTAATGAAAAATCTGGCAAAGAGTTGCATAACTTTCTCGGCAAAAAAAGTTAAAATTGCGTGTGGCGCCATCTGTTACATGATTTTATTTTAAAATTCATAATATTATTTATTATAAAGTGGCAGAAATCTTAATTTGAGGGTAGGGATGAGTTTTACAAAACAAAATTGTAAGCTAATAACGAGTGAAATCGTGATTATGACACGTGACCCCTTCTATCCGCCCACTCCTTCGACCTTTAATCACCAAAATTTAACAGCACCAAATTTCCTAATACACAAACCTCTGCAAAATTTCAGAAAATTTTGACGAAAGGCATGAGAGTTATTAACCTTTAAAGAGGGTGAACAAAATCGGGCTCCCCACACACTAACATTTATACATACAGAAAAAAAACCTGAATTTTCTTGATCCAAAGTCCAAAAAGAAAAATTCTCAGGGGGATCATTTTTCGACTCATCGCCATACTTTCCCTGTCCGTTAAATTAAAAATAAAAGAAAAAAAATCCTTAAATTCTTTAATAAATCTCAGCTGTGTTAAGCATTTTTCGCTTAATATTTTCCATTTATTTCATAATAACGTCACATATTTCATTAAGTTACACAATACGCAGCCCTTTCTGTTACTTTATTAATTATTATACTGCAGAATTAATTAAATTGAGTTTAATTGTTAAAGAGTAAGGAGATATTAAAGCGTAACCATTCCTTTATACACACAAACACACGCACTCTCCTCTCTCTCTCCTCTCTCCACACTGCATTAAATCTCAAATGATAAATCGAAAATGTGACTTTTATATCATTTATTACGGACATAATACTTATTCGTAGTTCAAACTTTCTACCAGTTCCTTTTAATGATTCTGTTGCTGCTTTGCATCTTCTTGCGCGTGGCTTATTGACGTCATTTTCAGCATCCTTAACGGATGCGAAGCGTTGTTTCTCCTTCTCTCTCTCTCTTTCTCCCTCTCTTGCTACGCGGATGAGAGGGGACGTAGTGAAGAAAAATAGGAATTTCGTGCTGTTTAACAGTAGTAAAATTACCTCCAGTCGGAGTGATTTGTCCAAAAATGTGAGATATTTAAGAATAAAATGGCAAGCTCTTCATTCAACTTGATAGTTATCTTTCATTAATTATCTTCTAGAGTCGTTTACGAGGAGACAATATAAATTTGTCAGCGGTAAAGCAGACAAATGTGCAACAATTCTTTAATCTTTTGTGTAAAATTTCGGAAATATATTTTATATAAATAAATTCCACTATCTTTTCTTCCTTTTTTTAAATCGAAAAACATTCATTTTTGCTGTGTTTGTCTGTATGTCAGTCCTCTATTTTTTTCCAATCTCTCCGCACAGATATCTGGAAGAACGAGATCTGTCTTAATTATGGTTTCTTTCGCTTGATTTTTACATATAAATTATAGATTTCTGTACAGAATTATAATGATATAATAACTCAATGTACGAAGAATGCTCCATTGTGTCTTAAAAAATGAATTGTAACCTTATATTTACGTAAATTTGAGAGTAAAAAAATAAAGGTTAAGTGAGTTTGTTTATCAGAGAAAGTTCTTTGTGCAAGAATCGAACTCGGATCCAACTGACAAAAGATGGATAAACTTGGAAGCCGCCATACAGGCGGTCAAAATTGGGTTACATACGTGTTTAGTCGCAGTTTTTGGCACATAATATAAAGAATTTTTCTACCATATTGAAAAATGTAAGTTCAAAATTTTCCATTTACCATTTTCTATAGAGTTAAGCAGACTTGAAACCAACCTCCTCTTCCTCTTCCTCTTAAATCCACGCTTCTCTCACTCATCTATAACTAGTTTTATTGCCAATTAAGTTTTTTTTAAAAAAAATTACCACTTTTTCATTTATTTTAAACATTAAACTTAAAAAAATTCTACCATCAACACTTTAATCATTTCTATAAATACAAGACAGTGATTGTCTGTTGAATTATCCAACTTCTCCATCCTCCTCCTCCTCGATTACTATGGCGATCACATCTCCAATATGGATAACGTCTAGTTTTATTTATACCAAGAGATAAAAATTATTTAATGAGGTGTAACAGGTTATTTTTTTCTTTTTTCTGATCAAGCTACACGTGTACGTCTAATCAACAATATGTACATATTTAGTTTTGTAACGTCATACTCTTTAATGCACTTGTTATGTAAATGGCTGCTTGTAAGATAGATAAATCGATAAAGAAAATCTAAGTACGTGTTATCTGTGGTTAATTTACTATTGAAAAATTAGTCGAATAAACTAAGAAAATTTTCGACAGTAACGATTGTTGGCGGAGTCGAGGGGACATCGATAAAACGGAGTCATAAAATTGGTATCTTCCTTCCTTTTTTAATAGGAATCTGCCTGTTGTTTCTTGATGCTTTATTGATCTACAACTTTCAGAAATTTACTTGATTTCTTTTTATATATATTTGTATTTTTTAAATATTTTTTCCTGTATTTTTCTTCATTTTTTCTACATCTTTTCCTGTATTTTTCTGTATTTTCTTCTTCATTTTTCTATATCTTTTCCTGTGTTTTTCTGTATTTTCTTTTTTTAATTTTTTTTATTTTACTTGTATTTTTTTCTGTATTTTCCGATATTTTTATATTTTCTCTTGTATTTTTCTATATTTTTTTCTACGCTCCATCACAACATAAAGTTGTCAAACTTACATTTTTTGTCAGTAAATAAACATCAAAATTATTGTAGTAACGTCAAAAAACCCAAATTAAATTTTACATCAGGAAAAAAAGAGGATAAGTTTCCTCATCCTCATTAAAAGAAAATTGAATTTTAAAATCACGATTAAAATATAAATTCACTCAATTAAACGTAGAAATAGTCGATATGAATTGCTATTAAACGAGTAATTTGATTTAGTACCTCTATATTTATCTTTTTTCTTCCTCCCTCTTTTAAAGGGGAAAAAAATCTAAGATAAAAGAGTAATCATCCTAAATCTAATCATGTTAAAAGTTCTTGCAGACTCAGCTACTTGCTAGGAATTAATTTTAAAATATTTATTTTATCAATAAAAACGGTAACGAGAGATGGAGACGAATTTCTTTTGTTTGTCTCCTTCCCATCAACGGAAGTTCCTATTAATTTAAATATCACTTGACAATGATACAATGGGATAAAATATGCTCCTTAATTGACTAGAACTCAAATATTTTGCCTCCCCCTCATTCAATTCTCATACAGTTTACGTCATCCGGACGTTTATCAATTAATATTCTTCTTCTTCTTCTTCCACCTCCTCCTCCTCCTCCTCCATCTGCCATTTTTTCTCTGACGTATTCATTCGTTCACACTCTTAGGGAGAGGGTAGAGGGAGGAGGAATTTTGTAAACAAACAAAGAAAGAATAAAATTCTTTTTTTTATTTTATTAATATGAAGGATATTCTACTGTTTGACAGTTCACATTTATCAGAATTATCTTCCTTCGTTGATTTGCTCCAAGCATTTTTATGCAGAATCTAAGATGGAAACTGATGATAATATATATAAATATCCTTCCACCATATTTATAAAGTAAGATAGAATAAACTTGGTTTCTTTTATTAGAATATTCTTTCTTTTTCTTATTTTTTAAACTGTAAATATAACTCGAGATCCATCTTTGGTTTGATTTTCATTTTAAGTTTTCTATAAGACAAATGGTTCGTTCGTGAGGTGTGTGAGAAAGCAGACATCTGCTGATGTACTTTTTTATTTTTATTTTTATTTGTCTTTTTTTATAAAAATTTGATCATCAGACAAACAGTCGTTAGAAAAAAGTTAAAAAAATAAAATAAAATAAAAATAAAAACCAAGAAACATTTGCAGCATCAAACAGATCGCTGCAAATGGTCGTCGTTTGCAGCTGAAATTACGCCATTTTCTTCCAAAGCAATCAAGAATTTTATGCTAGATTTAGACTTTTTTATCATTAATTTTATCACTTTTTAACGCCACTTTTTAAAAGAAACTGTACTTTTAACTTTTGTAATGATAAATTCATTAATGTAAGGTAGTCCAAATATCAGTTAATCGTGTGTATTAAGTGGAAACAATAGTTCAGTTGATATAATGATCACGCTACCTAACTTATGAGCACCCTATACATATATCGTTATCAAACTAATGGGCCGCCCTCCCATTATAAAATTTATCAATGGACTCATACTTTTATCATGTTTTAATGTCATTTTAAAATACGTATAACTTTCATAATGGCCACCCAAAATCCAATAGGTTTGTTTTTATCGGGTTTAAAACATTCCAATAAGAGTAACGGTCCACCCTGTAAATATATTAATAACCAGTTTATTTGCTTAAACATCGCTTAAAGAAAAAGTTAATTATAACTTCCGCGCTCTTCCTGTAATAAAAATTGAACAGGAAAGTCGTAATTTTGTAATATTTTTCACTCCCATCCGACAGCATTATTAGATAATTTGCTAGAGTTTAATGTATATTTTTTGTTATAATTTTGTGTGAGAAATAAAGGAACATCCGTTACCATAGTCTGAAAACTTCCATAAGCATTAAAAAGAGATACAAAACGGCGCCTGGAATGCTGTATGGCGTTGTAAAAGTCGATTTCAAAGCTATAAAATCCATTATTTGAGTGAATGGAATTTCTTGTCCTTAATATAAAATCGTTTCCTTTCAGAAAAACAATCGACTTTTCTATAAAAATACCAATAAACATTTTTGTAAGGCAGTTATACACGTAAGAAGAAACTATTCCATGATTTTCTCTCCCCCTCCTCTCCATCTTTCCTTTTACTGTTGAGTTTAGAAACAGGAAGAAAAAAAAATAATTAAAAAGTTTTAAGTTTTATGTACACAATCGCCGTACACGTACACCAATTACTAATTATAAATATGGAGTTAGTAAAGCGTATAAACATCCCATACAAATTGATGGATAAATTTACCTTTTACTCGTTTTAGAGTGATGAAGATGTATTCTTCTGTGGTTTGAGATAAAGTTTTAATGGATTTTCCTTGTAAAAATTCCTATTTTTATATATAAAATTCCGTTCTTCTCAACCTATTCTTTAAGGAATTATATATATATATATATATGGTTTACCACGAATGTGTGTTAAGAATTAAATTTGCAGGATAAAACTATTCGTTTGAAATTCGGATATTCCTCTATAAAGATTTATATAAGTATGTTTTATAATCGAATTCTAGCTATAAATGTACGTTGATAAGAGAGCTATAAAACTTTTACATTACACGTTAGCAGAACTTCTTTACTTTTTTTGCTAGAATTTTTAAAGGAGAAAAGGAGAAAGAGGGAAGAAAAAATGCAAACATAAAACTTTACATTTACTGCTTTTACTCTATGATCTCAGCAAATGTCTTGAATTTTTATAAAATATTTTATCTTCTCCTTCCAAACTCATTACTATTATTAAACAAAGAAAAATATCCTGTTAAATTTATCCATTTTTTTTTTATTTGATAAGCGATTTTAAGAGGAGAGAAGGAGGAAAAACAGAATTATCTCATTCTTACAAACCTTTAGCGAATCGCTTTACAAGATTTATAATTGTTTCTATTGTTGTTATCATTTTACGAAACTATTTTTGTCACTTGTTTAGTTCATTTTTCATATTTCACACTTGAAAAGAAAAGATTATTCAGATTTCTTGAAGTGAAAAGTTTTAGCATTTTTTTTATATATATTTTTCTCGCGTGTTTCCATACATTTTGAATACAGCAGAGGAGAATTACATATTCTTAGACTGAATATAACATCACGTAGTAGAAAAATGATGGAGTAAGTTTCGTCACCATGCTATCCTGGTTTTCCTCAGTTTCTATAGTTGGAGTGGCCACAATAGCCCATTGAAATATACGACCCTCTTCTTTCATACTCGACAACTTTCAAACGGTAGGCCTTTTAGCTTAAAAGTCTTGAAAAAAAAATTACAAAAAAGTCACATATTTTGAACTGGATAACACAGATTCTTAGAGAACTTCTCCTGTAAATAACACTTCTCTGTCATACAATGCTTCGGAACAGCTTGAAAAATGTTAAGATTCTATACTATTTTCGGAGGAAATTTAAGAAAATTTATGAAGAAAAACCATTTTATAAGTTTAAAATTTTAATTTGGAGTTCGTATTTTTTTTTTAAATTATTCGTCTCATTTTTTTTAAATTTTGAGGTTATTAAAATTCATATAACTTACGACAATTTTGTTTGCATGAAATGAAGTTTATATAAATTCTCCATTTTCATTTTAAACTTAAGTAACAGTAAAATGAAAGCGTGATTATTTGTGAAATGATGGAAAATTTTTCACGCTTACATATTTTGAATTGTATAACATCAATATATTTAAAGAACTTCAGCTGTAAATAACACTTCCCTGCCTAATGCATCAGAACAGCTTTTAAAAAAGTTTTTTTTATATTATTTTTCAAAAAAATTAAAGAAAATTTATGACGAAACATTTTATAAACTTAAAAATTTAGTTTGGCTTCGATACTTTATAATTATCCCATCCTATTTTTTTAATTTCGTAGCTAAATCTAGCGAATTATCTCCTGTAAATAACACTTTTCCTCCATACAAATGCATCAAAACAACATTAAAAACGTTGGAATTTATGTCATTTCCCAAAAATATATAATTAAAACATTTTATAAACTTAAAAATTAATGTCTTTTTAAATTTTCTCGTATTATTTTTTTTTAAATACGAAGCTGTTAAAACTAATCTAACTGATGCCAATTTTGATGTCTGGATGAAAACAACCATTCTTGTAAATTAATATAAATTAAAATTCTTATCAGTTTTCTCCTTTTTTACTTTAAAACTTATGTAACAGTAAATTGAAAGAGTGATTATTTCTAAAACGCTGGAAGATACTTCAAAAACTCTTGTTGAGTTCGTAAATCCTTTTCCAGCTTCCTGGAGATGGGGGCATTTAACTGATTCCTGGGCCACGCTGTATATTAATATGCTAAATTTTTATGTTAAACACTGGGAATAAAGGACCATTATTTGCTCGAGTGTTAAGACATTATCCAGAAATCTTCAGGAAAAGATGGAGGAAGGTAAAAAGCATTCAATATGAAAGTTTTAAAAGAATTTTTGTAAGAAACATCCAATAACACGTTAAAAGACAACGATGAAGGTCATTCGGTGATGCGGAAGATTTATCAAGGATTAAAAGATGTTAAGTAGTTGCCATGCCAACTAAGTCACCTGACAAGGTATCGAAACAGATAACACATATTGTAAGTCCTCTTAATATCCATAAGTTTCTAACTAAAGGCTGCATTGTAGTGGAGAAAAGATGGATTTTCTCCTTATTCTTTCACATTAAAACCCCCCTTTTTTAATCACCAAAATACGTAAAAACACTAAGGAAAGGTGTTAAAGATGTAATATTATTCATGTTTTTTTATTTCTAAAATCGTTATATCGAAGATAACGAGTGACGTTATCTCGGTGAGAATTTATATATATAATTTTATAAGGTTTTTTTGCATAATTAAAAAATTTTTACGTGTATGGTCACAGAAAAAAACGCATTAAAGGGATAAAATTATAGATTTTTCTGCCTATAAAGCATCATTAAATTCGTTATATCGAAGCGTATGATTTTTATCCTTAAGAAAATGATGAGAATTTATGCGATTTTTGTATAAATAATTTTAATTTTAAATGATTTTTGAGAAGGTTTAGTAACAGTCTGGGAATTTCGTTCAATTAATTAAGCTGCTATCTGACAAGTAAAATGATAAAGCTGACTTTTGACACCAATAAACAACTTCCATCTTTAGCTTTTATCTATTTCTTTATTTAAATATAGAAAAATCGATAGAAATATGTCGGCAGTTCTGGAATATTTCTTTAAATATCTCTTGTAATTACATATTTATACCACATTAGTTTTTCTCAGTCCCGATATAGCGCTACCCCTAAACAGAGTCTTTAAATCTCGATTAGGAGCCGCCATTCGTTCGCTTCCGAAATCGCTTATACTAAATCGGGTGTGGCGTTAAACCGAAGTATTTGCGGATTTGACTGTACTTAATTACTACCGTTCGAATCTCTTCGGTTTAGCGAAAAACTCGATGTAGTAGCGAAGAAATGGTAGCTCTAAAACGAGGTTTTGCGTTAAAACGATTCTACTCGTTTTAACACTTTATCATAACTCTTTTAAGTAAACTATAACGCCATATTTTGGTGCGTGTATAACCCGCAGCGGCGTACAATCGCGGAAGATTGCTGTATCGAGGTTAAAGCTTTCGTATAACCTGTTCCTACGGAGCAACAGCTACTTATAGACACAATTTTTGTAATTTTTGTTTAAAATCGGCATATAATCTGCATCATTTTTTGTTACCCCGCGGGTAACACGCGCTTTTAATCTATGTTAAATCACTTAAATGTTTATGTTTACTTTTAAAAAACTTGGAAAATGACTTTTACTTTTTATTTTGTTTTTTCCCTTGTCTTTTCTCCCCTGTTTTTGTGAGGAAAATCAGCATTTTTATCGCAAATTACCCCATTAGTTTCAAGACAATCTAGTTAGTACCTAACTTTCTCTTATCGTCTATTTTCCTTTTATAGACATTGTTTAATTCCAAACCAGTTTAATTTGAAAGGAAATGGATAATTTCGATTCTTCTGTTTGATCCTTAAAGATAATCCTTACAAATTGTATAGTTATTGTAGGATTTACTTGGACAAACTTTATGTTTTTGTTCTTTTTTCTTCTGTTTCTCTCGCGCTCTCCTACTTATCTACTTCGACTAAATCGTTTATTTTAACCGAAATATCTTCGCCATTTTGACTTATATACGAGTTTACTACATCGAGGTTCGAACGTGTATGAATCTCACTAGTTAAGATTCTTCGGTTTAGCGCTAGACTCGATTTAGCACCGATTTCTGAACCGTGCTAAAACGATGATTTTACGATTTTTTAACGCAGTAGAAACCTCGATTTAGTGTTCTAAGCGTTATTTAAGGAGAAAATATTAATTATTTAAGCACTTTTATTGAATTTTTAACGTTTCCTTCGCTGATTTATTGACTTGTTCATACATAAACTCGTGCAACCGAATTTGATATAAACAAGAACATTTAAGTCAAAATCTACAAATTCGACAATTCAATTTGTCTTGTCATCCAAGCAAAATGATAAACTTAAATTGCTTCCGAATGCTCCGGATGAAGGAATAAAAGATTTTTCATCTCCCTCTTCCTCCTCTCCTTTTTTTCTTCTCCTTTTCTCCCTCTCCAAATGGGAGATGATTTTTCTAGTTTTCCTACCATAAAATGTGTTTGGTTGAATAAATTTTATGATTATATTTTATAAAGAACATACAAAATACTTGTTGATGTTGTATATGAAACGAAAATTATATATATATTTATATATTGAAATAAAGTTTCAAGTAAAATATTAAAGGTTACTTCATCTCTTGGTAAAGATATCAGCTTTCTTACGAATGTGTTTGAATTTTAAAATTTAATATGTACAGTAAGTGATACCTTATGAATAAAACAAAATTGGATCGATGATAGGAAGGAATTTCAAGAAAAAATTTATCTTTCAATGTATCTTTCTCGTATAGAGATGAATGGAAGAGCAAGAGCAGTAGGATGGATAGGAGTTAGAATTCGCTCAATTTCTTCGATTTTAATTAATTAAATGCGCTCTAATGTGTAAAAAAAACATTTAAAAAGAAAATATATAATCGAGTTTTCATGTAAAATAAATTAATTTAATGAATTTTTTAAGAAAAAAAAAATTATCTTTTTCATATAGAGATTAATCAAAGAGCAAGAGCAGTAGGATGGATAGGGGTTAGAATTCATTCCATTCTTTCGATTTTGATTAATTCTAATGTGTAAAAAAACCACTTACATAAAATTTTGATATATTTTTTACTTTAAAATAAATTAATTTAATGATATTTTAAGAAAAAGTTTATCTTTCAATGTATCTCATATAGAGACGAATGGAAGGACAAGAGCAGTAGGATGGATAGGAGCTAGAATTTGCTCAATTTCTTCGATTTTAATTTATTCAATGAGCTCTAACATGTAAAAAAAACCACCGAAAAAGAAAATATATAATCGAGATTTTATGTAGGATAAATTAATTTAATGATATTTCAAGAAAAAAAAACATTATCTTTCGATGTGTTTTTCTCATATAGAGACGAATGGAAGAGCAAGAGCAATAGGATGGAAAGGACATAGAATTTGCTAAATTTCTTCGATTTTAATTAATTAAATATCTTTTGATGTGTAAAAAACACGATAAAAAGAAAATATTAACCAAATTTTCATGTAAAAAAGATCAATTTAATGATATTTCAGACGTTTATTAGTTAATTTTAATCATTTTAATCGCAATTAACGTGTAGAAATCGAGTTTAACTTTGTCTAATTTAATCGTGTTTTTTATTAAAGTAATTGTAATTTGTACGAGAGTTAAATTGCTCTTATTTGCGTAAAAAATGGAGATGAAATTTATTTATTCCCCCCTCTTCCAATTTAATTGAAAGAAGAGAAGGAGAAATGGTCATTAATTCTATGAGATTTTAATATAATTTATACAGGGAAATTCTCATATTTTATATGAGATATTATCGAAATTCTCTTCTATTTTCTATTTAAAAGATTAAATTCGAATAATGTTTAGATAAAAGTGAAGATTTTTATTTCCTTCTTCTCATTGTTTGAGAGTCGACAGCAGATGCTTAATGGCATTATGTCGTCATGACGACCGAGTGTCAATTACTATAGCAGTATTGGATGAACTGTGACGAAATAATTAGATTATCATCCCTTCTATACACATAAAAATTGATAAATATACTTTAAAAAACTTGTAAAATTTCACGAGAAGTTTATAAAATGTAACAATATTGATGGCTTTCTCTGCCATTTTATGTGAATTGATGTTACAGCCGGAGGGCATTGCTGATTCAGAGGTTAATGGTATCACCCCTTTCTGACTCATCCTAGCGGGAATGTATGAGTTGTCTTCCTCATACAGCATCATCATCATCATCATCATCATTAATTAAATAAGCTATAATGATGATAAAGTTTTTATACTCAGAATCTCTCCGTTTATGAGTAAGAGCATCACTTTTGTCTTTTTTATCTATAAAATATACGAGATTCTAGATAAGAAAAAAGGCATTTAATACTTTTTAATTAAAATTTAAATGCAAAACAATTAAAACACCATTATCCGTAATTATAATCGGAAATTTATGCCGTATTCTGTATAAAAATCATCATCATTATTACACAAGTAAATGCATTTTTTTAATCTTACCTCTTCAATATTTATTAAATTATTCTAAACACGAGACATAACCGGAATTATTCGCTTAACAATACCCATTCTCTTATCATATATTCACACACTATCATCATTAACCTCTAAGTTTTTATTACCCTCCTTGGCCACATTGCCACACCCTCCGTATCTTAGCCGTATCATCTATATTTTTCATCGTTAACCTCTGAATTCTCCCCCTCTTATTTTTGCCACACCTTTCACTCCTTAACCTCTCCTGGCTGTGTATCGCCCGCATCTTTTCCTATTCTTTATTCTTATTTCTCGTTATTTTCGTGTTATAATCCTCCATTCGTTTACTTTCCTCGGCTTATTTGCATTTAAATTTCGTTTTTTCAGTGGTTCCCCCCCTCAAAATGCACGCGGAATCCACTAAAAGTGACGTTTTCCTACCTCTAATTTACGACTTTGACGACTTTTCTTCGTGTTTTTATATTGATTATTTACATTTAAAAAATTTAATTTTAAGTGTAAAAATAAATAAACACAATCTTTATTTATTTATTTATTTATTCCGCTTAATTTCTACTCCCCTATTAATTTTATCCCGTTAAAAGTCAAGCTCCCGTCACCCTCTAGCCCCCGTGACCGAGATGTATTACTTTGTTTTAAAGCCAAATTTTTTACAAATATGCCCTGTTAATGCCCTGTATCGATACTAGGATTATTGATTGTAGAGTTCTAGACACTTCTAAACCATAAACCCATGATTCTATCCTCGAAAAATAGGGGTGCATGCGTGACTTTTGTCCCCCGTAAACTACAGTAAGAGCGTTTGACCAGATCTGACGCCAGAAAGGGAGATTTTAATAGGGTTATTGTCAGTAGAAGAGGGAAAATTTTGATAGGGTTTATCGTGTATTTACTCCGATTTTAGGGTAATTTCGGGGATAAAATTGATGGATTCGTGGCTCAGAAATGTCTATCTTATATATAATATTTACTTCTCAAAAGTCAGTTAATAAGCTTATAAATAAATCTTGTTTAATCGACGTTTGGGCCAACTTACATCTAGTCTTGAGATGTTTACGTTTTTGTAATTTATAATCTGTCTGTATGTCTGCCCGTCTCTCTCTGTATATACATATATGTATAATATAAATGTACAGTCAAACCTGAATAACGGCTACTGACGGAAACATAAAAAAAATGACCGTTGTTGAGAGGTGATGGTCGTTATTGCAGGTTCGATTGTGTCTGCTCGTGTGTATTACTAGTGGCTAGTTGGCCCAAATGTCGGTCAACACATTTACCTTTAAAATAATGCATCTCGATTAACCGACGTTCGGGCCACCCCTCTAAGTTTATGTAATATCTTCGCGTTAAAAATATTCTACGCCGTAAATTAAAAATAAGATTTTATTAAAATCGTCATTTAAACAATACAATAGGCGTATACATTAAAAAAATCGCCATTATTATAATATAATTTTATTATTATTTTTAAATTATTAAATATATATAAAATTTCGCGAATTAAAAACAAACAAACAAGAAAAAATTTAGGTTTTATTTAATTTATTCATGTAAATAAATAAATAATTAATTACAGAATAATTAAATCTATTTTATTCGATTTGATTTTCTTTTTTTTTTTATTAAAAAATTCTTGTCTAGAATATTCTAAAACGTGATATTAGAAATTAAATATTCCCATGGAAAACATCACAATATATATATATATATATATATGTATATATATATAATTTATAATTTTTATTTTGTATACAATGAAACCTCGATATAGCGCCGAATGCACGTGTGCCCCTTCGTCTTATCACCAAAATTCACGTGAACTGAGAACATGAGAACACACACACCACACACCCCCAAGACTCGAAATCGCTTCGGTTTAGCGCCAGTCTCGATCTAGTGCCGTATCGGATTCGCTAAACCGAGGTTCGGCGTGTTTTATATCAAGATAATGGCGATGGTCGAGGAGAGAGGATGGGGATAGTGAAAAAGAAAAGGTGATGCGACGGTGCAGAGACACGTTACTTTAGAGGTTTAATCCTATTTACTTTTTTTTAATGTAATTTTTCCTTCTAGGATCGAAATTTCCTACACTTAAGTCTACGTTACTCCTTCGATTATTTAAAAATGGCCACCCTTCGTTGGCGACTAGTGTACGGTTGGCGTATTTGTTAAACGGAGAGACGTAACACTTAAAAATAGTCTCTTGTATGGAAGAATCTTCGGAGCGGGGGGTGGAGGAGGAAGAATAAGAGAGGAGATGAGGGTCACGTGGTAACGAAAATTGTTTCATTGCGATCGAAGTCGGTCCTATTTTGCGTTGTTAAATGTTCCAAATCGACTCGAACGCCTTGAAAATGCAATTTTATGGCCTTCTTGACGATGTCGTTATACCTGTCGATTGTTCTTCTCATAGAGGCATCGAACGGTTCGAATTTCAGTTCCTTCTTCGAACGTCGGAAGATTCCATCGCGATTCCTGAGAACGCATTGGAAAGTGGACCATGGTACCGTTATATTGAGGAATTTCATCACTTTAGACAGCTCGGATGATAGGTTCTGAACGAAATATTCGTAACGGATTATGTGTAATGGTCCCTCGAAATTCAACCAGTCCAGTACGGTGTTCATCCACGCTTTGGTCTGTATGGCCACGTAATTCCGCCACACTGTAAAGATAAATGAAGATGAAAAGTAACAGGGATAAGTAAGAATGGGACGTAACTAGAAAACAGTAGAAATGTGGGTGATGCTGAAAGGAGAAGTAATAATGGGACGTAACTAGAAAACAGTAGGATGTGAGTGATGCTAAAAGGATAAATAAAAATAGAACGTAACATGCAATTATTTATTGTGACATAGTCACAATTCCGGGCTGCAATTTTAATAATCTTTTAATTTAAAAAAACCTCGTGACTTCCGGTCTAGACCGGAAGTTAATGTATAGTTAATCAGGTCTCAGGAGCCTTAAGCTTTCCATATCTGGTCTGGATTTTAGTGGTGTCTTGCCCCTGTACATCATACTTCTCCCGATAACAATCGAGTCATGCCGGTCATCTATCTTACTCAGTTCTCGAGATTAACAAAGGACAGACAAACAGACAGTGGGAATGTATAGGTCTGCAAATTGTAATTTGCAGCCCAGCTAGAAATGGTAGAAATATGGATGATACTGAAACGATAAATAAAACGTAACAGATATCTTTATAAAATAGAAATAGTTGTGATGCAGTGGCGCGTTATCTTACGAGCAATAAAAAAGGGTGATCCCCAACAACAGGGGGTCCCAAACCGATCTTTTATTAGAAAACATTTTTCCGAAAAAAATGTCAAAAGTCACTGTACGTGGGGCCCCCTAATTCAAATTTGCCCGGGCGCCACGTAGCTATAACGCGCCTCTGGCGTGATGCTGAAAGGATAAATAAAAATAGAACGTAACTAGAAAGAAAAAAAGCAATGAAAATGCGTGTGATTTTAGTGAGTAAACTCACCTTTACCTCTGCGAAATTTTTCTGGTGATGCGTGACCCAAATGTCCTCCTGCTCTCCTATTAAATTCCGCTAGTAGTGCACCATACGGTTCTCTAATTAATAATATAGCTTTGTCGTATTTTTTTCTAGCTGCGGGTCCCCATTCGTGTGTCTTAATCAACACAACAGAACCATTAGATATACTTTCTGCAGGGAAGCCATTTCTCATCAGAGCGTAATCTTTGTATACGCTTCCTGTCAGATAACCTAAAGAGTAAGGGAAAATAATTGTTTAATAAACTTTATAATTAAATTTCTATCTTAATAATCGTTACATAAATTCATCAATTTAAGAGAATTTCAAAAGATCTCTAGCGAATTTGACGATAACAGGTAAATTAAAATGCTTTAAAATGCCTGACAATTGTAAACTTTGCATATTACTTAGGTTACGTTCTTTAGTTACGTGTACAGTTTAAGACGGGGTCTCATATACTATTGTATACTGGGGGGAGGATCGAGGAATTGTTTACGTGGTCTTGCACTAGTCACGTGATTAGAGTATCATTGAAGCACGTTTTAAACTCGTTCTTCAATGTATGAGGCATGCCCACATATGAACGAGTGGATAAAACAATGAATACAGGTAGCTCGTCGCGTGTTCGCTTCTCAACAACGAGTTTTCCCGGTTTCCTTCACGTGCCCAACACCTAAAAATGGGCCATTTTTCCATATTTAATCCTCCCAGGAGGCACCACCTCTTTGAAGACCTCCAATGTGTTTGGTTGCTTTATCCCATCAATCCAACCCAATCCAATTTAGGAGGTCCATCAACTATTGTACACGTAATTAAAGGCGAGGGGCTTGGCAAAAGTACATCATTGTACACAACAGGGAGGAAGGGAGAAACGGGGGGAGAACAGCGCACGTAATTAATAATATACGCTCCCTTATATTATTAATAGAATTATTTCTGACGAAGAAATTGAATTTCTTCACCAATTTCACGCATTTAACAACCGAAAATATGATTGAAAAATAATTAAATTCCATTAAGCAATATCCTATCGAATGATACAATCTGATAGAATTACAGTAATGATAATAAAGGAAGGGAGGGAAGAAGGAAAGGAAAAAAAAAAATGTCTGACAGGATAATACATCTAAGGGTTTATATACGAAATCTTTGATGAATCGATTTACTAACTTATTTTTCTTTACTTTGATTTTCGATTTAGAAAATTTCCGACCGTAAATTATTTCTTAAGCAGACCAAACTACATCCATCAATGTCATTTGTCAGCAATCCAGAATCTTTTAAAATGCTTCAAAAGGGGTTTGAACTTTGCTTACAATTTAATCGATTACCATTAGCATCACTGGTTATTTGTTATAGAATTTTATACATATTTTTCTCTACTTAAAAAACTAATTACGTTTTACTTTATTACGTCGTCAATTTCTTAAGATTCGGGGGGTAAGAATTATAAAACGCACGCGAAACACAATCTTGTTTAAGCTTCTCTTCTTCTTCTTCCTCTTCTAGTGTTAAGTATTATTTCTTAACAAAGGGACAAAGCAAACAGAATACAGTAAAGATGATAAACACACACTTCACGGTGGCATTTTTCTTTGTTTTTTCAGATTTTTTTGTTCCTTCAGATTATTTTGTTTCTTCGGATTTTTTTGTTTCCGATTTTTTGTTTTTATGTTAAAGATGAGGAAGTGAAGCAGGTGGAAGAATCGCAGCATCATTCATACAAAAAAACCAAGCCACATCCGGTTAATTATACTTATTTCTTTCTTTTTTTTAAAGTAGAACTTATTTACGATATAAAAATAGAAAATATATTCTGTTTTATTCTAAAAATAATATTTTATAAGATTATTTTCCACGAAATGCAGTAAGATGAAGGTTACGCTCTTCAGACTCCTTGGCTGAGTTGCTTAATATCTAAGTCTGTAGAGATATATCGACTCCGAAATCGGTGCTAAATCGAAGAATTTCAAACGATGCGAGCAAAAATTAAAAATAATATACGCTCTCGATTTTAGTAGTGTCTTGTCTCTATACATTATACTTTTCCCGATAACATCGGAGAAAATTTTTGAATTGAATACACGTGACTTCCTGCTTAAACCGGAAGTTCGTATATAGTCGATCGGGGCCTACTGTCTCTATTCTTTACATATCTGGTTTCGATTTTCGTCTATCTTACACCGTTCTCAAGATTAAGGAAGGCCGGACAGACAAACGGATGGATGCTAACGGGAGTTTACAGATCTACAATTTGAAAGTTTAAGCCGAAATGAATTTATTTAAATTAACAATTTGAGGTGTGAGAGTTCGAAAGTCGATACAGAATCTTATATTCGATTATTCAGATATATTCAATTACTATTGTTGATTGGCGCTATACGCGGGTGGCGTTATATAGAGGGAATTATATTCCGGTTTGACTGTATTTCTTTTTAGTTACATATTGAAGAAATAAGTTTTTGATTATAGAATAAGTTAAAGTGTATCTTATATTATACATTACAGAAGAGATTGCTGTATGAAAAGAAAAGAGTAAGCTGTTATGAAAAATGAGGATGTTGGCTGCTTCCGCGTGCATCTTTATCTTTTAAAATTAAATGAAAATATCCCGAGGAGCATATGTTTAGCGTGCATCTACATTAAATAAGTTAACATCGATATCTATTAAACAGAAGAAAATCGAAACAACTAGCGAAAGAAAAAATTTAAAAAATTGAGGGAGACAAAAACTCGTAAACAAATGGGACAAGGTGGGGAAACACTGAAATCGGAACAATGAACTAAATATAAAGAACAAAAAGTTAAGAATGGATGAAACAAAAATGAAAAATCTTCATCACCAGAGAGGCACCCCCCTTCTCGATACAACGTGCCGAGAGGGGGGTGTGCCTCTCTGGAGGACTTTTTATGGGAAACTGGCTCCTATTTAGGTGTTACTAACGTGAAAAAAATCCACGTGGCCTGCCCGTTGGTGAGGTGTGAACCCACGATCACTGTTTATTGTATTTAGGCATTACTAAAGTGAAGAAAATTCAGGAAGCTTTACGTGGCTAGCTCATTGGCGAGGTGCGAACCCGCATCAACTACCAGTGTTTAGTGTGTTTTGTATTACTAGTGTGAAGAAAGCCCAATCCAGGGCTAGTTTGCGGGGTTTGCGCCCGAACAACCGGCTGGTCACTTGGCTTTTGGGTTTTCTTCACGTGCCTAACACTAAACGAAAGCCAGTTTCCCATAAAAATCCCTCCCCTTGGCCGATCACCCTTATTCCTTCAATCAACCGGAGCCACGCTCGTTTTAGTGCCAGTTTCGGAGAACGAGTGGTGTTAAATCGAAGTTCGACTGTAATTATTTTAAAGAATTTTTACACAATTAAACCTGTACAAACATGTTACAGAATATTTGGCAGATGTCGGTTTTAAACAGGTTTTCTAAACATGGAAAATCTTCCCGATTAGAAGTATTCTTTCCGTTTAGGTGTCCGTTTAATCCAGGTTTCGTTTTAGAGGGTTTTGCAAGGAAGGGAAATAAAAATGTCTTCGATATTCCCTCTCCTTCTTCGATATAACGAGTTAACTTTTACAAAATTCTAAATTTATACAAATTATTTTCGTGTAAATAAAATAACTTTTAACTGATTTAATTAACTAATTTTATTATTTATAGAGCGCTCGAGGGAATAATATCGAGTTTTATTTAATTAGACTAACTCCTTAACTGCATTAATTTAAATACGTCTACCCCTGTAAATAATCAAAGTAGTAAACCTTATTTTCTACTTTATTTATTAATTGATATAACATTATATAACTGTTTTCTTTAATTATAATTATATTTTTATAATAATTTCCTTGGATTTTTATGTAAAATGAGCGAATATACAAAGAATATTTGCAAAATAGAATACTTAAATAATTAAATTAGGATATTTTCCTGTATTTTAGTACGAAATTTTATGTTAAAAGCTCAAATTTGAAACAAGATCCGTTCTTTTTTTCCTTGTTTAGTTTTCCTTGTTCCTTGTTTTTTCCTTGTCCCTTGGAATTTTTTATGTAATACGCACGAATATACGATCCTTAACTAATTAAATTACATTATTATCCTGTTGTTTCGTGCATTATCTCATTAAACATAAAAATTCCTAACAAAATGACTTAACTTAATTACTTAAGGATCGCAATCTACAATAGAAATCCTGGAAATAAAAATGATTTTTTTTCTATCAGAAATACAACATTTCTTATCACTTCAGTGTAATAATTTATATAGATTTTTCGGCACAGAATCACTTAGAAGTTTGCAATTCGGCAATTAAACTCTTTAAAAATTGTTAGTGTTTAAAATAAAGGATAAAAATAAAATAAAAATCTTGTCTTTCTTGGAGTGGAGATGGTACAGCTGCAGGATATTCTCTCTTAAGAACCCTCAGGAAGAATTGAACAACTTGATCAGCAGTTCCATCTTATTCGGAGGGGTAGTTACACCTCGAGTAGATTTTGTCTGGATACTGTTTTGTTTCTTATTCTTTTTTTAATCTTCTTCTTTCGTTGTCTTATATTTTCCTTTATTGAAGAAGAATTAAACGCATGAACAGAAACAGAGAAATAATAAAATTCGATGGGAAACAAACGCTTCTGACGCATTCATATTCCAAATTTCCGATAGAATAACGGTAAAAACGGCCGTTTTACGGTAAAACCTGTCTAAAACGGAACCCTAGCAAAACGAAATTCTCTAAAATTCGGGAAATTATTCGAAACGGAGCGATTTTTCTGTTTAAAACAAGAATAACCTGTTCGAAACGGAAGATTTTTCGATACTGTGCGATTCCCGTTTACGCAGGTTTTACTGTATTAATAAACGTATTTATTATTTTAAAAATTCAAAAATAAAATATTACGTCGTTACTATTTTATTTTAAAATGTTTTCACAATGTCGGCCCGCAATTTTTAATTTTAATTTAAAATATATGCTCTCGATCTCAAATTACTGTCTTGCCCCTGTACATCATGCTTTTCCTGCTAACGGCAGAGTCATGCCGGTTATCTAACTCCATTGTAGAGGAAATTTTTGAATTGAAATCGCGTGACATCCGGTCTCTACCGGAAGTTCTTATACAGTTAATTCGGATTCCCCGTTCCTAGTTTTTCCGAATCTGGTCTTGAATTTCATTTATCTAACACAGTTCTCGAGACAGACAGCGGGAATTTATAGATTTCCAGTTGCAGTTCCATTTCAAATTGCAGCCCAAACAGGAGAGATATAATTTGTTTAACGTTTCATGCTGCAAATTAGCGTATCTAACGTAAAATTTCGCACGAAAATACATGAAAATATCTTAATTTAATTATTTAAGGATCCTATTTTAAAGCCAACAAAACACATTTAGAAAAAAAAATAATAATTATAAAAATTTAATTTTTAATAACGATTAAATTAATTGTAATATATAGTAATCATAATTAACTCGCGCCGTTCTAATTTAACATAATATAATTTTTAATGCTTAAGAAGAAATATTTTAATTAATTAAATGCAATATTTTATATTTTTAAGTTAATAAATATTAATTTAAAATTCCATAAATTCAATTTTCAAGTTCAAGTTTAATGTATTTTAATGCGATTTATTCCTCTAACGTGGCGACTTAAACGAAATTTTTCTTTAGAGGAAGAAAAAAATAATCAAGTTTGGATCTTGGACGAATTAAATCTGAATTATTGCAGGATTTTCACATTAAATATTTAATCTTTATCTGATTTTAATGTTACGATATCGTCTCCGATCGCCATCTCTTTCGTATAAATTTGTAATTTATAAGAAAGGGATGGCTTACGATCCACTTTAATAATTTAACTAAACAATTCTCTAAAGGCAAATTACCTTTGACAATTTTTAGGGGTATAATTTAATCTTTATCCGAGAGGATTCCTGCTTATCGCCCTGTATAAATAGCAAATAAAATGATTAAATTGTAATATTCATGACAATAAATTTTATAAATTGGGGAAAATTAAGTGCAGATTTTCCAGTCGATCCACTACAAAAAACAAAAAAAAAGACCCCCCCCAAAAAATTCGTATTTTGTCAATAAATGGCTCGGAGTTAAATATAATTGTCTGTGTGGTGGTGTGCTGAAGTGCCATTGAATTGTGCCCATTGCTAATAACTGCGCGTGGATAGCCAAATTGGGCTGTTCTGTACGTTTAGTTTAAGTTTGTATGCAATTAGTTCAGGTCAATGATGTACAGTTAGTTCAATGGTGTAATTAGTTTAATGGTGTGCAGTTAGTTCAGTGGTGTAATTAGTTCAATGGTGTGCAGTTAGTTCAATGGTGTGCAGTTAGTTCAGTGGTGCAGTTAGTTCAATGGTGTGCAGTTAGTTCACTGATTTGATTATTTCATTGATGGTATGCAAGTAGTTTAATAACTGTATGCGGTTAATTTAATATTACTTCCATTTTGCCATATTTAGAATTTACCAACTCCCACTAATACTACTACTATTCCCGCGGGATGACTGAACAGCTGGAACACTTCAGAGAAGCAGAAGTTATTCAAGTGTTGTGCTAACTCTGCAGTCGATTCAACGTCACTTCAGTTTCATCACAGAGCAAGGCTGGATATAGACACGTATTTCTTATTCTCTGCCATGATACACGCGAGGCCCTAAACTATATAACTCCAGGCCTTTATCTGCATGTCATCAAGCCTATTATATTTAGAGTTTACCAACTCCCAACATATTAATTTACATTAATTATGCTCGATTATGTTTACGTTACGCTTTAAATCGCGGTCTCACGCTAATTTTGTGTAGAATTTCGCTATTTTTTTACAGTTAATTACAATTAATCGCGAATAAATTCACGACCCGAATATATTTAAGCTTAATCCTTTGTTATAATTTATAAACAAAACCGGAACTCGTAGTTGTGTGTGACCCGACGAAAATTGCTGTTAGGCATTAAATTTAACATTAGAACTACATTAATTAATAAAATGTTTAACAAATTTAGTTGGAAAATTAGTTCATATTTTATAAGAATTAGCGATTAAATGCCGTTATCCTCGTTACTGGCATTAAATACGGCTTTTGGCTCTGTAATAAATTGATGAATGTCACAGATATAAACTTAAGCAAACCGCGCAAAATCGGGGGGTCATTTATAACCATTTGCAATTTATCATTTTCGCAAATTGATCTCCTGCAATAAAAATACGTAAATTCGATACAACGTTTAAATCGTTACGTCGTATTTAATGTTTATTTTCACGTTTACTGAATCTCTCCAACCTCCAAATGGCGGACATTTTCTTCCGGAACTTTTTTAATGCATGCGAAATAACTTCCCGTTTATAACGGCCATTTTTTTTTTGGAGATTTTTTTAATGCATATATAATAACCTCTAAATAGCGGCCATTTTTAGAATATTTTTCTTAAATGTATTAAAATAACCTCCCAATAGCGGCCACCTCCACATAGCAGCTATTTTTTGGGAACTTTTTAAATGCATATAAAATAACCTTTCAATAGCGATTACCTCTAAACAACGGCCATTTTTCTGGAAGTTTTTTGCATACAAAATTACCTCCGAACAGCGGCCATTTTTGCGTTTCCGTCAGTGTCCGTCGTTTAGAGGTTTGGCCGTAATTATTATTAATTAAGCTCGAAAAAATTAAATATATTTTTCTAATCAGGTTTTTCCATCACTTTATGCCCATTTAAACACGTTTATTTTGAATAATTAAGCGCTAAATGCTGTTTAATTAATTGTTACATCTTTTTATAATTAGTTTTCTTAAATTAATTTTATATGTGGAATTTTTAATGTACAGTAAATTTGAATACATAAAAACACGCTACGAATGTCGTAACTAGCAAAAAAAGATTAATGGCGATAGAAAAAAAAGATGAATAAAATTAACAATTCTTTATATAAATGTCATTTATAATAGTTAATTTATATTTAAATTTCAAAAGTTAAGGATTTAGCATCAGCAAATCCAATTAGTGACAATGGAATAGTCATTTGTAGATTTATAAAATAAATTACAAATTGTATCGAATTTAAATGTTTATATCTCAATTAATTAATCATAGAAAAGACAGATTTAACAACAATTAGTTCGAATTAAATTTATATTTTAATTAAATGTTGTTTCAATTATTAAATTTTTTTTTTAAAAAAGAACATTTATTACATCTTCCTTATCTGTTTTGCTATTTTTCTTCACAAAATCTCACTCTTTTGCTATTTTTTTCACAAAATCCCACTCTTTTGCTATTTTTCTTCACAAAATCTCACTCTTTTGCTATTTTTCTTCACAAAATCTCACTCTTTTTGCTATTTTTGTTCTCAAAATCTCACTCTTTTTGCTATTTTTCTTCACAAAATCTCACTCTTTTTGCTATTTTTCTTCACAAAATCTCACTCTTTTGCTATTTTTCTTCACTCACTTCTTTTCTATTTTCCTAACCAAGTTCCATTTTTTCCTATGTTCCTTCATTAATAGTTTATAAATAAATAAAACACTTTTAAATTTAATTAAGATAAAAACAAAAAAAGATTTTTTTCTTTTATATTTAATTTCAATTAAACCTGAAAATTTCTAAGGTTTTTTTTCTGTTTATAATTTTACTTTTACAAGGATTATGGCATACATTTTTTAACAATAAAACTAACAGGGAAAAAATTTAATTGTGTATTGCCAAATTTAATTAAGTTAGAAGTCCTTGGAGATGGCTTTTATCTTAATTAATTATAAAAGTTTTTCCTAGAAGTTAAAATTTAAAAATATATTTTTTTTCATGAAAAAATTATCAAAAGAATTTTTTAAAATTTAATTTTTACTTTTAAATTATTATTATTATTATGTAAAATATATATATTTTTTATTTTAAATAATAATAAAAAAAATTATTTAAATAATTTTATTTGTAATTAAAATTTTAAAAAAATTTCCTCTAAAATGTTGTTTTTTTATCTTTAATTTTTTCTCTTGTTTTTTTAATGTAAAATTACAAAGATTTTATTTTATTTTTTCTGTTTCAACTTTCAAATTTAAATTTAGTAAATATTCTTAATGAAATTTTTATATATTTCTTTGTAAATTAAACCCTTTAAAATTTAAATTTAAACTATTTAAACTTGTTATTTAATGATTTGTTTTTTAATGGTTTTTTTTTCTTGAGGAATTCTGAGAAATTTTAGGAAGGAAGTTGTATTATTTTAGGGAGTTTTTAGGTATTTTTAAGGTAGTTTTTTATGGCAGAAATTTGTGTTTTTAAAGAATTGTTAAGGAAGGAAGTTGTACTTTTCAGGGAAATTTTAGAAATTTTAAGGAATTTCTAAGGATATGAATCATATTTTTAAAGAACTGCTAAGCAAGTAAATTGTATTTTAAGGAAAGAAATTATATTTCTAGGGAAATTTTAAGGAACTTTTAAGTATTTTAAGAGAGAAAATTGTGTTTTCTAGGAAAATTTTGAAAATTTTAAGGAATTTCTAAGGATGCCAATTATATTTTTAAGAAATTGTTAAAGCATGGAAGTTGCATTTTAAGGAATTTTAAGGAAGGAAATTATATATTATTTATGGAATTTTTAGAAATTTTAAGGAATTTTAAGAAAATAAATCTAATTTTTAAAGAATTCTTAGAAATTTTTAAGGAAGAATAGGTATTTTAAAAAGAATTTCAGAGAAATAAGAATAAAATAAAATAAATTATAAATAGTCGCAATTTAATGGAGACGAAATGATAAAACTTAATTAATTTATAATAGAAAAATATACGAAAATATAATTGATTTAATTTATTCTTGACGATAATTAAGATTAAAATGAATCTGTAAGAAATTAAAATTAATGTAATATTTTCTTCAACGAAATTAAATTAACACTTAAATTACTAATTTAAAAAAATGCATTTTTAAACTTTATTTATATTTAAATAAGAATTAAATATTCATTTTTAATATTGTATAATTAAATATTTTATTTTATTTTTTTTTTCCTTTTGCTTTCTTGTTGAGTGGATCGATTCTGAAAATTAGTGCATGGAAAATTCTCTTCTCTCCTTTTTTTTTGGCTTCTTTAAAAGGTAGATAAGAGTTAAACTCTGGAGGAAATTTATCAAATAGTTTATCACTCCTTTAAATAATCTTTAAGACGAAAATATTTTATAAAATTTAATAGTTTAAATCGTAATTTTAATTGAATTTTGATATATTTTAAGTACATAAATTGTTACGTTTCTTTTTCCTTTTCTTCTCGCTGTTTCCAGTGAAAATTCTAGCTTAAACTTAATAAATTTGTGTTTATTTTATTGTTTAACAATTAAATTTCTTACTTTTTAAATAAATTATACAATATTTTACATTGTAATTAAGGTTTAATGACATTAAAATGTCACCTTACGTCTACGGGTAGCTTATATTAAACTGTGTTCAAGCTGTTTCTAGCGAATAATTTAGTTTCTTTATGAAACAAAATTGTGTTTATTTTATTGTTAAATAATTAAATTGCTCGTTTTTTAAGCCGATCACACTATATATCACGTTATAATTAAGGTTTAATGACATTAAAAGGTCACCTTACGTCTAGAAGTGGCTTATATTAAATCGTGTTCATGGCTGATTCTATCGAAAATTTTAGATTAAATTTAATAAAATTGTATTTGTTTTATTATTAAGCAATTAATTTTTTTTATTTTTACGTAAATGACACAATATCTTACATCATAATTAAAATTTAGCTATATTAAACTCCATCATACCCACGTTAAATCTTATTCAATGCCGTTTCTAATTAAGATTATAATACATTAGTTATATAAAAATATATCAATTTTATTGCTAAACAATTAAATTTTCTATCGTATATGTCAATTACCCCACATATTACGTCACAATCGAAGTTTAATAACATCGAAACGTCACATTACATCAAAGGATTGACGTATATTAAAACGTGTTCAACGCTGTTTCTTAATGAAGATTTTAGTGTTTTTATTTTATGTCTAAACAATTAAATTCCCTTATTATTTCTAAGTGTTACATCACAATGAAATTTAACGACGTCAGAAGAGAAAAAATAAAAATAAAAAAACGTCAACCACAGGGGGATGATTTAATATAAATCACGTTCGAGATGCTTTATAGCGGGGGGTTTTTTAAGGCGAAGAAAAGAAAATTCCCGTGGTAAATTGATGAAAATTGGCTTTTATACGTCTCATTCTTCGATTTTCGTAGTCAAAAGGTAGGAATTCTTTTTTAAAAAAGAAAGAAAAATCGATCAATATCGGGGTTTTCCTTATATTGAGTGATAGATCCCGTTTAATATGGTTTCCAATCCAGCACGTGAATGTGTTTCTAAATGTCTCTAGAGGGAGAAGAACTCTACAACCCCCCTGTATAACGCTTTATATATATATATATATATATATATATAAAGCGGTATAAAGGGGGTTTGACAGTTTTTTCTCTTTACTAAACTCACACAAAAAGAGAGAAGTTGTGTTCTAAGTGTAGCCATCCGAAACAAGTGACAGTTATTTGCAGTATAACAAAACATCATTTATCATTGTTTTTCTTTCTTTCTATAACGTTTTTTCCTCTTTTTTTCGACTGAAAAGTTAGAAATTTTTTACTTTTTTTTTACTTTTTAAAAATTTCTAATTATGTCCGATGCAATTTCCTTTGTAAAAAATATAAAAATCAATCTAAATTTCTATTTTTTATACTTTTTTAAAGCTTCCTCCTACTAAAAATATGTGATTTTTAATAACATAAAGTCGTTAAATCTTTACTTATTTACTTTTCTTGGTTTTTTTTCCTTGTTTTTGGTATAGAAAGATCAAAAATTTCATTAATTTTAAGACGTTTTTGATAATAAAAATGGCTTAAAAATTAAAAATAATAGTAATTTTATTTATTTTTAAGCTTTTTATACTATCTTATTCAATGTGAAAGGCAGTAAGGGAAGGATATACACGTGGTTTGTAACTTTTGAGTGGCACTAAATTTCGCCTTAAAATCGGGAGTTTTATTCGTTTTAAGCGGGTTTGTAGTAAAATTTTCGCTTGGAAATGATAGGAAATATAATTTTTTTAGAGTTTTATTTTACTTTTTCAATAGGAAATGTATACTCGCCTGGTAAAGGGAGAGATATACACGCCAGACTTGCGTGGTATGTAAACTGAATGTCACTAAATTTCGGGGTTTTTATTAATTTCAGGAGGGTTTATAGTAAAATTTTCAATTGAAAATGATAGAAAATATCAATTTTTTAGCATTCTATTTTAATTTTTTTCAATAGGAAAGATATACTCACGCAGTAAAGGGAGAGATATAAACGCGCAACCTGCATGATTAAATGCAATGAATTTCGCCTTAAATCGAGGATTTTATTCCTTTTAACCGGTTTTATATTAAATTTTTCGTTTAAAAACATAAAAAATAATGCTAAATTTATATTTTTTAACAATTTATTTTGATTTCTTCAATAAGAAAGTGATACTCTGAACGTGGGAGACGTAGTAGAGACGACATCCTACGCTCAAGAAGAAATTAATTTTAAAACGTTTTATAATAAAAATTTCCACTTAAAAATGTATAAAAATAATAAAAATGTATATATATATATATATATAATATATATTTTGATTTTTTTCAATAAGAAAGAGACACACTCGAGCTACGAGAGAGAGATAATGGAAGGATATTTTCGCGCGATTTACTAAGAAAATTGTAAATTTTTTCACTAAAAGAATAGAAATTCCGTTAAAAATATGTGTTTTCCCCTAGATATTCCTATAAATAACAGTTTATCTGCATTTTTAAAGCAAACATTTAACAAGGTTGGCTTGTTCTTCAGTGTCAATAGCAATGTTCTGTAGGGAAAAAATAAGAAAAAGGAAAAAAAAAGGGAAAAAGAATAGAGGGGAAAAAGGGAAGAAAAGAATAAAAAAAAAAGTAAGTCTCTAGCCTCAATGATAGAATTCAATACAGAAACTGTGGAAATTGTCATGAAACAAAGATTTAGTACCGAAACGAAATTGTTTTTTTCAACTATATTTACAGGGAAAAAACAATTTCAAAGCCCAGAATAATTTATTGTTTCCCTCCATTTAAAAATATATATATACATATATATTAAAATTAATTACCATTATTATTTTTTACCTTTAATTATGATTAAACTTCAGTAAAGATAATTAAAATTTTAATTACTTTCGCCGCATAAATGCATTTAAAACTTGAAATTAAATTTGCGTTACAAAGAAGTGTCAACAGAAAATCTATAAATATAATTAATCAATTAATTCGCTATTTATTTAAATTTTTAATAATTAATATCTTTTATAAATTATTTAATTAATTATTTATTTTAATTTAAATTTTTTTTTCTTTTTGGAGTAATTATAACGATTTTTAGGAGGTGAAGATGTTTAGACGAGATAAAATGTGGGATTTAAAAATATAAATTGTATTTCTAAGAAAAAAATTTAATTGATAAGTAAATAGATTAGTTAAATTTAAATATATTTAACTGATTTTAACTACTTTATATTCTGAAATTTGATTCGTGCAGCTATTAATAGACAGGTATGAGCGTGTGATTGAGTGTATATGTGCACTTTTTCTCCTCCTCTACCAAGAATTCCACTGAAATTTCTTATATTAAATATAATTATCGTTATTACTGAATAATTAAATAATAAAATTACCTTAAAATTTAAATAAATTCCCATTATTATGCTCCTTAAATCGGTTTATTTAGCTAAAGATAATGTGGATAATAGCACGAATTTATGAATATTTTTTGATGAAAAAAGAGGGAAAAACGTAAATTTTTACGTCTTATAAACTATAATTTAGTTAATTATATTTTTAAAATTAATTATATAAATCTTAAGCCATTAAAACTTAATAAATCCGAGTATAACGCGCAAGCAACTCGATTTAAAAAAATGTTAATTTTTAATCATTTATACAGCTTGTTTTTTGTTTATTTAATTAATATTTTATTGTTTATATAATATTTTAAGCAATTAAACTTGTAATATTTTTAGTCATTATAAGAATTATATGGAAATTTTTCAAGTTATAGGTGTATGATTATCGAATTTCCACTTTTTTTTTTCTTTGGAAACTTGAATGCTTACTCTCTTATGAATAGGTTTGAATGGCGATAACATGAGTTAAACAAGGCATTAAACGAGTGCCGGCATTTGTACTAATGCGAAAATTAAACATTACTTAGTGTTGGTTGTTTTAATTTTCGAAGTTTTCTCAAAGAACTAATGATGTTCGTTCCCATTAATTGGAAAGTTTCATCTGCAAAGATGAAAATCAAACTGAAAGGATGTTTGTATTTACTAATTTGAAACAATAGAGAAGCCATCAAAATCAATTTACTATTGTTTCAATTATAAATATAATAAAAGAAATATGATTTTCACAGCTATATCTACGAAAATTCCCTATAAAATTGCGTGAAAAATATGATTTTCATAATTATTCCTCTATATTTTTAATTCTATGCGAAAAATATATAAAGTCATAGACATATAATGGCGAAAAGTATACTGTTTATATATATATATATATATAAATTGTGTCAGAAATATCGTACGAGTTCGTCATAAAAACACGATTTTCACAGTTATATCTCTATGGAAACTGTATATATATTTTTTATCTTATGTGAAAAATACCCTATAAAATTGCATGAAAAATATAATTTTTATAACTATACATCTATAAAAATTGTATTTTTCATTTTTATGTGAAAAATATCATACAATTGCAGAAAAATATATTTTCTTTCATAATGAAAGAAAAATATCATACAATTGCCAGAAAATATGATTTTCACAGCAATTTCATAATGGAAACGAATAAATAATAAAAAATACGAATTTCCTAGTTATAAATCATATAAAATTAAATAGAAATTTGTATTTCACAGCCAAAAAATCTTTATAGAAACTTGTATATTTTTTAAAATTTTACGTGAAAAATATCACGTGAAATCGTATTCTATAATTATACCTTTATATTACAATATCAAATTGCTATATTTATGCACATATATATATATAGAATTTTTATATAGCTCAGCCTATTGGATGACATTCTAATAACTAACACACAAAGACACTCCAAGAAAATGATGCTGTAAGCCCTATATCCTTTCAGGAAGCCAATACTTTACATGAGATCTATTCATTGTATAGAAGCCATTGGTCCTCTGGTCTATGAGTAGACTATGATGATGAGTTAGTGTAAAAGTATCAGAGAAAAGAGAGAGTTCTCCTCTCTTATATATTTGGAAATCACGTGACTAAAACATGGAATTTTTCTAAATTATCTCCAGAAATAAGATTACATTAAAGGCATCTTATATTAATTTTTATTATATTTAAATTGGGATGAAGTTATGGAAAATTGAATTAAGAGCGTGTATAGTATTCATTGTTAACGTTTTATATTTAATTTGTTATTAAATTAGGTCGGATATTTTGATTATTTGCTTTCTTCTACAGCAACACAAGCCCCCGTTTGGCCTAATTTTTATTTTTATTCCGGAGTAAAAAAGTATAACAGCTGACACGCTTTCGTCTAGAATAAAAATTAGCCAGATTTGGCCAATTTTTAAAGTGTTTTTTCACTTAAAAAAACGATAATAAAACGTCTATCCAATGCTAAAATGTATATTTGTAACGAAGAAGACAACACTTTATCCGTTTTTTTTTTAAATTGGATTTTAAACATTTGCCATTAAACTAATAAAGGAGATACACGAAGTAACTTGGTTTGGTTTCTCGCTTCTAGCAACGCTTAGAACGTTATCTCTAGTCTTTAATCTATTCATTAACGTTTGCCGATTGGTTAATAACCGACGAAATTCATTTAAATTCAAAATTTAACCTTCGTTACGATCAACTTTCAAAGGTTTCTCCCCTTACTCGATTCGTATAGGAAAAAATTTAGGTTTCTCTCCTTATAGAAAAAAGAATTTTAGGTGTTTCAATTATAGAAAATAACGATCCGGGATAGAGAAAAAAAGATGATGATAGAACACGTGCTTAACTACTTACCTGAAGCTTGCTGGATTAAGAACCTCAACCAGGTATTACCGGATCCGGGAAAGGAAGCTAAGGCTACTAAAGGTCCAGGTGGTACACGAAATTTAGCTTTACTGCACACTTTAACGGCACGACGTGACGTCAGTGGTACCAGCCCACCGGAGGCTAACATTCTGGCCACAATGGCCTTTCTATCCGGTTGCCTGTCGAGTAGATTGCTGTCTGTTTTGCCTGTTTTTCCCAGGTATGCTGCCTGTGCCGATCTCTGCAGTTCCTGTTCGGCGTTATGATCCAATTGCCTCGATACCACTACCACAAATAATATTAAGTATGACGAAAGTACCGTGGCTATCATACAGCATGCCACACGTCGAAAGTTCTTGGTTCTGTTCGTCCTTCTATCGAGAAGTGTACGCTCTCCCCCCATCCCTGATTCTGTCTTGAACGCATCCGTTCCTAAGTTCTACAGACCGACGGATCGATACATTGTACATCCAGCATTCCCATCCGCAGCTGCTCGTCACGTGATTAGAAGCGAGCGCGCCAAGGTTGACATTTGGGAGAGGAGACGAGTTCGGCTTTCCTGCGGGACTTCGGTTATAGCAGTGAACAATGCTTTACAGGGGCCGCTTCCTCGTCATTAACGATGACGAATGCCACACGAATTTCGATTTTTCTTCATAACTCCACGTCGTTTACCTTATTTAAATAAAGAAAACATATTTGTTATTTTTATACAAAAAATAAAGATAATTTTAATTAAGATAACGTCGTAATTTTATTTTATTTTTCTTCTTCTCCTTCTCTATTCCTATAGAATCGTACGCGTGTATGGCTAGAGGAATTGATCGTTTTAGCTAATATAATTTTAAATTCTACTTTATCTACAGAATATTATAAAAAATATTAGATGGTAGACAGTTTAATAATAGTGAGGTTAATGAGATTGACCAGGAATTTAATGATATATCTGAATATAAAGTGGTAAATTTTTGGGTGTGACACGTTAACGAACATCGAATAAGGTGAAAGGTATTCGCTTTTTTTTCCCTCCTCTCCCCCCGAAAAATTCTTTCTGGTTTTGATGATTCATCAATCACTGAACAAATCATTGCTTAAGCTTCATTATAATAACATCTGGCGTTGACAGAAACTCGAGATCAATGCAAAAAGATTGTCAGAATGTCCTTTCTTACGAAATAATAATGTTTGCCATCGTTTACTAACATCGAGAAAAATAGCAGATTTACTAAAAGATTCATTGCTCTTGAGACAATTTACTTTTAATAAGGTGAAATTTTTTAAAAAAATAAAATGATTTCCTTATAAATTTTAATAGTAAATACACAAAAAATATATCTGAGAGAACGTGTGTTAATTACTTCTTTAAAATTCATTAAATTTTAACGTCATCTGTTATTGAAAAAATCAACCTACTTTTGTTATTTTATTTGCATTTTTTACTGGTTTTCATCTCATAAAAATTCTCGAAAATTATAATATTTTCTCCATCAGGGCCTACGAGAGGTAAGGGAAGCCGGAGCTGTATCCCTGATCTGTATAGCAACTAAGACCCCAATTTATATAATAAAATTTTAATTATTAAAAATACAATACGATAAATCGAGAACTAAGGTCTCTCTACCCCTTTAGGGCCTTTCCACGATTTTATCCTACGTTATTTTACGTACAAGGAACCTTAATTTTGTTTATAAGTATATATAAAATGAATAGATCATCAGACTTTGCATATAAAAAAACTTTAATAGCTTAGTTAATTATTAACGTATAGTGTATATAATTTTAATTTAAAAAATATATAGTTTTTCTTGCAGTTTTTATTATTTTATAACTCTTATACAAAAGTATGAATGTGTATATACTGTATCATAATCGAGTTAAAGAGAACATTCCATTAATAATAAATGATGAAGTGGAACGATTTTTTTAAAGGATAAAAAATAAGAAAGAAGAAAGAGAAGATATGGATGTGGAAAATTTAAATTTAGATAGTCTGTTGGTCAGAAGATATAGCGATATAAAATATAATGTCTCGAAATAATGAATTGAGTAATTTCTGTAATGTATAACCAATGCAATATGTCTTTCAAAAAAGGAAATTTGCATAAGTATAATGCATTATAACTCACTCTTAGGGTATGTATTTATATACATACATCATCTATTTCTTAATTTATATGGATTTATGAAAAGTATGAAGTGTTCTCGTATGAATAAATAAGAAACATTTAATAAAATAAATCATACCCTGTCTCTCGCAGATAATAACGTGAAGATGTATACCCTGATATATCCTCGTTTACCTCGTTAATTAAGACGTTTACACGTACAACTAATTGCTTTACAGCATGGTATAAGGCTGTATATCTTAATTAAAATGTACATATCCTATAGTTAAGTTAATTTTCACCGTATTATAATATTGAAATTGGCTTTTGTATAATTTCAATAGCATGGTGCTGTGTAAATATTCAATTCGCTTCCATTCTATCACAAGAATTCACTTAGAATAAAGTATTAAATATATATAATGTTAAAAATATGATATTTTCGTGTCTATAACACCACTTTTTATTGGCTGTCTCGGGATATTTACATTGATATTTTTTGTAAATATTTAGAATGATCAGTCTTGACGTATGGACTAACGTATCCTTGATCCCACTTGTGCCATATTTATATATAATTCAATTTTTATATATTTATATACCATAAATCATTATATATGTGATATATTGTTTGTTTCTTCTTTTTTATCGTTAGACTAATGTATCGCGATATTATTTTTTTCATCTCTCTTTTCAACACGCAGCTAGCATCTTCTAGGCTATATTAAATTATTATTGCTCCTCCACATCTATAATTTATCATTTTATTATATTTTCTTCTTCTTTTTCTACTACTCCAGAGTTGATTTTTCTATTTTTTCGATATTTTTCTCATTTTAAAAATAATATATCTTGATTATTTTCTCAGCTGGATAGAAGTTTATAAGGGATAATCACGACGTGACTCCATTTTATTGCGGTAGATAAATTCGCATTAAGACTGTGTTTTAAAAAATTGCTTTTAATTGGATAAGATGTAGAGCAAGCCGTTTCTTTAGAATTGTAGAGAAATTCACGTAATAGGCTGCGTGATAAATTATAGAATGTCTAAGTTTAGAAACCTCAGAGGAGAGAATTGAGCAACCAATTCGAGAAGATACGCGGCAATAGTTGACGTTGCATGAAACATTCCTGAAAGGTGCACACGCCTGTGTCTTATAAATGAAAAAGGAAAGAGCAATTCTTGGTTCATGCTTTTCTGATTTCGACATATCAAGTGACTTATACTCTCCACTTTTTCTCTACATTGTCACGAAATTCGAAAAGTTTAGTCTGTAACCTTTTCTCATTTCTTTTAAATCTAGGAATTTTTATTTATTTAAATCTAGGAATTTATATATATATATACACGTTTTTTACGCAAGTTTTTACCAGGAGACAGTAGAAAGTGGCCTGGATTTATGTCTCCGACGTTAAAACGGGGTAAAGGAAGCTTGTAAACACGATTAAATCCCGTTTTATTCGCTGATCGATCGATTTGACGATGCAAAAACAAACGAGGAAAGCTTATTTATATATCAAACAAATGCATGTCATTCGATTCGACGTTATTTACATTAGTTAATTGCCATTCTACTCGGAATTTACTGCTTCTATCTTACAAGATATAAAGGAAATACAGACATGGATAAATTTTCAATAGTGTGAGGTGTAATGGAACTGCATCAGTCAATGATCTCTTTCACTATTTTCATTCTTGGATTTTCGCACGCTTGGTTTGTTTCGCTAAGTCTCTTTCACTCTTTAATGTCACTTGAGAGACTTATAGACTCATTGCAGTCATTCAATACATTGCATGCTCCATTTTGCTAAAGATCAGTACTTCGTGAATGAAAGCAATTAGAAAATATTTCGTTTTAAGCTCTTAATTTCGTGTCCATGCCGTAGAAATACGGTATAATTATTTAAATAAATTGTGTAAAAATTTTAAATTATTACAACCGAACCTGTAATAACGGCCACCTCTCGACAGCGACCACTTCTAAACATCGGCCCATTTTTATTGAGAACTTTTCTCTTGAAATGCGTACAAAATAACCTTCAGTCAATGTCCATCTTTTATATTCCTATCAGTGGACGTTGTATACAGGTTTTACCATATAATTAAATTCAAAATTAAAATATATTCATTTAATTATTTAACTTTTCATCTATTTTCATTCACTTCACGAACGAGTGAAATTCACCTCCTCCGTCATGAAACGAATATTTAACGCCTCACTATTAATTATATAATCCTTATGCCCTCCTGGAATAATAAACAGTCAAAAATAGCTTTATAAACAAGTGCAGCAATATACATTTCCTTTAAAACCATTTTTTTAAATATTGAGAACGTCTTGAAACGTCGCCATTTTCAAATTCCTTGCGAGCGCTCACGCGTTGTTATTTTTAACGTATTTTAAATAATTTCGTTGTAAATTTATTATTTGTATTTAAAAATGCTCTTTTATTTCGATTTGTTATAAATAAATTCGATTCTCATTCATTAATGTCAAATAATTCGCTATAAACGTTATAATTCCACTCTGAAGGACCCGGGTTTGAATCCGCTTAATCTCGAGCTATACTATTTGGTAGAGGATGTCACGTGGTACGAACTAGTCCTGCAAATGGTCTACCAGCATTAAGTTCGTATTATAGTTGCATAACTGGAAACAGTGAGTAGCTTGACCCGAATACGGTGGGCTTCTTTACTCTCTTCAGCTGCGTTCTCTGTTGTGAACCTGGTTAAATCCATGATGAGTATGCAAATGATCTTATTTTCACTGTTTTAGTGTTCACTTGGCTACAAGAATACAAAAATATTGGTCAATTTTGGTTTGATTTGATGCAAAACGGGCGCTCTGCCAAGAGGGAATGTCATTTGGGAGAGTTTTCTGTAGTTAACTGGCTTGAATTTAAATGTTAGACATGTGATAAAAACAAGGAAAACTCCCTGTTGGTCAGACTCGAACCCGAGGTCAACTTCCAGTGTTTTCACATCTAGTGGTTGATTTGGTTTATTCGGTTACGGCAATGCAACACGTGAGCTTTTATGGAAAATTGGTCCCTATTTAAATGTTATTAAGGTAAAAAAAATTCCGGAAAACTCTCCGTAAACAGCACGTTAGAAAGGATAGAACCCACGACCAACTACCAGTGTTCAGTGGCTTTTATCCGCTGGTTCTTACTTTAGAAATTGGGTATAACAAACGAAGTAGCTATAACTAATTCCCTATTCTCAGTTGTTTACTTCTTAATAACTTTAAAATTTTTGAAAAACATGTCTAGACAAATAAATCAAAGAACAAAAGCAGCAAAGTCAAGTCAGACAAATAATTGAATTTGTGCAAGAATTTTGAAAAAGTACTTATAATTATCCAAAGGTAAATGTGATAAAAGGGGGGAGGTGTATTGCTGAATCCACAGATTTGTCTGTTCTCACGATGAAGGAAATTTAAAAAAAAAATTAAAACATATCCTGTGAAAATTAAGTAAAGCAAAGAGTACATTTTGATAATGTACAATTCTCCTGGTTACGTGTTTATGCAAGATTGAAAGATAATGTAGATTTTGAAGAAAGGAAATAAAATTAAAATTATTGAATTGAATTCAAATGTATGAAATACGAATCGAACAGAATAATACAGGCAGTCCTCTACTTACGAACATTCGACTTACGAACTTTCGAAGTTACGAACAAAGCCGACAGATGGCGGGTTAAGTAAAGGACTTACTGTATTATGGCTAATTCTTTAGTTATGAACGACGAGCTAGAATATACTACATAGAGTAGCCGACTCAACATCATGTTTGAAGAAAATTGAATACATATCAGCCATTTTATTTTTAGTCAAGGAGGCGTGGCATTTGTGTTGTGTAAAGGCAACGCGATAGGCCACTAAGAGCGCTGTAATCATAATCACAGCCATTCTATGTAGTATATTCTAGCTCGTTGGTTATGAACGTATTCTCGAGAGGATGGCACAATGCTTTTTCCATAGAAGAATTCTTTTTCAAAACTTTTCGGAAACGGAAGTAGATATAACCAAACAGTTTACTGAATTAGAATCCTATTTAATTCTTCTATTATCGTACTGTTAATTTTGTACAAATTTTCTACTACAATAAAAATTCATAGAAAACTGACAAATTCGATTTTCAAAATTCTGAACTGTACATTAATAGAATAATTAAATACGTGGTACGATCCAAAAGTTCGGGGACTGCAGTAATCTATGACAACAAAAGCATGTATTTGAAGTTACAGCGTATGAAATGGATTCTACCAAACCATCTCTACGTGTTCAGGTTAATTTTACGCATGCCGTGGAATTAAACCATGAGCGCTGCTGTTTTTTTTTCCGGAGATAGTTACCTTTGTTCTGCGACGTAATAAAAGTGGAGTTTCAAGAACAACCTCCAACATTCCGACTTCGCCATGGTAGAATCACCGTACACCTTTCTTAGCAATTTTAAAGTCTCTGTAGGTGTTTTACCTAAACGCTGACAAAATTTAATGTTGGAGGTTGTTCTTGAAACTCCACTTTGATTACGTCGCAGAACAAAGGTAACTATCTCCGGTAACTATCTCCGGTAAAAAACAGTAGCGCTCGCGGTTTAATCACATGACATGGGTGAAATTAACCTGAACACGTAGAGGTGGTTTGGTAGAATCCATTTCATACGCTGTAACTTCAAATACATGCTTTTGTTGTCATAGATTACTGCAGTCTCCGAACTTTTGGATCGTACCACGTATAACTCTAATGCAAAAAGCTGCTTTGCTCTGTTCTCTTTCGTTTACGAAAATTTTTGAAAAAAGATTTTCCCATAGAAAATGCATTGCATTTTTTAAAATCCATCTTCTGGAGCTCGCTTGCGTAACCAGAGGTTAGAATCAACCTTACAAAGAAAAGAATGGACATTATATTAGAGTTATACTTCTTTTTAACTCTTTCCGCCCTGTAGGCACTAAGAGGGCCTCTTTTAGAAGGCCCATTATGGGTTCGGCCAGGCCCACAGTGGGGCGACCAGGTGGTGAGGGACGGGGCCCGACATATCCGAACGGACCACCCCCGAAAAATTCCTGGGGATTATTCGACCCGTTCGGATTCGATCCCGGGTCCCCAGAGCGGTAGGCTGCCACCTTTACCGCTCGGCCATCCGGCCGTCGTCAGAGTTATACTGTATCGCTTATGGTAGATATTTTCCAGTCTTTCCGTTTTGGGAGGGCAGAGAGATATTTTCATGTCCATTGTAGATTCGGTCATGTTGGCGATTTTTGTTTATTCTTTCTGCAGTATGGGTACTAAGAACTATTAGTATACATAGTTTTACAGTCCATCAAGCTCACAATGGAGCGGCCGGGTAGTGAGGGATGAAACCTAACATAGCTATGACAGCCCACCATCGAAAAATTTCGATTTTAGACAGCTCAGATTCGATTTCGGGTTTCCTAGAACAGCAGCGCAGTGGCGTAGAGAGGGGGGGTGCACGGGGGTCTATCATGTACCGGGCGCCGCTCGCAGAGGGGCGCCCAAATGGTCTTCAAGACAAACTATATGTGTTTCTGGAGGGGAAAGGGGAAGGGGGCGCCAATAAAATGTCGTGCCCCGGGCGCCAGTTATGTTCGCTACGCCACTGCAGCAGCGTGTTATAAATAATACTAGTATTTGCATTATTGTTGGTTGTTAAAACAGAAATTTACTATCAGACTCAAATACGAACACTCACAATGTTAGTCAACTTATTCGTAATCAAAAAGTACTGATATTGACTATCGTCGATGTTGATGTCAGCGTGCACTACGTGAAAATCGACAAAACTCTGAAGAATGTCAAAAAGTTTTGTAATGATAATGATTTTAATGCACAATTCATTTCTCTCCGTTTATTCGGACAACAATAAATCGAAATACACGACGAACGAAATGGTATTTATTGTCGCTTGATGAATTTTAAACCACCAATGATGTGAGAGACGACTTTCAAGCCACCATTTCATATTAAATAGTATGTATTTCATAATTTTTATCGTGAACCAAAATAAATTAGATTTTTTTTTTCATTCATTAATCTGATCGTAACTTAATAACTAATGGAGAATTCTAGAGATGATCTCAAAGCAAACTACGGAAATTCATTTTGTAATTGGTGTTGTAAGACTTATGCAAATTCCAAGCATCAGAACAAGACAACACGTTGATTGGAAGCATTTTTGTAGTTTGCCAATTGAGTTTTTCAATTATAACTATTCTGCATGTTTTTCGAGTCGTACAAGATATATACCACTGAATATGCCACGCACTGAAAAACTCAACAGTATATATCGATATCAAATTACGTTTTTGCATTTAGCTTTTCACTTTTTACGTTCTGTGCATAGTGAGAAAGCCTTTTTTCACATCCATTTTGTGTTCAGCCAAGCTTTCAATGGAGCATACGGGTGGTGAGAAACGGAATCTAACGTATTTGGAACATACCGCCTGTAAAAAATTCCCGAGTTCTCTATTCAAATTTAATTCTGGTCCTCCAGAACAATAGGATAACAACTTAACCTTGGCCATTAGGATGAGGCGGTTAACGCGCTATATTAGCGATTACGCTCTGGGAGATCCGGGATTCAATTCGGGCGACAACTCCCTATGAATTTTTCATAGCGATTGGTCCTGGATACATCGGATCCCGTGGCTTCATTGTGAGTATGACCTAACTTAGGATGAACTTGCTAAAAAAGACCTTCTTAATACCCACAGGGTATAAAGACTTTAAAAAGTGACTACTGGGCAGAAATTATCCAGAAAAAAAATAGTATTTATAAAGGAAACACAAAAGTTCATACAGCTTTAGGCAAAAGATTATTGTAACGTAAACTGTTTAAATTTAAGCACTGTAAAATTCTGAAACAAAAATAGTTCGAATATATTACGAAATTTATCCTGAAAACTGTATAAATAACTAATATTAGAAATCAGTTATTAAAAATTTCATTTTTATAATTTATTAATTATAATCATCAAAAATTAATTATTCATATCTAGAGTAAATAAATAAATTATTTAATATTAATTACTTTATATTTATTATAATTATAATATATTATTATATAGTAATTATATTATTATAGTATTATAAATTTGTAAAATTTCTGATAAAAATTGTTCGGTTAGATTTGGGCTATATTTTATTATTTGCACTTTTTAGTTTAAACTGGCAACGTGAATTCGTGTGTCGATTGTGATTGGCTAAAACACGTTTAAACTGAAATTTGAATTGGGTGAGTGTGTTTTCTGCTATGTCAAATGTAATTGAGATATGTAAATGTTTATTCGCTGTTATTCGTTATTTCTTCGTTTATTACTTTTTTATGTTTGTATTTATTAAGTGAATAGCCATCATATTAGGTATTATTCTGGGAAGCAAAGAGGTGCATTATATCTGAAGAATTTAAATTTATAACAGTGTCAAGTCCCTTGTTTATACATAAATCTAGTTTATGTATTTGGGACTGATTTAGTTTATTATCATTATTATTAAAATAATTTGTGTTTATATAATAACACAGAATCCGTTTCTCAGTCGTGTGTTTTATTTGTGTTCATTTAGTTTAGAAAGACAAATAAATGTATATTTGTTCAATAACTAGATACTAAGATATATATCTTATACAGAAGCACTCGCTTATTAGTAAGTGCTTCTGAATTGTAGCTGTATGCCATACTCCCACCCAAGTCGTGAATTACTACAAAGCCTGGGTACCTAGCTTTTACTAATCCCCTTCTTTAAGTATTCTTGGTTATGTTACCTATGGTTCCAAAGTGGCGGCTCGTCTCTGATTCCAGCAAATAGAAGAAAGGAAACAGTGGGATGCATGTTCTAACCTAACCTAACCTAATAAATTACCATAATTATTACCAACAAAATTATTAGAATAGGTTAGGTTAGAATGTGCATCCCCACTGTTTCCTTCTTCTATTTGCTGGAATCAGAGACAGCCGCCATTTTCGAACCATAGGTAACATTAACCATATTCTTCCTCTACTTATCACCAGAGTCAATAGATATACTGGTCCTTGCACTGCCCTTTCAAGTACAGTCAATGCCTCGGGTTGCCAATAGCTGGCGTTAGAATCACCAGTAGGTGAGAAGAACTTTATCTATTTGGTTAGTAGTCCCGTTTGCAAGCATGTTTGTAACTTTTTTTTACTGTTCTGTCAAAAAAAATCTTATTCTTAATTACATTTTTTAATTTTATATTATGTATAAAGAAAGAAAAAGTGTATTTGGTTTATAAAAAAAATTAATAACATAATTTTAAATTGCAGACGATGTGGATTTAATTTATCCAGGTTTTAAATAGAGATCTGTTTAAAACTGCTAAAACTAATATCTCAAATACTATAGTAGAGATAACAGAGATTTAGAAGATTGCATTCTGATGATAGAAGTGTTATTTTAATGTTACCTGTATCATTGTGATGAGTCTGTTTTCTCTGCTATAGTATTTGAGATATTAGTTTCAACAATTTTCAAGACAAGAAGCTCTTTTATAATGTTAAAAACTGTTGTATTACTACATGTTGTGAATGAAAGTTTTGTACATAACATTCTTGTATAATATATCTGTTTAATAGATAAGTAATGGTAAAATAAGTAAGAAAATTTTCATTTTACTGTTTTATTACATATGTATGACAATATAATTAGGAAAACCATAGCTTATCTTCTGATCATTTAAATAGTCATAGAAATTTAATTCAGATAAAGACAAACTATTTTTCAAATAATTTATTAACTTTAACACTACATAAAGTGTGCTATACAATTTTACTTGATTTAGTATAGTGAAAAATAGTATTTAGGATGAAATAGTTTTGTATTTTTGACATGAGAAATTACATTTCTTATGACACTCACATTGGCTCTACATATTTTAGTTCAGAATATTATATAAATTACCATCAAAAGTAGAATATGAATGAAGATTTATTGATGGCGTTATTGGATGGATTTATTGACTACACTTGTTAGGATATTTTAAACCTATATAAACAAAGGACATGTTTTTCTTTTAGCCTCCATGTCCTCACCAATCACTGTCACTGTCAATATCTAATAATACTGTCTGAACTTTTGCCATCTTACATCTACCTATTTTATTTGTCAACCTCAAACTCATTATCCTCTAATCATCTCTAAGTTATTATGTCTGTAAATATGTTGTCTAAATAGGCCTAGTTGGAATTTCCTCTTTTTCCTCTAACAGCCTGTATTTGAAATCCAAGAACTAAATCTACTGGCTTTTAATTCTCCTCTCTAAGCTGTTCCTAACTTTTTGGCTCAACTTTAATCTCTATCTCATTAATAAACACAATATAAACTGTGAATAACATATATAGTAGCTCTTCTCTCACTGCAAACTACAATAATTTACCTAATATTAATAAATGAAAAAAAGATATGGGCTTAACCTTGAAAAACTCCAAAGCCATCCTAAATCTTTTTTTGTAACACTTCAAATCTATTCTATCTTAACACATGGTCTAACATTTCTATATGTTTCCATAATTAAATGTATATAATTCTCATCATTCCCTTTTCCTTATTCAGAGAGTTTTCGGGAATCCCGAAGACATTCCATATTAATAACATATACAGGCTTAACTATAAATTTTTTTTACTATGTTTTCTTCTCCTTAATGAAAACTCCCAAAAAGTTTAAAAATGAACACAAATTGTAAGCAAAAAACAAACAGTTTAATCAATTTAAAGTCTAAAATCAGTGAAAGTGACAGTTAATAGAAATATAAATATTAATGACATTTATGAATAAATAATGTTCAAAACCAAATTAAAATAGTATTTATAAGCAGTCCTTTAAAAAAGACAAAAGAAATGTTTGAGTTAAAATCAAGAAAATTTCATATATTAAAAGAATTTCGAATGTTTACTGCTGATTCTCCCTATGCTCCAGCCAAACTTGTGCCTTGATGCGATTGAAGTGCTCAAAGTGGCAGAAATATTTATTAAACCAGAATAGTAGCATTAGAGCTATTAGTAGCATGAGGACTAGTATATCTGTCAACTCTACTATCGCCTCCTTTCTTCCTTAGTTTTAAGATAGTTCATAAGCATTAGTTATAGTTTTTTTTTTTTCCTTTTGAGTATTATCCGTGTGCACATTTTTGTTGCAATCTGCATACCAGTTGTCCTTTTCTTGTTTTTACCATTAACATAAGCTGTATTATACTTCTTGTGACTGAGCAGTTGGAATCTGGAAGAACCTTGTTGTCATGTGCAAAAATAAAAAATATTATTGTTACATATTTTTGTATGTTTCCTTTTTGTCAGTGTATGTACTTTTGTGCGAACATCACAGAATGTTTAATAAATATATGAAAATTGGTAATATGTGAACTCTGAATGAGGGATTTTCACCTTCCAGAGTTATAAACTCCCCTGTATGAGTAAAAAAGTCAATGAAACCATATCTGTACATGTGACCTTATTTAAGATATTTTCTTCCAAAGGTCAGTTTTTACTGTGAACTGATATACTGCCTGTTCTCCATTCTCTACATCGATCAAAAGTGTAAGTGGATGTTCTTGACTGATGCTCTGTATGTAGTCGTGTGCTTATGGCCGTACACTATTGTATAATTTTCACATAGTCATAGTTTTAACAATTTCCTTTGTTTTTTTTTTTTTTTTGTTCCTTTCTACTTCTAGAACTTTATTCTTGTTCTATTCTAGGGAATCACCAAACTTTTCTAAAGCCAGCCAGATAACTGAGAGAGTGACGAGCGTGAACCACATAACCATTTTGTTCAATACAGTACACTAATACACAAAAAATAGACAACCAATGTATTTATTTACCAATATACAAACACAATGGCTGCATCCGGCTTGTAATCACTTTTCTTAAAAATTTCATTGCAGGTACTTACACAAAAAGCACTCTATCCAAAGTCGCAAAAAGTTACTGAATTTTTTATTTCACTGATTTTCCTAAAAATTATATATATATATTACTGTCGGATGCAAAAATCAGATTGGATCACTTCTGGCATTTTTACTTACACTTATTTTAATTTTTTCTACATGGTAAATTTATCTACAATTTATATTTCCACATAAATAAATATATTTTAGCTCATTTGTGGCACAGTGCGGTTAGCAGGCTGGATCCACCCATAGTTTGGTGACCCCTGTTCTATCCTTTAGGTGGTGAGAGCTGATTCGGGTAGTGGAACCACATGGAACAAAGAGGAGAGAGGCTACCTGAGGGCATGTGTTGGAGTGATTGGGTCATTTTTGGCTGGCCCTCATAAAGTAAGAACTGAGAAGACAGTGCTTCATGTTGTCAATTATCAGCAACACCAGTGAAACAGAACAAGCCTGAGAGCAATTAGTGAACTTATCGAAACGATGATACAGCAAGTCTTAAATCTAGAAAAAGCAAGACAACAACAAGAAATCAGTCCAAGTGAGTTCCATGTGGTCTCCCATCAATGTTGTATAACATTCATACATCCTGGATATTTTATTCTTTTCTGTTATCTATCTTGCTGTTTATTACCTTTCCTTTCTGACTTCCCTCTTCTTTAGTATAAGTTAGTTTTAAGTATTAGCACATTACCCAAGCTTGATTCCCTGTACGTGTTGTGATATTTTTGTCATTTTTCTGCTAATAATTTTTTGTAACAGTGTTACCATTTGTTGTCACTGAGTTGGAAACCTTAAGAACTTGTAGCTATTCTGCAAAAATAAATACTTTGTTCAACCATATATTGTGCATGGTTCTTTATTCAGTACATTCACCTTTGTCAGCTAATTGTCATCTACTATGTGCTTCACATGCTTTGGTGCAAGTGACAGCCATCACCTCAGTGCCCACATGGATCAGTAATAAAATTTGTAATAAAAAGTAAAACAATAAAATTATTTATGATAAAAATAGTATAAAAACGTTTTAAAAATGTAAAAAAAAAATCAAAACAGTTGTAAAAGATTGGATCCATATGTTAATTTTTACATCATCTTTTATCCATTTCATTTGTCATAGATCCGTCCAGCTCAGGCTGACTATGTCTACTCTTTCACTGTGCAGACTATAGTTACTAACTACTTTGTACAAGGCAAAGTGGTGGCAAACATTGTTTTTGTTTTCATGAATTACATTTGTTGCTTATTCTCAAGTACTCGATTCTCGGAAACTCATTCAAGTCTTGAATGTTTCTAATTTTTAAACATATTCAATTCAACCTTTTGTTAATTTCAGCAAAGACTAATACAGTATTAACAAAAGCTGTGTCCACAGATCCCTTGTCACAGGACCATTTCTCTGAAAAGGATTGATTTCATTTCCAGAATAGTTTCTCATACTTCTTGGTAACTGTTATACCTGAAATCTTAATTTTCCTACTTTATTCAGGTTAAATAATTTTTAAATACCCAAAAACCTATTCCATTTCTATATTAGACAGGTATCTAGCTTATAATAAAATTTAACATAGAAAATTGCTCCATTTTGAAGTTTTTTCTTCCATTAGGCATGTTTCTGTTTTATTCAGTTTCCATTTTGGATAGGTTTTACTGTATAAAAAGAACTGTTATGGTTTTCCAGAAAAGAATAAACTACATCTATCAAGCATTTTTTATTTCCAAACTGTCAATGCAATACTGATAGTTTGCAATCTTGGTGTAACATTTGACAAAAACTTTAAGGTACTGTATCAAAATTATTATTGACAATATATCTCTAATTCAAGTACCAAATATACATACATGTAATTTAAATCACATTTTATAATTTTTTTTTCCATACTAAGCACATCTCAATTATACTTTCTCTTTTAAATTAATCAGATTTATAACGCTTGAACAGCATAATGGATACAACTGTTCATATGTATTTACACCTTTGATTTTAAAAGATTTTGTAGATTATGTAAAAATCATTTGTTTTTGTAATTTTTAATTAGTTATTACTGTGTTGCTTTTTATTAGGTTTGTTTTTTGTTATTGTATTGTAAGTATAATTTTATCTTTTTACTCTTATTATCTTCTTTTTATTTTGGTACTTTGGGGATAATACTCATTGTCTCTGAGCTTCAATGTAGCTTTTAGTCCAGTATAATGCTCAACATTTGTTCCGACTGAGTATCATGTGTGCATAACTACAACAATAACAATGATCACGATATGACCAAAACATTTTATACAACTTAATATGACTCAAAGTTCAAACAATTGGAAAACTGTTTGACCTTATCTACTAATATACACAGATATTTTTCACTTTTTATGTATTGTGATGCTCTGTAATAATTTAATATGAAGATAGTTTTGAAAAAAACCTTAAATATTTGTTTGTATAAAATTTCCTTGCTGAATTTTATAGCTTTTTGAGACTTCTTCTACCAATCTATTACTTAAATGTTATATCTGTAGGTTAGATAAACTTGGAATAAATTATACTAGACAGTTGACTTCATTATTCACATTATACTAACGTAAGTGTATCAAAGTAACTATATTTATAAGAGTATTATTTTTATTTTCAGAATAAAATTTGAAAGTAAGAGTTTCAAAGAAACGATTACAGAAAATAGAATAACAAGCTGAAAATTATATGAATAAATTTTGTCTTAAACCAAAAAAATACAATCAACTTTACTGTGAAGGTAAATATTATAAAAAGTTTAAGATTATATCATTTAACATTTAATAACTAAATTAATGTTTATTAAATAAAAAAACGATTCCTTTTTCAGTACTTACAATAACCTTTAAAACTGCTTTCAAAACTCCCTAAACTATTGTATTTTATTCTTAACTTTTTAATTTCCATTTAAGTAAATGAAACATAAAGTCTTTCAAATAAGTTTCACTTAAGATAATTGACCATTTTATCAAATAAAAAGGAATTTTTGTTGTTGAAATAACTTTCACCAATTTTTACTTTAGTTTAAGACACATTCACCATCTGTTGACATTTTTAAATATTAAAAATAATATTTATTTATTTTAACTTTAAAATTTATTATTTAAATAAATAATGGAAATAGAAAAACCTAAATAAATATCTAGAAACTATCTTATAGTTTTTGGATGTTTATTTACATTTTTGGATATTTTAAATTTTTAATAATTAATCATTACATCTATTTATAGATATTTGTAAATATTTATAAACAGATCTTAACAAGGTTAGATGAATTTTATTTATTTGCACGTTAGGTAAATTTTTTTAAGTTTAAATCAATTGAATAAATGATTAAGCTATCGGCAATAATTGTTTTGTCTCGTTAATCTATTTATAACATTTGTTTAATAGTAAACAGAATTTACTACTTAATTAGCCATTCAATATATAAAAATCTTCTTATAAAGAATTAGCTTTGAAAGATTTAATTCCCATAATGAATTTTAAATCAGTTAATTAATATAGTTGCTGTGGAACAATTTATTATGATGATTGTAATTTATCATGGAGATTTTAATCTTGCTCCTGACAGAGATGTTTGTGTTGGATCTTAATGAGAATTGTTATATTGAGAGGAGTGCTATAGTCACAATAGCATTTGTTCTTTATTAAAGAACAATGCTATTGTGACTTTAATTCTTATAAATAAAGGTAATGTCATTTGAAAACACTTACAAACCAAGATCAAATAATTTTAGTATAAAATTATAATTAAAATAAATATTCTAGTTTATTCTAAAGACACTGTACTTTTGTCTTATTTAAATTAGTACAGGATTTTCCATTTTTTGTGCAGGGAACAAAATAATAGAATAATATACAACAAATAAAATTACATACAAAATTCAAATAATTATGTTTAGTACATGCAAGATCTTACACAGAAAAAAGCGACTGTGCCTGTATCTTTTTTTATTCAACAAATTGAGAAAATCAATTATGATCTCACTAAAAATAGTTCCCTTCTGAGTTGACACACAGCTGAATATGTTGTTGCCAAAGTTCAAAGCAATTCTGCAGATCGTTTTCGAAAGACTTGACGATCTTCATTGTTCTTGCTTTCAACAAAAATGGGTTCCTTTTGAGCACTGATTTGATTTTGGAAAGAGAGAGAGAAGTTGCAAGAAACCAGGTCTGATGAATACAGTGGATGCTCAAGCACAGTGATGTAATTGGCTAAAAACTGCTTCACAGACAAAACATTGTGGGTTAGTGATTTGTCTTGGTCAAAATCCAACTATTTCTCCATTATTCCAGTCATTTCATTTCCACATGTTTGCATAATTTCATTAAGACTTACTGATTTACCATCTGGCTACTGGGAACTCATTACACCATTACAATATCCTGACTATCAATCATTGCCTTTCATACTTTCTCTACCTTATGAAAATTGTTTGTGTCATTCAAAAACACATGCCTGAGACTTGCACCATTTACCATAAACCTCAGTCAATAATTGAAAAGTTTCTGTTCCAGATTTCTGCACCAATCAAAAGTCTTGAAATGTTCAACACTATGCAGTTGGGAAAGAATGCACAGTTTTGCATTTGCACATTTCCTCATGCACACAAATATACTTCAGATGAAGCACACTAACAAATCCAACTGGATGGGAAGATGCTCACACACTAATCCCAACAACTTGGAGAAGAGGCAACAACTGATTAAAATTAGCTGTTCTTCATTGTATTCAAAGGTGCAAATTTCCCATATGTGACTAAAAGTTGAGGGAGAAGTGTCATTAGGTGTCTCAATCGATTCTGAGAAAGTGTAAGTTGACACACACTCAGGTCAAAGTTGACTTATCTCAGCTTCCGATGAGATTATAATTTGATTGTTTTTCTTTGCTTTGTTCAATTCTTACAAATTTATAGATCAATATATAAGTAACTTTTAAAAATAATCCAAGTTTAACCATTTTTAGATCCACTTTACACTCAAATTTAAAAACTGTTCCAGTTTGGGTGATTAAACAATATGGTCACTATAATTGTAGTAGAATATTGAATTTTTTACTAATTAATCTTATAATAATAACATGATTATGATATATATACAGGTATCCCTTGATTAACATGATTACTTAATCCCTCAGTGCTACTGCATATATCAAACTTGCGTTAATCAAGTACAGTAGCTATGCTAAATAAAGACAGCTGGTAAAGCCATGTTAATTAAAACTTCTACTGTGTATATAAAAGGATTACCATAATTAATTTTGCACATTAAGCAAAACCATGTTAAGCAAGGGATACCTGTATTCAATTTTTTACTATTACAATCATGTTAAATTATAAGATTAAGATACATGCTTTATATATTTAAATATATTATACTGTAGTATAATGTAAAGAAAATTTAAAATTGTATTTAAGTTTGTTCAGCATATTTTTTGATTTATTCCTAATTCAAAAATAAAAAAATGACTTCAAAAGTAATCTCTGCACACAAAGCTAGAACTAATTTAAAATCGTAATCACAAAAAACCTTTCACACGTTGTTTCTAGCAAACAAATTAGTGAGCACAAACGTTTTCGGCCGTTTTAAAAGGCCTTCTTCAGGTGCACTGAGGACGGTTGGAAAGTCGGATAGCAAATGTTTACGTGACGTCATTGTTTACAAGGGGTTTCCTCTTACAAGTGACATCTTAGCAGAGAAGGTTTAAACGAAATTGACCTTGAAACCCCTCGTAAACAATGACGTCACGTAAACATTTGCTATCCGACTTTCCAACCGTCCTCAGTGCACCTGAAGAAGGCCTTTTAAAACGGCCAAAAACGTTTGTGCTCACTAATTTGTTTGATAGAAACGTGTGAAAAGTTTTTTGTGATTACGACTTCAAAAGATTATTATTGATAGAATATCTATTTTTATTTGTTTATTTACTATATAACATGTTTTTTTACTGTTAGATTTGTGATTTTATTATGGAGGAATCTAATCCAGTGAAAGTTGCAGTTCGAGTTCAACCTCTCTTACCAGAAGAAATAATAAACTGTGCCACTTCCTGTATAAATGTTCTGTTTGAAAAATCTCAGATTTTGGTACCTTCTGGTAAAAAGTTTAATTTTGATTATGTGTTTGATGAGAGATGCACACAAGAACAATTATATAGGATAAGTGTACAACCACTCTTGGAAAAAGTGAAAAAAGGTATCAGTTCTATAAAAGTTTTAAAATTCATTAAATGCATTAACAGAATTTAAAAATTTACCTATAACTTATTGAAATGAATTGCTTGATTCTTATCATGCTACATTACAGCTAATAAACTGTTAAGGAATTAAGTGATTTGGCAGAGATATGCAGTTAAACTGTCATACTGTGTTTAATTTAGTAACTGCCAAATTACTTAATACAGTAGCCCCTTGTTACATCACACCCTATATTGCTTGTTCAGATATATATCAATTGTCTTTTTGTCTTCCAAATATATGAGTGCTTTAGCCAATAATGAATGGGCACATCTGTTATATCATTCCATCTGATACATTGTTCATTTGGTTTGTGTGTCTCTACATGCATGATGTAACAAAGAGCTACTGTAGTTTATTAGCCATGATGTAGCCCAGGGGTCATCAAACTTTTTTGATTGTCGACCCCCTACAACTTTTTAAAACTTTACATCGACCCCACCAAAATCTTTGTGTTACAAGCAAAAAAAAAACAGCTCTTACTATTTTAATACATTTCTTTTAATTTTACATTTTTGATATTTATTGTATATATGTGAAATATTAAAATTAAATGAACAGTGGCTTAAAATGGCTACAGAGGTGCTAATAACATCAGTTACTACGAATCATATACAAGCTTGCGAATGCTTGACATGTACTATATAAGTAAGAACCAGAGCACGGACTTGACAATTTCTGTCTGTCCTGTGCAACTTGATCTGTAGCCATTTTACACGTTGACAAGTAGCTGTACTATTAAATTCATTGAAACAATATTCAAGAACATAATGATATGTATAGTTATATTTGTGACTTTTAGTTTCAATTTTTTTAATTGACCCCCTAGCCATATGGACCCCGGGGTCGATATCGACCACTTTGGCGACTCCTGATGTAACCCAATAAAAATCTGGCAATTTGTTTGAATAATGAAATTATTAGGTGGTTTGTATATGTTGTTATATAAGTTACATTACTCTATTTTTAGGTTGTAATGGAACAATATTGACATATGGTCAAACACGTACTGGAGAATCATATACAATGGGAATTGATTCAGCCATTCAAAATAAAGGAATCATTCTTCGTGTTTTAAATGATCTTTTTGGTTTTGCTAAAGAAATGTCAAATGTCCAAATTTCCATAGATGTTTCGTTTATTGAAATTCATAATAAAGAAATTTATGATCTTCTTTCTGAGAGAAAGAAGAAAATTCAAATTCAAGAATTTTCAAGTAAAACAAAGGTATTTACTTTGCATTTTTAACAAAATATTTTAAATATATTCATAACAGAATATTATTTATGATTAAATTATAGAAGCTTTGCATTCATGCATTTTGCACATTTACATTTTGGTATTTGCAAACATTTTTCATATCCATGAAGTTAAAATTTGCTTATTTGTGGAAGAATAAGCAAAAATAATGTGAAACAATGCGTAACGATATAATTAGATGACTTTTTCTACTGTAATTTATGTTGTTGACCATTAGACCACACTATATATTGTAGTTTCTTGAGTTGTCTTAGCACCTGCATCTATGCAGACAGTAAACATTGCATTTTATAACAGAAGGCATTGTGTATGTTAGCATTGTATAGTACAAGAGGATTTTGGTTCAGTTTTCTTTTGTCCTTACAAATTAGCAATATCATTCATATAAAAAGACTCTAGTTACAAAATATCAAAAAGGCCAAAAAAAGTTAAAGTTATAGATCATTTTCATAGATAAAATTTTAGCAGTTTTGATTTATGCTATTATCATAAATGAATCTACCATAAAATATATGAAGAAAAACGACAGATTAGAAATTCAATAGTAAAATTTTTTATATGAAAATTTGTTTTTGCTTTCTAATCATACATTTTTTCAATGTATTTCTCCTTTTCATATTTGTGGAAATAAGACATACAAAAAATACTGTTTTATAAATAAATATTAAATTAATTCTCAACTTTGGAATCAAACTTTTATTATCAAAAATTTTTTCTTACAATAAATCAAAAAATTATTTAAAAACAAGAAACATACCTTATTTTTATATACCATGAACTCTTTTTAATCTTCTAATGGTTTCTGTGGACTGATGAAATAGAATGTAAAATAAGAAAAATATAAAACTGAGAAACAGGAAAATTTTTTAACTAATATTTTGTATATTGTATTTTAATAATGATTTTAATGTATACAACAAAAGATGATCACACACTAATCTTAGTAAGCCTCTATCAAATTGTTCATGGTAACGTTAAAAATTGTTCTTAGTAGAATAACATTCATAACATTTTCTTGATATTGAATTTATTATACATGCTATATTAGTTTATATGGATGTAGGTGTAGGTAAATGGTCAACAAAAATATATAACAGTTCAGAAAAAATGAGGAAATATTGACATATACCAGGGCTATCCAAACCTTGTCACAATAGGAGCCATATATTGCTTATCAGAAATATACAAGAGTTGCATTCTCTCTCTGCATATATATAAAGTTTAAGTTTATAAAAAGAAATATAAGTAGGCTGTACAGGAACCACAGTAAGGGTCTGCAAGAGCCACTTGTGGCTGATGAGCTGCAGTTTGGCCACCATGGACATATACAGTAATATATATACAGGGTGTATCGGTACAGCGGTTACAAACTTTCAGGAGAGATAGAGTACACCTAGACGATGGGAAATCACATAGCAATGCATGGTCGGAAACGCTTCCCTGGCGTGGTAGTGACGACACAAAACACAAGAAAGGAAGGACACGAACAGGGTGAGAAAACATGTTTATTATCCTTAGTACAGCAAAAATACTGGGACGTCTTTGGCTGGTGTACGCAATAGATGTTACTACACCAGCCAAAGACGTCCCAGCCATTTTATATATATATATATATAATTTTAAAAAACTTTTAAAAGAAAAGTCATTTTAAAATAATAATAAAGTTATGCTGATCTTTTCAATGGTCCTTTTTATTATTGAACAGATGTACTTACACCATATGCATTTTGAACTGTATTATCTAACAGTTCCTCCTCAGTGGTAGAAAAACAATAACAACTTGAACATACAAGAGTACCAAGATATAATTTAGTCACATGCTGGCAGTCATTTTTATATCATACCAATTGGTGAAAAATTGCATACTGTCATTTACTTTCAATTTATTTTTAGTATTAATGATTACTAAATGCTCTTTAAATTTTTTTTTATAAATATTTTTTCCTTATCGACTATTTTAATTTCTGAGGTATCTATATTAGTTTTCATTTACATATTTCAATCTAATTCCTGCTAAATGCTTTTTAATTCTTTTTTCTAGTTTTATTCCTGTCTTTCCTATATATGTTTTTGATTCTTGGCATGTACAATTTAATTTGTAGATAACTCCTTAAATTATATTGTTTTCTGTAAGATATGAAGTGATAAAGGGGTGTGTGTGTGTATATATACACAGTGCGGCAATTAAATTCCGGGACTGAAGCTATATCTCAGCAACCAGTAGCGACATCTGTTTAAATTTTATGTCATATGAAGTTTGGACATATATGAACATAACCTAAAACTTTTATTTAAATCGGTTGACATTTATCATTGTTTTTGATATTTTGTTTATCAGTTTATTTTGTTACATGTCGGAAAACAATAATGGAACAACGTGCTGTTATTAAATTTCACACTAAACTTGGCACAAGTGCCACAGAAACGTTCAAAATGATGCAAAAAGTGTATGGAAGTGAGTGTTTATCACGGTCAAAGACTTTTGAGTGGCACAAGCGATTTTTGGAAGGCAGACAATCACTGGAGGACGACAAACGTGTGGGAAGGCCAATAACAATTCGAACAGCAGATTCGATTCAAAAAGTGCAAGAATTTGTATCCAACGATTGCAATGCGACACTGAGAATGATGGAACAGGCATTAAACATTAACAAAGAGACAATACGACAAATTCTTAAAGAAGATTTGGGCAAAACAAAAGTCTGTGCTAAATTTGTTCCGCACACACTAACCCAAGAGCAAAAATTGATGAGACTAGAACATTCCAGAGAGATTGTACGAACAGCAAATAACAGCTCAACCTTCCTCAAATCAATTGTTACTGGTGACGAGACCTGGTGTTTTCAATATGACCCACAAACAAAACGTCAAAGTGTCGAATGGAAGTCAAAATCATCACCTCAAGCCAAGAAAACACGAAAAGTTCCATAAAAAACCAAGACGATGTTCATTGTTTTCTTCGATAGCAAAGGCATCATCTACCATGAGTTCGTCCCACAGGGTCAAACAGTTACTGTTGCTTTCTACTTGGGAGTTTTACAACGATTAATGAGAAGAATTCGTCGAATTCGTCCAGAATATCGCAATTCTGATGACTGGTGTTTGTTACACGATAGTGCACCGAGTCACACATCATTGATTGTTCGTCAATTTTTGGCACGAAATCAAGTCTGTGTGTTGAATCATTCGCCGTATTCCCCCGATTTAGCACCATGTGACTTCTCTTTATTTCCAAAAATGAAAATGAAGTTGAAAGGACGCATTTTTAATGATATTGAAACCATCCAAAGAGAGTCTACGCGCATATTAGAGGCAATACCGAAAATTGAGCTTGAGCAGGCATTTGAATCACTATTGAATCGCTGTAAAAAGTGTATTGAAGCAGGAGGAGAGTATTTTGAATAATTTAATAAAAGGATTTGAATAAAATTGTTTTGTTTCATTTTTATAGATCCAGTCCCGGAATATAATTGCCGCACTGTGTATATACACACACCTTTTTTAGCTTCGTTTGGTAAATTGTATTAGTGTTATTTCAGCAACTTGTTAGTGCTGTTTTGCCAAACTTAACAGAATGAATTCAGTATATTATAACATTTTTCTTTTATTCTTTTGAAGTACTCTTGGAATATTTAAATATTCAACCATTTTTCTAACTGATGAATACATTTTATAACTATTTGGTAGATCTTTCTGCAGTAAATTATAAGCTATGATTTTCTGTTAAGAGAATTTAGATTAAATATCCATATATTTAAACATTATTATATATGGAAGAGTGTTATGGTATACTGAAGTCATTGTGATAAGTTTGGCAAAACAGCACTAACAGATTGCTGAAATAACACTAATATTAATTTTTTGAAATCATTAAATAAGTAAAAATTATATTTTGTTTTATTGTTACTTTGAATATAATAATAATATACTGTATATGCTTGAAAAATGATCATTTTTAAAACAGACATTTATAATTTACATCATTAATCATTTTTTATCATTAACATAAAATGTATTTAATTTTCAAGTTACTTGATGTGAGCATAATTAACGTATCAAGTACAGACGATGCACTTTGTTGGCTGGAAAAAGGAGCAACTATTCGAAATACTGTTTCCACCACCACTTACTTGCATTCCAATACATCACATGTAATATTTATTGTATATATACATCATAATCAGTAAGCATTTCAGTATTATATTTATTTTTTATTTTTATGTATATTATTATTTTATATATTTAATTTTTATTTTTTGTTTTTAGTTATTTATAACTGCTAAATTTTTGTGTTATGTTTTAATAAATACAGTTCTAAATGGTATGATGTAAATATTTAAAAAACACTTTTTTCTGAATAATTATGCTTCTTGTTAATATAGTTCATTCTTATTTGCAATTTTTATAACAATGAATTGTCTATAAAAATACAATATATGAAATCAAAGAAACAAAATACAGGTAACCCCCGTATAACACGGGAGTTACATTCCAAAAAATTGCCATGTTATGCGAATCCATGTTATACGAAACAAAGAACTAGTACAAAAATGGGGATTAGGTTCCAAAAATTAAAAAACGTGCTATTATATTTTTATAATTAAGATAAATATCTTTATTAAAATTTTCTTAAGTGATACATATTAATATAAATTAAACAATGTGTTTTTCGTCATCACTAAGCACTATTAACCGAGGGCATTTTCTTTTTGGCGAGTTATCCTTATCCTCTGAGCATTTTTCTGCATTATCTTCAGATCCATGCTTTACCTTTTGCAAAAAGTATGTAATTTTAGATTGCTTGCTTTTAGTTAAAAGATCTTTATAAATTTCCTTATATGGTGCTAAGCACTTATGAAGAATAAAGCAAGTATGGAATAAGGGAAAAAACATCTGGCAACATCAAAAGCAGAAGCGTTGAGATCTGGCAACATTGAAACAAGTTTCGAGAAGGACCATGTGTTTGGACAGAAGGTGGGAAAAGAAAATTTACATACTTAAGTACTAATAGTTTATGAAAATTATTATTTTCGTGAACTATTAGTACTTAAGTGTGTAAAAATTTATTACATTTTATGTTGTACATGGGTTTACCCAATTCTCGAACTGTGTGAGAGTGAATTCGTGCTATAGAGGTGCCGTGTTATACGGGGGTTACCTGTATATATATTTAAAAGAGCAGGATTATGTTTAGGTAACATTTTTATCATTCTTACTTTCAGTGTTTTATTGAGTGCATTCAATGCATAAAAGATGTACACCACAGAGTTATTAGTGAAGGAAAATCCAGTTTTTTGGGTGTGAAAAATTCAGATAAATAATCACAAAATAATAAAATCAACATACCTATAATACTAACATTTTTGACATTGCAAAATCTTCTGGATAAACAGTTTATAAATAGAATGAAGCATACGACAATAAAAACTTTTGTTTCTGCATTTACTGCATGTATGAATCTTGTTGTCAAACGCGCAGTTCATTTGAAATTAAATGCAGGGGCAAGAGTGAAATTTTGTTGTAAAGAATTTGCCAATTATCTACCATAGAGTTTTTCCAAAATTTCTGTAGGCTACAGCTCTGCCAATTTTTGACCAGGTTGATTCATAAAAACATAACTATCTCATTGATCTTTATGACTACATTATTACTACAGTAGAGAGTCGTTAATCCGAATCGCAGGTTATCCGAACGATTTTCAGTCAGACTGTGTCGTGCTGAATCGAATGTTTTTGATACTAGATTTACTTCTAAAGTATAATTTTCATGCTTTTATATTCTTCAATATATTGATTTTCTTTGTACAAAATAAAGAAATAATTTTTAACGATACAATAGCCTCGATTATCATTATAAAAATTTTCATTAGGCTTAAAATCGATGAAAATTCAACATGAAGCGACACGCAATGGAGAAACATTCAACACGAAGTGACACGCTACGGAGAAAAATTCAACACAAAGCGACACACAACGGAGAAAAATTTGTACATCGGACAGGTTAATATATTTTTTTGTACATAATCGGTTATCCGAACAAATCACTAATCCGAACAACCCCAGTCCCCAATTGATTCGGATTAACGACTCTCTACTGTATTAAACTTTACAGTAGGAATAACATTAACACCCTGTTTAAAGAAACTAGAACTCTCTTCAGATAAATATCATGACAATTACTTCCAAATATTTAAATATTTGACCATTTTTTCAACTGATGAATACATTTTATAGCTATATGGTAGATCTTTCTGCAGTGAATTATAAGCTATGATTTTCTGTTAAGAGAATTTAGATTAAATATCCATATATTTAAACATTATTATATATGCAGACAGACTTTCATCAAATGTTATCATTTTAAATCTTAATTTGAAAATTGATAGTTTCTTTAATTGCAGAACTCACAAAAAAATTATAAAGGTTGTATATATGTGTATAATTAGTTTCACATCAATATTTTAACACAGATTAAAAATTATTAAATGTTTAGTTTAATATGACATATTTTATTTATTATGAAAAGTAATTCTAATGCAAACCAAATGATGATTTTGTAAATTTAATTACAGTAGATACTTGTTGTTATGGCTTCTCAATTATCTGGCACACTTTCCAGTGTCATCATCTATGAAAAAGTCATGCCATACATCTTGACTTCCTGTTTACTCTGTTTTCTTTTCATAGTCTTGAATATCAACATGCCATATTATTTGCCTGCTTGCTTCCAAAAGAATTCTGTGACAAAGGGCGACAGGTTATGTCATTCATTGTCTTTAACACACGATAATCCGACACTCTCACTAATTTGGTATCACTCTGTGCAAGGAATGGCTGGATTAGCATGAGTCTACTTATAAAAAAATAAAACAATAATAAGTTTTCAGTGTGCTAATTATGAAAACTTTATTGATATAATTGATAAACTTATATATATTTAGCTTTTAATTCTATTAGAAATCATTTTTGTTTTATTCTGATACTGTTTTGTATCTTTTTTGTATCAGGAGTACATCTAAACTTTGTTTTGTGGACTTGGCTGGATCAGAAATAACTCAAAGTAAAAATCCAAATATATCTAGAGAAGGTATACTATTCTTATTAAAAATCATCATTGTATAAACATTTTTATTATTAATTTTAATTGTAATTAATAGTATTACAATGTAATTTTTTAAATAGTTTTTTTTTTTACTGTTTTCTGTCCTATGGGCACTAAGAGGGCTTTTTTTCAGTCCATTGTGGGTCCAGAACAGATTGCCTGTGAAAAATTCCTGGATTTTATATATCACTCAAATTCAATTTGTGAGTCCTCAGAGCAGTTGACTGACACATCTTAACCTCCTCAGCTGTCTGTTTAAAAAAATTTATATAAAATTTAATAAACGTCACTTTAATTTTCATAATTTTTTCAACAATTTTATGAAAGTTTCTAATTAATATTATATAACACAATATAATTACTCTTTACTAATTGTTGATTTTTCTATTTGTACTTTATTTTCTATATTTTAGTTTTTTCTTGTTTTCTAATTTGTCCTAAAAGTTATAATTGATTATCAATAACAACATTCATAGATACTTATTTTAGTAATCGAATTTGATCTATGATAAATAGATCAATTTTCATAACCGAATACTTTTATAAAAGTATTCAATTTATGAAAATTGATGAGAAATATTTCTGCTATACTTAAAAAAAATTTTATTAGATGTTATATAATAAATACATTTGAAGTTTTAAATAATTACTTTGTGGCGAAAAGCAATTCAATTCGCTTCTTGATTTAAAACCTACTAAAGAAGGTTAATTAAATAGCCATAAAGAAAGTTACATTTATTAGTTATACAAGATGCAATTAGAGAGTCACAAGAGATGATAAACTTTTTCTACAGATACTCTATCAATATCTTCTCTTATAATTTTTAACAACATCCAGTTTACAGGTACAGGATGACTGAAAAGTTACTATGCGGTGAGAAATTTGCAATAGAATTAAACTTGCGTGTACAGTATTGCATGAGACTGTAAGTTGTATGTCCCGTGTTTCCACTTTGCAGTATATGGTGTTATTGCTCATGGTGTTCTGGTTTATGAACTACAGTTTTTGGAAGACTTCTTTGCTGTTGCATAATCTCCCATGGAATCTGGCCTGCTAGATTTCTAGAACTCTTTCCCCAGATTTTGGGACTTCTGGAAGACATTTTCTGCAGGAAAAATTGGAATATTGTATGCAAAACTTTACTTAAATCTTTTCCATTGCACAGTAACTTTCTGGACACCCTAGATTTTAGAATTTTAAAAATAGTTAATGTGAATACCCATGGAATGATTGGGTTGCTGTTCAGGCAATGAATTGACTTGAATATACAGTTTAAGTCATTTTTAGTAAAAATTACAACTTGCGCACATGCTCTAGCTTATTCATGTATTAAAACACTTACAAGAAGAGCTATAAGAAATTTTCTAGAAATACATTGCAATCTATTGTATAAGACTGTGTACAAAAGAAATTATGTAATAATTAGAAATATGTAAAATATTTTGTTTAAACTATTTAAAACTAAATTTTATAATCCTGTAATAAGATTTCAGAAAAGTGTGTGTTCACAGTATATAGGTATATTATTTGTTACTGAATTCCTATTTGGATTCTTTGTTTAGAACAGTGTTTTTCAATTGCTGGTCCATGAAAAAATTTCATTGGTCCTCAGAGAAATATCTGAATGTACTGATGCCGACATAGTTGATTATGAGTGACATTTAAATAGTAATCTAGTGTTACTGTACTGTACATACTTTGTTATGTACAGTAACTCTAGATAAGTGTATGTAATAAGCTTAATAAATCATAATTGCATTTAATTACTGGTCCACATAAAGTTATCCATAATATTACTGGTCTGTAATGAGTAAATGGTTGAAAAACACTGGTCTAGAACATTGGTTTCCAACCTTTTTTGATTCTCAGCACACTTGAACAGGCATGAAGCACTTTAATAAATTACTACAGGATTAGTCAACAGGTCAACCATAGTTTGACACATACATATAAAGACTTTTAGAATAAGCCATCTTATATATAGAGGACACATTGTGTCCTCTGTATATGTCTGCAATTATCCCTACCAGGTTGTATTTGTAGAGATGATTAAAAAAATGTTAAAAAATATATTTAAATTTATCCCATTGAGGTGGGATAAGTTTAAGTGCTATGAGTGATAATTGTAAATCCTCCAGTTTTGTGCTTAGGATTCTAAACATCTGTGTGGCAGGAGAAATTCTAAACAAACATGAATCTACAAGATGTGAACAAAATTGGGCAATTTTATTTTGCGAAACAGATGAAAAACACGAGAAACCTGTATTAACATACATCAGACTATGCTCAAATGAAATTATTTGATACAAAACTGTTAGCTTATAAAAATTACACTAAAAAAAGGTGAGATGCACTTTTTAATAAAATCAGTAATTTACCATTTAACTATTATCATGTAAATCTGGGTGTCCTTTTTAAGCAGGTAAAGCTGTTTGTGTGACTAGGCAGTACACAAGGAGAAAACTAAAAGACCCATAATGAAGTTATTAAAAAAACAGAACTGAATCCAAGTCAGAAACTGCAGACATTGCCTATCATGTCACAATTGGCCTTAATCTTTTCAGGTACTTTAATTAGTAGTTTACCTGAAAAGATTAAGGCCAATTGTGACATGATAGGCAATGTCTGCAGTTTCTGACTTGGATTCAGTTCTGTTTTTTTAATAACTTATTAAATTTAACTGAATAAAATACTTCCTATTTTCTTTTATTTGTAGTTATAAATTTATAATTATTGCAAGATATAGATTTGTATTTTTAAGTACTATTTACAATTACCTGTTCCTCTGCTTTTGACATAGGGTAATTGTAAAAGCCAAATTTTGTAGTTTCTATAGTACACAGCCAAAATAGAGAAATAAAAAATTCTGCTTTACTGTACTCATTTATTAATTAATTCAAAAATATGGAAGAAAATTAACTAATGGTGGCAGCACTTTCATTTGTAGATGACACTAATCTTGAAACAAAAAATGGACATACCATTTTTACTAACAAAACAAAATTTTAAATACAATAGGACCATAATGAAGACCTTTATAAGGGAAACACCTCTTGCATTCTTAAAGCCTTTGAGGCATCTACATGCCTGTCACAACATGTGTGTTGACACAAAATGGAATAATGCAAATTCGTCCCACTTTGTCGAGTTCTTGACATCCACTCCAACCACGTGTATGTGTTGATCGGGCCAGTGTAAGACAACAGCCCAAATAACAACTTATTAGGTAGTCAATTAAAAATAGGGCTATCTAGAAGGAAGACCAATGTAGACATATAAGTTTGTCTTGCACTGTATGTCTCCTGAGCTGTCAAAAAATAATAGGTCGAGTTATGCTGGGTTGTCCTCTATCCTACACCTGCACCAACTTTTCTAATCATTTAATACTTTATCTACCCTGTATTTTATTATTACATTTAAATGCAATAAGTAATTTATTTTTAAATATTAAATTTAAAATATTTTATATTGAAATATATTTTAATCTTATTTTTTTACTTATGTAACAATGAAATGTTTGTTATTTAGTAACAATTTTGTATATTAAAAATCTTTTCAGGTATTCAAGCAAACTTAGGATTGCTTGCATTGGTTCATGTAATGAACTCTTTAAATAACAAACATCAAACAACTCATAAACCATATAGAAATTCACTTTTAACTCGAGTCCTGAAAGGTAATTAAATCTGTTTTATTACAGACATAGATTCTTTTGATTACTTAATGTTTGTTGGAAAAATTCATGCATGTTTCATTTCTGATAAATTCAAATAATGTTGATTTTCCAAGCATGAGAGTAACCCCTTATTTACTCGGAATGATTTTAATTTGCATGAGAACTTTAAATAAGTGTTTATATCTTACTTTTATATACAAGAGTTTGAGTTTGAAAAATCTCATGATTTGGTAGTGATAATGATGTTTGCAATATAAAACCACACATTTAATAATTCACAGATACTGAAAGATTTTCTATTTAATATTTATGAGGAAGATACTTTTGCAAATATTCATTGAAGCTTTACAAGTGAGGCACTTTATTGAGATTTGCTGGTCCAATTCTGCAGATATTAACACTCAATAATATCTAACTTGGCAGATTGGATGAGTTTGAACAATATTACTTCAAAAATTATAAACATTTTAGCAATTACAAGATAGCCAAATGGTTAATTTCTTCTTTAATGATTTACTGTTTTTTTTTATAATTCAACCTTTACTGATTTTGCATTTGTCATCAATTAAAAATATATATCGATAATTTTATTCACTAAGACAATGGAATTTTGTCTGTGTAATTGGCATGCTTTTGTCACAATCATTTCAGTCAAAATTTGTTATTACTGCATAAGAAATCTCAATAAAAATTGATCAGTCAATGAAAATGTCTTTTTGAAGTCTTCTTGATTATATTATTTATTTAAGATTTTATTTCCGTCATCAAATAACTTAGACTTTCAGTAGCTTAATTTTTTCAAAAACACATTTACTTGTGCTAGAAGCTTCTGTATATCTGTGACAACATAAAACCATAGTCATCAAATGAAGACATTTAACCTTAAACCTTAACCATAAATTTAACCTTGACTATTTATTTAAAATAGACTCATCTTTTCTTATTCTCTAAAGATACAATCTTACAATAAAATATGAAAGTTGATTATATTGCACATTATATTATAATCAATTTCCTTTCAATGATATTTCTGTTGTAACATCATAAAATATATATATTTGTTTAGAAGCAAAACATGTTTATAACTAACAGTAAGTAATTTAGCAGATCTTTCATTTATATTATTAATAACTAATTAAAAACTTTTTGTATTATTTTTAAATTTTACTAAAATACAATTTTTTCTCCATGTATGATATTTTTAATATGAGTATTAGTAAGTAAATTAAACTTTCATTTATGATTTACATCTTGTAGATTGTCTGAATGAAGAAACAGTTACATTATTAATAGTATATATTAGTTCTGCAGACACATGCATGAAAGAAACAATGACTACTCTTCGTTATGCATTAAGAGCTCGTTGTGTTAAAGGTGAGTTTTCTTAAAAATTAAGAATATTTAATAGAAAAAATTTATTCTTATTAGAATAAAATTTTTGTAATAATTATTTACCAAAATGTTGGTGGATGAAATGCCAAGATTTTCATAAGATCCGCTCAAGTAGTATAATCTATTAAAGGAATTTTTCTGATTAGTTGTGCTATTCGTGAAACAGAAATAAATTGATGAGCTTTCGAACAGTTTTAACACACAAAAACTGAAATGATCATTATATTTCTTTTTTTGCGTATCAACATAGCTAATATCATTTGTGGATTAAATATTGATTTCAGAATTTAAGTAGTCTGTCAGACATTTAGAAATGAGTAATAACAATCATGTTCTGAAGGAAGAAAGAATTAACAGAACAGGTCACCAGGCAGAAGAGAATGTATGGCAAATAGTGAAGCTAAAAAAAATAATAGTAATATAATATAAAAATTTACTGCATCAAGTGAAAAGTACAGAAATTCACTGCTTAAGTACATTTTAAAGAATTATGAAAAGTTTATTCAAAATTAAATAAATAAAATGTATCATTTCTCGTATTTGTAAAAAATGTTGAACATCATAATAGAATCATTAAAATAAAACACATAAAACAATGAATTTTCTATGGAAATATCCTAACTAAGCCTACACTTGCTCTTTCAAGTCCTGATTCTATTTTCAAGCATGTTAAATATTACAAAATATGAACACAACACCAAATATAAGAGATTAAAATAATATGCATTATCATATTCTGTACATATGGTTGGTATATGTACAAAATATACAAGGTACACACTTGATATATGCAAGGTAAACACTTATGCATCCACTTAAATATAGTTGTGTATAATTTCTATTAAATGACTTATCTAGAAAACTTAGTCTTGATCCATACATGGATTACATACTAATTAAGAATCAATCATGGGCCATATTCCATTTACAAAATCCAAGCAATTAAATACAGAAAATTTTTCTTATCTGCACTCTGATTCTAACAATCATAACTTATGTAAATGGTACATAAAATTGGTATAAAGTTATAATACTAACAATAAAATTAAAAATCCATAAATAAAAGTTTTAAAGTTTGTGTTTATGTACTTTTCATTACATTAAGTCAAAATTTATGATTGACAACTAGTTAATGTGTCTGCTTACTGCTTTAGGGAACTTGGGATCAAATCCAAGTGATCAAAAATCCTAGAAATTTTTCAGATTTGAGCCCTTGTTACCCAGCTGTCCTTATTGTGGTCCAGCAAACCCATGATGGATATGATTGAAAGGCCTTTTAGTGATCAAAAATGAGAGGTCAGTCCTGCTGTAGTTGAATTTTACAAATTCATGGATCTTGCACACAATTATGCTTTTTATTACAACTAAAAATATAGAAGAAATGAGAGATGAAAACTGAATGTCAAGTAGCAGCATCTGGCATTGCATTCTGATTTATGTACAGGTTTTCATTTGTACATAAATCAGAATGCACTGCAGGTTATTACTACTTGTTTCATAACTTTTTATTTAAGTGAAGTCTATTATTATATGGAAGAAAGATAAAAGGAATATATTTACTAATTATATTTGATGATATAACAAATAAGCCACAATTTTTCATATATTCAGTCTATTTGCAAATAAATTTCCTATTTTTCAATTTCAGACATCAAGTGATTAGTTTGTTGCATTGTCATGAATGTTTTAGAGAATTTTCTATATAATATGTCATAATTAAATAATTTTAACAAATATACTAATTGATTTAATAATTTAATATTTTTGTTTCATAATGTAAATTTTCTCCTAATTATTAATTAATTTTATTATTTCAGATACTACTATTATTCCAAAGCTATCAAATTTTACTACTTTAGAATCGTCCTCAGCTATTGAAAATTATCCATTGATTGAATTGGAAAATATAAATTCGCCTCATATGCTTGCAAGTATTTCATATTCATGCTCACCTAAACTTGAAAGTGAACAGATTTCAGTATTAAATAAAACTTTAGAAGACATATCAAATACAACTAAATGGAACAATAGTGAAAATGTATCAAGAAAAAAATCTCAACGTTTATGGGAAAAGAAAACAAACGTTAAAAATCCAGATGAATCAGCAATTTTTATTTTTGAAAATTCTTTTTATTCTTGTAAGTGAAATTTGTGCTTATAACACTTATTCAGAAAATTTTTAATAATCTTATTTGATTTGTTCTTGTATGAAATATAATAACAATTTTAAAGTTGTGAAATGGGGTAAAAGTCTTCACAAATCTTCTTCACACTTCACACAGATTAAAAGAACACAATTTTATTGTTTAGTACAACTTCCCTTCCCTTATTCTCACATTCATCCCTCCTTCTCTTGCCACCCAATTTGATACATCTAGTCACTTCAACAATAATGGAAAAACAAAAAATCTATGGACCCCATCCATCCAGTTCCTAACCTGTCAACTCATGTGCATATAGAGAGTGGAAACAAGCAATATTTCTTGTCTTAAAAACGTCTTTTTCCCAGGAATCTGAGAATCCAGTTAGTGTTGGATGAAAGTGGCATGGTTTTATATGCTTTTGTCATGCTGCATGTTTCATCCACATTTCAGTTCTAGTCTATCAGTTACTTTTTGGGGGTTGACTTTTACAGTGGGTCTAAACCAGAATTTTGAGCTGAAAATCTTGAGTTTGACTTATATGCTAGCATACATGGTAAATTTTTCATTATGATTGTATAAAATGTTGTACTTAAGTGCCATTATTTTTTGTTAGTCATCTTTGTTTGTTGTTGTTATGGTGCAAACATTATACAGGAATGTAATCTATTTACAGTATCAAGCCTATGGAGGATTAGTTTGATTTACAATAGTTTGTGTAATGGCCATTTTCTGCGAACTATTTAGATTGTAAAAGCAAGGAATATATTGATTTTTTCTTTTTGTTATTAGTTGTTCACTCCTATAATTTATATGTAGTCTTACAATTATTTCTTGATAAAACATGTATAGCAATGTAAAGATAAATATTTATCAATTTAAGAAAACTTTCTAAGTAGTCATTCACTGATTTATTTGGTAACGAGCAGTACCCACCATTAATGTATAACACTTCCCCGTGGGGGGATTTTGAAAAATTTCTTCTTAGTGTACTGTACATCCTATTAAAACAAAAAAAAATGCATCTAAAATAGTATAATAGAAGCCCAGTTCTTCATGGTAAGCCTTAATTTTGTCCCTCCCCTCGCAGGGTGGAATTTCGACATCTATATTATATAAAAACGCGTATATTCAAAAAACATTGTGTCAAAATTTCAAAGCAATCGGTGAAGAACTTTCAGAAATTAGCTATTAGGAACAAATGAACATGTACATTTTTATTTATATAGATGGTGCTTCAAAAAACAATTTTTTATTTTTCTATAATGTTTTCTTAGGTCATTAAACAGTATGAAAACAAACAACTTTTTAATATAAAATAATAATTTCTCTATACAGATAGGCACTGCTTTACAACAGATTACATACAAGAGAGACCCCATAAGTTTATAATAGAGCTGAAAAATTGTAGTTGCCTGTATGACTATACCATATAAGTTGTTGTTTAAGTACATATCATGATTGCTTAATGATGTATTTCTTGAAATATATCCCCATTATTAAGTAGCACATACCTGAATTAGAATAATTATTTTTGAAATACAATTATTCAAAATATAGTTGTAGAGAATTTTTGTCAATAAATAAATGTTTAGTTCTGATATATTATTTTTTCATTTTAAAAAGTTCTTATATATTTTTGATTTTATATTTTGAATTAATTAAACTTATATGCAAAATTAATGGGCAAGTTAAATATCCAAATTAATTTTACCATTTTTTATACAGTTACCAATTAATAAAATATTACAATGTATAAATTAAATTTATATATTTTTAAAATTTGTGTTTTACTTAAGTTTATTTTCACTCTAAATATGTTAAGATCTTTGTCCTAAAAAAATCTTTAGCAATATCTGATCTTTTTTTTTTAAAGGAAAATGGTTTGTAATTTCCATTGTAATTCTTTTATAGTTATATTATAAAGTAATCTTTCAATTCACTTGATGGCCAAATGGCTGTTGTGGTTAAGACACCATCGTACTGCTCTGGGTACTGAATCTGGACAACCAACTTTCCGGAAATTTTTCATGGGCAGTATGTCTGGATATGTCGGAAAAGCCCCTTCCCTCAAGACCTCGTCACTCCCACTGTGGGCCTGGTTGAATCCACAATGGGTAAGGAAAAATGCCTCTTAGTGTCTGCAGGGCAGAAAGAACAAAAAAATAAATATTATACTATAAAATTTTGATTGTCTGAGCCCCAATTAACCAAGGTTCTGTATTATGAGGTGAGCCTGTATGTGAATACACTACTTTTCTTGCATTGTAATTTTTAATTTGAAATGCCCATGGCCATTCATTTCATCCAAGGTAAAATCAGTCTGCATTAACTTGCACAATTGGGATACTACTATATAATATATAAAATAACAGAAAATTTAATATACAACTATAAATTAGAATATTTTGTAAAATATATTATAAATTTATATTAAAATAGTTGAATTTTGAAGAATTTTAAAATTGCTTATAGATAATTTGAATTGTTATTTTTAGGTAAGATGCCGACTAAGAATGACCTTACAAAAGTTCAACAGAAGCAAAATAAAGCTATATTAAATTTTTTAAATAAAGGAACGAAAACTGAGTTGAAAACACTTCCTTTCATTGGAGAAAAGAGAGCTTTGGTATGTATTTTAAAGATTTTGTTTAATAGTTTTTCTATAAAGGACATGAAAATTAATAATGCAAACTAAGAACTTTTTAATAAAATACTCACCATATTTTTTGACATCGTATTGGATGAATCATTTTTTCACATTACTTTTTTTGGTGGAAAATATTGTTTACAGTATAAGATGCATTTGGGTACAAGTACAAGTATAGGATGCTTTCCAATTTTCAGATAAATTTTAGGTGCAAAAAAAATGCATTTTTAAGGTGAAAAATAGGATATACAATTAATTTTTCAGCTTATTTAACAAAGCTCCCAAATAAAAACTTAAATTAAAAACAAAGAATGCAAAAAGGAATTATACACTTCAATTTTATGCCACTTTTTATTTATTAATTGAGTATATTGTCATTTATTTCTGTTTAAGTAATAAACTTAGTACAGCAAGTCCTCACTGAACATCGTTGATAGGTTCTTAAAAACCATCACATATAACACAATCTATTTTATCCTAGATTAATTGATATAAACAAGATGTAATTTTGTTATTAATAATCTAATTGGATCCTGTTTGCAATCTCTGGTATTTACTTCTCACCTCATAGAACTAAAACTCCATCCTTGACAATTGCAGCAACAGATTGTAAACTCATGTTAGGTCATTAAGGGCACTAAATTAACATGGCTTGTTACTTTGCATAAGTAATCAATTCTTACCTTTGTTCTGATACTTCCATAACTTACATAATAAATGGTCGACACATTGGGGGCATTGTTACATGTGCCACTGTTAATGTAGTTCAAAATATTCCTGTATTTAAATGACACCACTGGTAGGCTTACCTACATTTTCATCCCCAAGGTTGGCACTACTGTGATTCTTCACCACTTTACCCTAGTTACACCCTCACTCAGCTACTTACGGAACACAGTAGAGCATCGATTATCCAAAACAACTCGGGACTGGGGGTTGTTCGGATAACTGATTTTTTTGGATAACCGACATCACACAAAACAAGCAAAACTCGCCACTCATGATAGGAAAATTAAGCCTCGTTTAAATACTGGCACGTGCTTAAGTACCCTCTCATGGTCACACCAGTGCTGCCAGCTAAAACATGCACACCATCAGAAATAATATTGGAGTAGCCCAAGACATAGCCAAATATTGCAGCACCACAGCACTAGTGGAAATTTGAATTTGCCAACTGGAATGCTTTCAGGTAACAAACGTTTTGGTTAACTGGAGTTTGGATAATCAATGCTCTACTGTACTTGCATAGGTTTAACCTTGGAGACAATCCACAATGTGATTGTGGTATTCAGAAGGACCAAACACCACTTCACTTAGTTTTTTGCTGCAATAGGTATAATCACATTAGGGCTAGTTTAACAAGAGCTGCTATTCTTGAAGGGTACAACTGGCCTTGCAACCCGCACCAACTCATTCACACACGTACAATGTTCCATCAGCTACTTGCATTCATATCCCTTAGTGGTGCTCTTGAGAGCACTTACTCCAGGGCACAGATGGCAATTAGCTTTCCCTTGCTTTGTTTCAACTGTCGGTATATAGCTGCCTTTGAAATTTGTATTTTAATTCTTATTTCCCATCTTTTTCAATCTAAATTTGGTTAGTTTAAGTTAGTCCTAGTTGTAAGTTAGATTACGGACTCTTAGCTTGGTTTCCAGTTAGGCTATGATAAGTTAAATTAGATTAGGGTTTGTTAGCTTTAGTCATCTGGTTAGATTTGTCCTAGGATATGGTAGGTTAGTTTAGTTAGTAAGTTAACATTTAAAAAAAATAATAAATATATAAAAATTATATATATATATGCACTCGATTATTGGTGTTCGCTACACTCAGGTTTTCTTTTAGACTCTTCGGGGACTATAGCCTTGCAGCCTAAAAACTGCACACCAATATCATAGAGGGTACTGTAGTCTTATGTATGCCATTCAGAGGAATCCTAACTTTCTCTGTCTATTGCCTCTCCCTCCTCCTTCCCCTCCCCTTTCCCTTACCCTCTTTTCTACCAGCTAAACACTTTGTGTACAGCCAATGTCTTTCTTGTATGTATGTATGTATGTATGTATGTATTAATAGAAAATAATAATTAATAGAACTCAATTGGAATTTTTCCTACAGACTTACAATGGGAATCTGAAATTCAATGTACTGTCGTTATTATTTCTTGAAAAAATTATATAGGATATATAGTTAATTTTTTGAGAAAAGGGGAAAAAGATCAGTATTAAAAAAAATTGGCCATTGGCAAGAGCTTCCTCATATTTTGAATATTGGATAGTTTGTGCTTGTTTGCTTACATTTTTACAATGCAAAGTTCTTTCACTGACTTGGAGATGACCTTTGACCCTAGAATTTGTTCCAGGGCAAATTTTAAAATTCAGCCTCCAACACAAGACGTTATTTTATTAGTTCTATTAATGTGCAAAATTTCCATCAAATCGATCAAGTCATTACTTCACAAAACATGTTTCAGTGATATATCAATTTGAATCACTTCCAAGGAAGCTTGCTCACTTCATTTGCTGCACTTTAATCAATTTTACTGTTTATAAAAAAAAATGTAATGAAATTGTAATCATTTACAATTATTATTAACATTTCATATATTTTAAATCAAACTTAACAATTAGTTTTTAATTTTATTTATTTGGTCCACTCTGTATAAGCTTTAGCACCTTTAGACTGAATGTCAGCACGACCATTCACAGTTACTAATCTACCATCTTTTCTAATAACTACCAACGTTGGAATACCGGTGATGCTATACTTTGATTTCATTTCTTTAATTTTTTCTGAACCAAATGGAAGAGCATACCAGTCACCATGGCATTCCTTCATATAGTCAAATAATGCTTTCTCATCTCTGTCAAAGGATACGAAGACTACTTCAAATTTATAATTCAAATCTTTTTTAATACTTAAATAGTGACTTGTATAATGATAGGAAACGTGCAAAAAACTTTTTTTTTTACAATACAGTTTTACATAGGATGAAAGGAAAAAAAAATCATCAAAAGTACAATTAAATGCTTCTTTTTCTTATATGTGTCGAGAAGAAAGCAGCCTATTTTTATAACATGAAAAAGATCAATTACTACACACGACAATCATTCAAAAAAAAAAAAGGAAAAATAATCACATGTTCCCACACATTCTTAAAGATTGTGCGTACTATGGCTTTTTTTTTTTTCTTCTTCTTTTATGGATTCAAATCAGCTACTGTTTGATCTATAGTTTTTTCTTGCAAAGTGTATAGCTTTCGCTGATGACTAAAGCTCGATCTTTCCCGAATTTTTTTAAAAGTCATTCAGGTACAAGTCGTGTCAGGTTAAGCCATTTATTACAGTCCTGTCAAAGATTGAGTGTGATTTCGAAGGTCGAAACCATATCTGTATCACAGACCACTTTGCCTAACCTATGGCACGCATTCTTCTCTTCCAAATTTATGTAAATCACGCATCCTCTCAGTCTGCAGGGTTTACTTTCGGACATCTTCAAACAGTCTTTAGCTATTCTTAACGTTAAATTATTCGGGATTAAAACTTCACCACATTAAATGTACATACTTGTAAGTTTCTTTGATGATGATATAACAAAATGACTTTCAGTGACGACTTACTGTACTTTATATAGGTTATTCTGTAAGATATGCTATGTGATTCAATGTACTACACTTCTTGCATTATTATAATAGAGTAACTTAACAATATAGCCCATGAATTAGTTGTCTGTCAGGGTAATGCATCTCATTTTTCCTTCATTATTTTATCACTACACTTCAACTTTTTTACATTCTGAAAATCATATAATAGTGTATCTACGTGGATATATGAATATTATATTCACATTAAAAGAACTGTAATTTTATAAATTCCTTTTTTTAAACTTGAAACGTTATGTACATCTTTAATAGCATTCTACAGATTTTGACAAAATTTTTGTATTTAAAATGAAAAAAAAATTTGCAATAATTATGCAATAATCTACAAGTTAAATCTTTAATTATGACTTAATTATTTAGTTATTCAGCATATTTTTTTTTTTAATGAAATCCTTTAATCCAAGATTAAATCACATTAGGCATATCTCAAATTTAATACTACCTCTCTGCATGATGGGTGCCTAAGATCTTGCAAGAATGTCATTTGTTATATCATTAAATCATGCATTTATGTGCTATATCCACATTGCTTATGTCTTGTTGTAACAAGTTTCTAGATGTATTATTAGGCAGGATTTTACTTCAAAATGAAGAGAGTAAGAAGTAAGACCTTGGCAATCTGATTTAGCAATTACCACAAAGATGTATCTAACTATAATAAGTCAATTTTTTAGAAGGTCTGAAGAATGTGGAAGTACCAAATATATGAAGATGTCTGATCGGCCATTGTCCAAAAAGCCAAAGAAAGTCTATCGACCATCTCAAATGTTTAAGTGCAACCCAAACTTGCCGGAAGTGTCCTGCTGCTAATATGACTGGCATTCCACACCAAATATTGCATTGGTTAAAGGTGAATAAATTAGGAATAAAATCTGCAGTTATAAATCCTCATCACAACGAAGACCAGAAAATAACATTCAAAACAACTATTGCAAGATTGTCACAAAAAAGCATAAAGAGCATAGTTAAATTCTGGAAAAAACATCATGCCAGATGATGGTGATAGCCATGTGCCTGCTGGTCCAAGTAACATAACTGACAAGAAGTGCTACCACTACACTAATAGAACTGATATATAAGTTCAAAGGAAAGAAATTTTTCAAGAAATACTTGTTATGACAAGCCATTGATGAAATAGGAGCAGTGACAGAACTACACATTGGCTGTGTTCATCAGACTCAACAGTTCTGGAGCTGTTGAGTATTTCTGCCGAACACTCTCTACAGCAGTGGGTTCCCAACCTTTTTGTGGCGCTGGCACATTCGAGATTGCTAAAATTAGTGGTGGGCGCAAATCGGATTACAAAGAAAAAAATTAAATATTATGTCCTTTATCATAACATGCATTTTGTAACATAAATATATAATATGTTATAGTAAATATATTATAAAAACAGAATTAGTGCAATCTTTAACTGTATTTCATTTGCTAATTTCTCACAGTTGGGAGTGTAAGATGATGATCCCAAATTGTAAACAATCTTCAATGTTGGCATTAGTAAGTTGAGATCTGATTTTTGATTTTATTATAATCATGGTGGGAAATGAAGATTCGCATAAGTATTTGGAACCAAAACAGAATTTGATTTTGAAGGCTCCTTTTCCAAAGATTATACTTTTTACGATCAACTAAATTTTAAACGTTTTCATTTGTATCATGAGATTTTAATATGATGTCATTTTGAAAATCTAAAATCTCTTCTTCAATTATTGATGCTTCTTCTTAAAGAAGTTCTGTTGTAGATTTAGCAGTTTCAGCAATGTCTACTTGTGTAGTAAAAGGATTTACAAAAATTGTAGCCACGGGTTCGATAATGGCAAATTGCTAGAATCTACTTTAAAACTGTTCCAAAAGGTTTTTAAGATGAGTAATAAATAACGTTAGGTCAAAATTATTTTCACTAGTCACTTTTTTCACCCTTGGAAAATGTACAAGAGAATTTTTTGACAAATTATCCCAAACTGTATTTTGGCTTTGAATGCTTTTATAAAGCTAATCATTTCAGCTAATATTAATTTTATTCCTGGAGATCCAAGTTTAAACTGCTCAATTTTTCACATATGTCAGTTAACCTCATAAGAACTGGATTGGTTTTGTAATAATGATGATTGACAACGTGTTTTTTTGCCACTGACACAAAACTGTTGCATATTAAGCAAATACATTTCTCCTTACTTTCGATAACAAAGTAGTAGTCTTCCTAATCTTTGTTAAAATGAATGATAGGTTTGTTGTTTTTTACTTGGATTACTTATTTTGGGTAAAATGTTTATATACAAAAAAAAACAACACAACGATAGCATGTGATGACAACAGTATGAGTTTACAATGACAGCACACTGTGCTGCTGTTGTAAACTCATACTATTGACAACTAATACCATACTATTAATACAATATAGATGCTGTGATGTGATTATATGCCTAATAGGCATGATAAATTAGATAGGGTCAGTGTAGCCCAATTTAGTGAATTTCTTACTATATCTAACAAAGTTTTAAAACTGGGTAACTTTTCTGTATTTTTAATATTTAAATTTTTTTCATTATTTCAAAACTTTGCCGCAGGCGCACGTAAATAATTCCATGGGTGCAAGGTTGGGATTCCCTGCTCTACAGTAATGCTCTTTCGGAACACATTTGATGTTTTAACATCACATTTGGAAGCGTTTTTTATTTATGCTACCTATTGCTACCTGAAACTGGCCAATGAGGCTTTTTGTTCCAATGCAACATCACTCATCATTCAGCAGATCCAGGTTGCTATGTAACAGCTACCAATTTTCTCAGTTACAACTGTTGAGTCTGCTGACGCAGCCATTCACTGTCACTATGAACTCTGACACCTACTTAAATGAGTGCATTAAAAAGCAACTCATTTCTTTAGACTTTAGTAGTCAAGAGAGTTTATTCTTGCCTGATATGATGTCATACTATGCTAGACTTGACAAGTCACTGACTACCTGAGAAGCCAAAAAATTAATTTTGTAGAAAAGCAGGAAAATGTCCCTAAGTATCTTGAGCAGAATATTTTGGGCATACTCTAGACCAGAAGTTTGTAACCCCTTCTGAGAAGAATTTTTTCCGTTGACCTCTTTTGATATACAGGGTATAACAAAACTCTTGACCCTAGATTCCGTCTGTAAAATATTGACGCACAGTAAGCTTAAAAATCCTGTATAAACATGTTTCAAAATTGCTTTGTTTTTTAAATATGGGCCTGCCAAAAAGGTACTTTGACAGGAAATTTTAATTTCTTACCAAAATAATAACACTAGTTGTAAACTGTTTTAGTTTTGCATTTTTTTTCCCATGCTACTGTCAACAGATTGGGTAAATAAATGCCCAAGCAAACCCAATTGTAACAAATGTAAACAAAACCTTATCCACTCCGAGATTTTGTAGTATCCATATACTTTAGCATGAAAAATCAAGAGTTTGTTATATATATTTTTAAGTGTAATCAGTGCACAGTTATGCACAGAAAGCACAATCCAAAACAGTCCTCTAAACTAGAAAAAAAGAAACGTTAAGGGACTTTACTAAAGCATATATACAGTTCAACTTTATTATAATGCGACGCAAGTGTGAGTCCCAAGTTTCATAAGCTAAAATGTGTGTTTAGTCAATAAACATAAAATGCAGATTTCTTCTATTTTAAAAAATATTGCATAGAAATTTAAATTTTTACATTTTTTTCTCATAGTCATAATACAAGGCATTAACTAAGCGTATCAACTAACGGATCAAGAAAATTATATGCCATATTGTAATATAACAACGATGATTTAATTGTTCATCTTTATTTTTTTAAGAAATTTAATTGCCTTGCAAAAATTTACCGTAAGATTTTCATTCACAGATACAGTAACTACCGTACCATCAAAGACGATTACAAACAACATAATTTGTTACATATACTTAGCGAAATTGATTTTCATTAACAATTTTCATCAATAAAATTAGTCATCTTTTATTGACGAGAATTCCGAGGGAACTGCAAAGGATTGGCATTCACGATTAAACAAAATAAAAACTTTTGAGTGCAGCGTGCACTTTGATTCATCTTAAATATAAAAGATGATAGACTTATCATCCTTACAAAAACAAAATCTTCAGCATAATCCTGAAAATTAACAAGAATTTAATCAGACCAATGTCCGGAAAGGTTTGCCTACGGAACTACTTATTTCTTTTTCCTTAAGGAACAGATTCCCAAATTTCACCCTGCAAATAATTCGTGAAAGCGATTTTAGTCACGTCCGTAATTAAAAGGTGGGGGAGAAAAATTGATTAATCACCTGTTCCTGACGTTTGAAGGATGGACGATCCTACCGACGCCTATAAAAGCTGTAGACTGGAATATGTATAACTTACCTGCATCAGTTTTCATCCCTGATGATAGATGAGAATGCAAACTTCCGCCATGCCTTTGAGATTGGAACATTAGTTTGTCGGACCGAGACTTTTTGTGTGTGTTTTCTGTTCATTTCGTAGGATATTTTACTGTATTAATAAACGCACGTTTTCGTTTTCAGGCCATCGAAACTTACAGAAACACTCACGGACCCTTCAAGTCCTTAAAAGAACTTCGTGAAGTCGAAGGATTTTCCGAAATCTTTTTCAATCGCTTCCTTAAAATGAACGCTATTACGTTAGATTAGGCAATGGCGCTTCGGTATTTGTTTTAAACGCGCCATTTTTAATTACAATGATGATCTTATCGGCTTAAGTCACATTTTAAAGGGTTTATTTATATGTTAACACACTTAAAACATAATTGTTTTGTCAATGTCATTAATTACCGAAAAGAAATTTTATTTTCAACGAAATATTTTAATGCTTAGTGTAACTGGTTTTTTTGTACCAGTAAGCTAATTGTAATGGAAATAATAATAAAAAAAAGGATTTTTAAGAGTCAAATTGTTTTTTTTAATGGCAATTAATAAATTCTGATTTTTAATGTTAAAAAAAGTACTGTAATAATAATGCCGTTTTCAAGTAAAACTGTTGAAGGATCTGACTCGGCGGCGTTAGAACAAAATGGATTTTCGTTGGGGAAACGATCAGAATCGATAATTAATTTTAGGTTTTTTTTTATTTTCTAAGAACGCAATTAAAATTCCTTAATTAAAAATTATGCCTGTAAGATGTGTATTATAAAGCGAATTTCTTTTTCCCCCTAATTAGAGTCGGCATTTCGGATAAGTGCCGTCTGGAGGAAATCGTGAAGTGCATCTTAAATGGAGGATTTTGACCCCTTTTTTCGAGAAAAAATATATGAAACACCAAACTTTCGCGTTAAAAGGGAATAATAATAATAAAAGCTCTGGCGGATGAACTACGACCTTGAAAAGCGACGTTTCCTCCCCTCGTGGCGTTTATCGATATTCCGGTCAATTTCCCCTCTAACTTGTATTTACTCGATTTTTTTCCCCGTGTATAATTAGAAGACGATGCGGAAAACCGTGCCGAATGTATCTAAAAGTGTCTAATTTTAGTAATTTAACAAGAAAACCGCACGAGGAAGGAGGAGGAGGAGAAAGAAAGAAAAGTTTTTGGTTGAAAGTTCTCCTTAATGAAAAGCAACATCCGTCCGTTATCTGACATTGATAAATCTCCCGGACTAAGCTCCATACTAATAATGAGGAGGGGGGAGAAAAAACTATCTTTACGAAGTTTTATCCAACACTGCCGAAGGAGGATTTAGAGTTCCTATACACCGACGGATGAACAAACCAGAAGCGAAAGGAATTCTCTTTTTATTTTTTTTCTCCTTCCTTCTTTCCTCCTCCCTCCTCCTTTTTTTCTTTCTTTTCGTGCTGTACAGGACAGTAATTATGATTCACTTGACTGCAGGCAGCGGCTGGAAGATCGCGCTGTCTCTGACAAGAATGATTGATTACTTGAAAAGATCACGAGGTCTAGCAATGACCCTCCAACATGGAAAATGTTCTAACATCCATCTCTACCATTTATCTTTTTGCATTTTTAAAAATTACAATCGCTTAACTTCCTAAAAAAACAATATGGCCACATCATTATTAATTTTTAAATCAAAATAATTAAGTTGTTAAGTAACTCACATCATCTTTAATTAGCTCTAATAATGTTTTGTTGTATACTTTTTTTAAAATTGTGTTGAAAGCTATAACTTTGAATAAGACATTAGATGATGATGATGATGGAGAAACTAGATTAATTTTAATTAATGGAAATTAATTTATGTATTGTTAAAATTAATTTTAAAAGGTTACCCACTGATTATTATTTTTAATTTTTAAGGTTAAAAAAGTGTTTTAATTTGAATAAAGTTTGGATTTAAATAAATTTTAATCACTTTTAACTTTTTTTAAAATTATAATTACACTTAAAATGAGTTAATTAAAAGTTTGAACTTAATTATAAATGGCAACCAATTCTAGAATTAATTTATTAATGAATAAACACTGATCTGTTTAATGATACTTAATTATAATAATTAACTAGTAATTTAAATTCCTTGAATTATTATTATACTTAGTAATATATTTAAAAATAAATAAAATAAAGATATAATTAATAATATATAAATCCTAAAATATATAGTTTTAATTACTTTAATGATGTAATTTAATAATAATTTAAAATCCTTGAAACTACTATTAAAATTATGTACATTACAGAATTAGTTATTGTAATTAATTACTATTAATTGAAATCACAACTCTAATTATTTAATTTAAGTATGTTATAATTATAGTTAATTATTAATAATATAGATTCCAAAACTATTTATTCGGGAAATTAAGGAGTTAAAATTATTTTAAATTAATTTCTTAAAACTAAGGAATTAAATTAAAATGAAGACGACAAACTCCAAGGAATCAATGATGGTTTATTTATAAAAGTTGTAATCTGTGATCTTTTTCTTTCATAAGGATCATTTGTGAAAATGTACAATTTGTTTACAATTAAGAGCAGAAAAATGAATATTTTTTCAAACTTTCTACATTACAAAATGCTTTGTTTAACAATTTTTTTTTTTGTATACTTTGCAGTAATAAAGTTACAATGGTAACTCCAGTTTAAAAAAAACCAAATAAACAATCACAATTAATAGCGGAAGCCATAATTTAACAATTAAAAACAATAATAATAATAGTTAACGTATATAATATTGCTGGCGAGTGGATAATATCCAACGTAGTTTTCATTACCTTCTCTTTTACAAAGGAACATTCATTTAAAAAAAACAAACAAACAATAAAAAGTACTTCGTACAAATCTATGCAAAATACCATTTCTGAAATAAATGACATCCTGCGGTAAAATATTCAATTGCACAATCATTGCAAGCGAGAATTCATCACAAATGCTTTTTTTTTTTTTTTTTTTTATAGTTATAAATGTGCTCGATCGTCAAACAGACTGACTTTCGTGCATATGTAAAAAAAAAAGCCGAGAAGCGCCGTAGTGCGTATGCTTCGAAGCACGATTTATTCGAAATTGCATCTGTTCGGACGCTAATAATTAGCTTTGCGTAAAACGAAAGTTTTGCTGGCACGAGAATTGTTAAAAACGTAAAAAACAAACGGGTAAAAATGACTAAGCGGAAGCTTTTTTTTAAATTTTTGCACAGCATTCACTAACAAGTGCACGTAATTGGGAACAACATAAATGCAACACGCAACCGTTCAATTTGATTAACAATGCCGTAAACAACCCTGAATAAAATTACGAAAAACTTTGTTTTGACGAATACACGAAGATCGAAGAGCGTATTGCCGTAATGACTAACATTCAACGTGTTCCGTCCGGTACAATATTTGACGTTCGCCGTAAGAAGAAATTCGTACGGCACGGACGATCTGCCGAAATGTGCTCACGATTACTTTGGTTAACGACCGTGCTCCTCGACGATATAAAAAAAAAAACATAATGGACATTATTATAATTCAACTCTACTTAGTGAGTATTAATGGCAAAGGCTTATCATTCTGAGACAAAACACATTATTTTACATGGTTTTACCATGTTTAACAAAACACATGATTATTTTTTTCTGGAAATACTTTGTATATAACAAGTAACCTACTGTACAAAAAAACAGCAAACAAATTTTCCAGTTCTCACTATTAACAATTTTTCTCTTGTTTTTCTTTTTATATATTTATATATATATATGTATATCAAAAACTGGTTACAATCCAAATTACAGATATGATAATTTCACTGAATTTCAGCAGCAACAACAAAAAATAAAAATAAAATTAAAAAAGCGTGGCCCTACTGCAATAAAAGCGGCACTAGGTAAAAAAAAAAACATATAAAATTTAACAAAGTTACGCTCGTCTAAACTTACTGTCGACAAAATCCGATTAAAAATACAATCTCGATACCACCGACGACAGATCCGACAATTCTGATAAAATATCCGCTCGCATATTATTAAAGATCGTAAGCAGCGAATTTTTAAGCACATGTATGGAATATTCTACAATATTTTCTATAAAACAATTTAAAAAACAAAATAAAGTAAAAAGGAACATTATTCTGACTCAAAACTGTGCACTCGTGCACAAAATTCGTTTTTCTAGCTGTACAGCAACCTGTACAATGGAATATATATATATATTTTTTTTTAAAAGAGTATTTAATGTAGGGATGAGATGGGCAGGAACTAATATTTGGTAAAATTTGGCCCTCGCAAAATGGCATCCCTAACGAATTTGCAAACGATGCTGTCGGGCTTAGTGTTTAGTATTTGCAAAGTCAGTGACAAAATGCAAGTTTTGCATATTTTTTTTTCTAATCATTTGCGCCTCTTGGGCTATTCTAAAAAAAGGCTTTGATGCCCTGAGACCTTCACTAAGAAATTCAAAAATGTTTTTTATTTTATTTTTCCTCCTAATACACTCACATCACATACAAGTAATACTAAACTGAGAATTCTAGACTGCAGATCATTTAAAAATGTAAAATTACATTTATTACTGCTTGAAAAATCTGCTACCAGGTAATTCTGTGTAGTAGTAGTAGTATTAGTAGTAGTATAGTAGTATTATTAGTACTAATTGGATACTTTTAAATATTTAACATCAGTAAAATGATGATTATTCAACTATTAATATGAAAGTACTAGAATTATTTTGAGCACATCAGTTGTTACTGTGCAAGAGCTAAGAAATATTGGCTATATTTAATCTACTTTTCCCGTTCTAAACTATTTTTTAAACCCTGTCCAAATGGGAGAAAAATGTTCTGTACAGTAACATATACATCTTTGAGCTATATCGATATTCCTTAATAGGAACTTATGAAAGAATGGACAAAAAACTCGGACAGAAAAAGGTAAATATAAAACAATCACGTTAAATACATATATATAAATGTCTTTAGAAAAAAAAATTGAATATTTTATTTTTCAGGTTGTTTTAACAACCAAAGAAAGATTTGTTTAATATAACAGGTAAAGGATTTATCTTGTATATTTTAATATTAAAGATTTAATATATACGAGAGAAAAATATCGTCAACAAACTGCGTTAAAAAGAGAGGGGACCGCTCGTAGCTGCCAAATGATTGTACTTCAACATCAGATGTCAAATTGGAAATATAATGTGCTTGTAACTAGATAAATCGTCTTGAGCTTCATTTTTAAAAAAAAGCAGAATAAACAGATATATACTCGATATAATATCTTATAAATCGCTATAATATCGTAATGGGATATAATCTTAAAAATTATTTTAAAACAAATTCAATCCAGTAATTGAGAAAAATCTGGATTTCTAGAGTTATGAAAATGCGAATCGTGAATTTGCGAATGAGAAGTATGAGAGGGAGGGGGTTGTTTTTCAGATTCTGACTGCTGATTACTTAATAAATGATGGGACATAGAATTAGATGCAAATAGTGACAATTGTGATAATGGATTAGTATGTTGTGACATAACATTATAGGAACTTAAACCAGAATGTGGCTGAAAAGACTCGTAATGTCTCGCAGCTGCGTGTGGCAACCACCTTGTAGCACCAGGTACGGGTGTTGGAGGTGCGGAATAAAATGGACGAGAATCCGATTCGGAAGTGGAGAGCGGAATCGAAGTGTTCGACAGCGGTGCGGGACTGGGAATACGAGTATGATGAGCATTAGTGGCATGCATATGTACTTGCGACAAAGCTTCTAAAGAGAGATGATTAGTTTGTTGAGAAATGTGGGCCTGTTGTGATTTATGGAGAGAGGATGGAGGGGTTAAATCACCACCAGGAGAAGGGCTAGAAATGTCTGACTGGTGAGGTGACATATTATGATGCGGTGGAGTTAAATGAGGCTTGCAGTCCAACTGTGACTCCACGTTATACGATAACGAAAGACCACTTCTTGAATTTGGTATGTCTAATGGTAATTTGATTGAAGACTTTGGGGGAGTGTCAGAATGAATAGGAGAAGACTGTCTAGTGGATGGATGAGTGTTAAATGAAGAAAAGCGGGAAGATGCTTGAGACGTATGTAAATTTTCGGAGGAACGCTTTGAGGAACTACGAGATCCGTATGATCTTCTGGATGGCAGCTGACCTGTATGTCGTTGCATGTGTGTTTTTAGATTACCTTTTTGTGAAAATGTCTTACCACAAAGAGTGCAAGGAAATCTGTCATCTTTATTGTGCGTTCTCATGTGGGTTTGCATATTACCCTTCTGGGAAAAACATTTCCCACAGACACCACAAGCAAATGGCTTCTCCTTAGTGTGAACACTTCTCACGTGGGTTTTCAAATTACCTTTCTGTGTGAATCGCTTACCGCAAGTATCACAACCAAAGTCTTTTTCGCCAGTATGAATTTTCATATGAGTATCTACATTTCCTTTTTGAGTGAAACATTTACCACATACTTGACACGAATAAGGTTTTTCACCCGTATGAATCATCATATGGGTTTTCAAATTACCTTTCTGGGTGAAGTACTTCTGACATACCTGACAGGGAAACTGTTTTGTTGAAGGTGGTCGATTGCGTTGGATTCCCGAAGAGTTAGTTGTAACAGACTGCGGCGATCTTTCCGAAAGACTCGGAATTATACTCATCGGTTTTCTTTCTTGAGGAGTCGACGTACTAATGGAAGTACTAACGGGCGTATTATTGTTAGAAGTACAGTCCGTTCTGAGATTGTTACACAGAGTAAAATACTGTTGACAAATATCACATGGATAAGGTTTGTCCTTCGAATCTGGATGGGGACATTTCTGAGAGACGTTATCACTTAAACTTGACATTTTCTCAATGTAACTAGAAGCTGCTGCTAGCTGTGAGATTCCTGTTCGAAAATGTAAAGGATTCTTTTTCAGAAATAAGTCAGTCAAGCTTGCCTGATAGCCAGGTGGCCAGCTTTTCTGACTCAGCGACGAGGATGTAACCCAAGGATATGTTCCGTTCTGCATGATTACAATATGTAAATCACAAAAAGTGATTTCACAGAAGAATCTTCTAAAAATTTCTTGAAATTTTTTCTATAGTATTCATGACTCAAACATGTGTAATATAGGCCAAGGAAGATATTTTTGTTTCCTGTTTACCTGTGTAAATAGTAAAATAATTTTTATGATTATTTATTTGATCATCATCAATCCTTTATTTCTATGGATAAAAAATAGATTCCATTAAAAACAGGATGTTGCTTTAGTTCTATAACTACATGTTTGAAATACAAAAGTTAATTTAATTTATAGATATTTTCTTCTGGTTTCGGCTTTAATATATATGAAACATCATACTGCAAGACTGAAACAACTTTGTTTAAACAGTTTTGTACTGTCAATAACATCCTCTTTTTAGAACTATTTTTTATTTTTGAATAATTAAAACTCAAAATTTTTTAAACACTTTATTTATAGGAATAGAGCAAGTGTCATTTTATCATGAGCATAAGTGTTCCTAAGGAATTGTATCCATATATTTTTAAAAACCTCAATTATTTGGGATTTAAATCTGGTAGTTATACTAAATAGGGACTCAGGATAGGATATTGGCAAAGGTCATGAAGTTGCCGAATCTTATACTAAATAACAAAGACAATTGTCTACTTATATTATTAAAGATAATAAGTAAATTTCAAAACATCATTCATTATTCTGAAGACATATCAATTTATTACAATCATGCACATTTGGTAAAATGATTTTTGCTCCACCCTACATATATTACTGTTTTCAATAATGTTGAACTTAACTGTAGCAAAAAAATAAACATTAATAATAGAAATATATCACAAGATTATATTAGTGATCATTGATGTGATTTTAAAACTTTAAATATGAAAGGGAACCAGTTAAAGTAATTTAACTGCAGATTTCTCATTAATATCAGTCTACATAAAGTTATATTTACAGTATCGTCTTCAGAAGTAATATACCATCTCCACTGATCCTCACGCTTTCGGAAATTTTCTTCATTGAGGTCTGTCAGTACATCATTAACACAAATTTGCGATAAAAAGTTACAGGTGTCAATTTTTATGTTTCTATTACATTTTCATTAAGTTTTACAGAAGATTTAATAGTATAATAATCAATATTCTCACATTCCACTTGGGTCAGGGTCGATGCATTGTTAATCATTTCAAAAATACTCAGAATATAAATAACAAAGCAAGTTGCAACAAGTCTAGCTGTGTTAAAGAATGATAAAATGATAGACTACTAGACAATTACAATGAAAGTATAATAACATATTTAAAAAAATTAATATTTCTTTCATGACAAGACATTTACAAATTCTGTATATAGACATTTATATATGAATGACAGAATCATCATAAATAATGTATATATGGTTTTTTAACTATAAAATGTTTCATTAATTAACCAGTCTTGTACATGAGACTAGAGGTAAGAGGATGAAGTAGAAAATGATGAGAATCAGTTGAAAGAAATCACTTGATGCAGTTTACTACACTTAAAACATTTATTAGATGGCACAAAAATTTGTACAAGATATCGCTTAGTTGAATAAACTACAGTATTTGTGGTTATATGCACTATCGTTGTGGAGAGAGAGAGTGTGTTCACAAAGTTTGGTACCTTAATCACGGGAGGAACATGAAGTTCTTGGTACAGTTCATCTTCAAAGTGTGTGTGATAGTCCTCTGTGTAAAGGTAGGTGAAGCACTCGGTGATCCCAGTGGCAGGATAAGGCACAGACACTAATCCAGACAGTTGATGTAACAGGCAATGACTGCTAGAATCGGCCGTTCCTCGGTATATTAAAGCAGTAAATACCTTGAAGATATCAAAAGATTGCAGGAAATGTGTCACTTTCAATGCAGAGAAAGCGTAAGTTGAAACTCTCGTGTCAGAAAGTTGACATATACTAGCTGTTGAAGTCATCCTGGAGTTGTTTCCCTTTCCCGTTCAATTCTCGCAGGAGCATGTTTCGTAGTAATAAACTGTCTCTTTTTTATCACTACAGACAGCACCGTATGTGCACCTTCTCTCAAATTTCATGATGAAATGGGTCTTCTGTTTGGCCTTTCCTCTTATCTGTAGTTGAAGGTCTTCCATTCTCTTCCATTCCTGTTTCATAGTGCCCATCAGCTGCCTGATCAATTTTTTTTAATTGGTGACAAACCCTTCCCATCATTTTGTATCAAGGAAATATAATATGTAGCTGTTTACTATATACAATTAGCCAAAAAATAGCTTCCTCCACCACTTCAGAGACTTCCTTGCAAATGGATAGTTGGAAATATAGTGGTTTGCTCTGTCCACAACATCAATCTTTTTAGTATAATCACATATTATAGATTTATAAAAATTTATTTCATAGTTTGGACAAGCTGTCAAAGAGAAGTTGAGTTGTACATTATAATATGTACTATGCATTGTAACAACTTGCTTGCTTTGAAAGCAATAAATGTAATTTTGTCATCTTTTTGATAGCACACTTATCCATTTCTTTTGGTTTCTTCATTTCATTTGGTAGACCCTTTCTGTTGGTCATAACTGTGCCTGTGAGGCGAAAGCTTTTATATGGGGCCTAAGAAAAACATGGATAATACATGGATGCCAGAAGTACTTATCATTGGAAGCAACATATTTATAGGACAGCATAATCCTATTTTTTAATGGGAGAAAGTCTGGTTGCACTAAACTGTCAGTTATGGTCTTCCCAAAGTATGGAAGAATAGCAAAAACATAGCTTGTTGCACAATCAGCCAACACACAAATTCACAAGCCCCACAGAGAGACAGATTAAAGCCTTTCACAGTATTGTACATGATAGAGAACCAACTAACGTTTTCGGCCTCTGCCGAGGCCTTCTTCAGGTTGAGAAGTAACGGTCATCCCCACCAGACCACTAGAACGGTGTTGCCCGTAAAATAAACAACATGCGTGTCGCGTTTCACCCCTCCGCCCGGCACCGTTCAAATTCTTCAAACAGGTACCTCCACACATGCGCAACAGGGTCCCCGTCCTTAAAGTTGATGCAGGTGCCTTCGACGCTGGCTTTATACATCTCCCATGCCTCCAGGTGCCATACGTGATCGTAACGGAAGGCACGCCATATCAACTTCATGCTCAGGAAGTCCGCGCGAATTTCCGGGTCGGAAACGAATGTCGTAAGGGCCGTGGTGTGCCTATTGTTTTTGAGGTCCGCCTGATGTTCCCGTAACGTTTCTGCATAGAACGAACAGTTGCACCAATGTAAACAAAATCCCTACTGAACCTATCGTCCCTGATGGGGATGGAATAAATCCCTGGGGCCCTGTCACGATCTATCGCGTACTTAGCATTACATAGCAGGTCGTAAATCGTGCCGGATTTCCTATAAGTTATACCGATGTGACACAATGTTCACAATATTTGTTAAATATATTGACGACAACAGTTTTGTCTACCTGTGTATACCTTGAGTTTGTTATGGAGAAGATGGTGATAAATGTAAGCACCAAAAGAGCTGGAGAAATCTGACAAGAAAACATGTCTTTGAAGAATGAAACTTTATCCAACCAGTTCTCAGAGAAGTACAATTTTATATCAGGTTAATTCCCATATTCAATAGCTCACCAACCAAAGTTTTCATTTCTTCCAATCACTCCAAATTGAGTAATTTTTCAGTGAAGTTGCTTACATTTTTTCTTTGTCATACCAGTTTGTTTTATTCACAATTTATAGTACTAAATCATCATGCTACTTCCAGTTGTATTATACAAATTCATTATTTGCTGGCCTATTACACTGTGGACCACTATAAACCAAAAACATTCAAAATCATTGTCATTTTCTGTGTACAACTTCCACTCTGACAAATCACCTTCTTCTTCGGCATCGCTTTCAGAAAGAATACTTGCTTCATTATTATACGAATCACTGACATCGTGTGTAGTTGTATTTTGGTCTCTGCCTTCATCACTAAATTCATTTTTACTGCTAGAATCCTGAATATCTTCAAGAAAATCGCTTATTCCCTGGTTACTTAAACTGATATTTTTGTGCACTGCCATAACCTTAATTTGAACAGCTGATACAATGCACATTATAAAACAAGCCTACAGAATATGATACGTAACCACAGTCAATAAGAATTTACAAAAAGTACAAGTAGTTTCTTACTAGCTCAACAGATGGCAGTGCTGGTAGTTAGTGAACATTGCTTGGCATTAGGCTGGAAATGACATTTTACATTATCTAGTACTGCAAATGGTTAACAACTGACATCTTGTTACTTTCAATATACTCTAATATCAAAATTATAGATAAAAATATATTACATTTGAATTCAAGTAATATCCCACTTTTAATGAGATTTTTAAGAAGACAAATTTGAATGATAATTAGAAATACATATAGTTATAAATAGGAAATGTGTTTTTATTCTTTAATTCTGTTAAATACAGTAGAGTCGGTTTAATAGACTTCAGATTTAGGCTAATGTCGGACGAGTGTGATTTCACGTCCTTCAAAAATGACAGACGTCACATGATTGCAAAACAGATAGAAGCAGTCAGATGGATGCAAAAAATCACATTGCACGGCATGAATGGGTCACTGTATTGTATGCGATTATCTCATGACGTTGCATGATTGTTGGAGGCTGGGAGATAAACTCGAAGCAAGTCATCAGACAAGCGTGAAAAACAACAGACATGATAATATTGTTTTAAGAAAATACAGGGTTGACGTCATTCCTGCCAAACGATGTGTGGTACTTGCATATTTTGAAAATGGACATTGATATAAGTAAAATGATCATACAAATTAGGGACAAGCCATAACTGAGGTGCATTAAGTAATAACAACTAATGGAAAAATGTGCATTTAATCATTCCAACACTATCTTGCTAATCAAACAAACAAGAGATTATTCCTACATGTCTTTATAATCTCTTGGTTCATTGAATACAATAAAGGTGAACAGAGTTTAACGAAACTAAAATATGGTTGAATATGGTACTTCTGATACTATATCAGCTGGAATGAAATTAAAACTAACTCTTCAAAATGCATGGAAGAAATTTAGGTATAATAAATAGATTTTGAAGGATTGGAAGATTTCAAGGGTGCATTTGAGGAACCATGACTAGTTAGATAAAGATTATGAAGACAATGAAAGTAGCAATAAAGACATTGCAAAATTCAAACTTTCAAACATACATATAACATTAGGATTGACACATTCATTCCTTCTATTCTAGACTAAGTCAAGGAGCATCTGTAGTTGTTACGATGTTTCAATCCACAAGAAAACACTTAGTAGAGCAGTTCGAATTCAAATTTTGATGCATTAATGAAATTTCTTGCAACTATTTTAATAAAATCTTATATCTTCTTGTGTTTTACAATATAGCCATTGTCTTCAAAATGCTTTGCTCTGTTTCCTGCTGCTGGTGAGAAGAGGAAGGCTATTAATCTCAATGAGAAACTTAAGATAATGTCTAAGCATAGCAGTTAAGGTAATTGCTCGCGAGTTTGGACTTTTGCAATCAATGATAGTCCATACTCATTAAGAACTGTCATTAGACTTAATTGTAATTAAAATTAATATTAGGAATCTTTTGTATAAAGGTTTTATTAGGTATATTAACTGATGATTGGTTTACTATTAATTTTTCTTTCCACTCATTCCTTTCCTCAATTTTCGGATAATTACAAAATTTTACTAATTTATGATACGTTTTCATATCTTACTCATCGTCGGTTAATATACCGAATAATAATAATAAAATCTTCATTAAAATTAAGAATTTGTTGTATAATCCTATGGGAGTACCAAAAGAAAAAGCAAGTAGTTAATTTGTAATTATTAATAGTTTCCAATTTTGTAGCAGGAATAACACAATGAAATGGAATAATTTCCTCTGAATAATGCACACTGTACACACCTTGCAAGTTATTTGGTTACGAAATGGTTTTATTTTTGTTCTAGCAATTACTAGAACAAAAATAAAACCATTTCGTAACCTGCACCTCCGTACACCCCTCACCTCCACAGTACCAATGAAAACATTCTATTTTTTCTCTTAGCAATTCATTATGGATGTAATTATAAATAGAAATAAAATAGGGGAATGGAAAAAATAGAAATGACTGCAAAAATGACAAAATTTTGTTTTAATTATAGGGTATTTTTATAAAGTCAAACAAGTTAAATGAGAACATCATTATTCTTACTTTCGGTGGACAATTCGTTTAAAACAAATTGGTCAACAAAACTGAATTTTTGATTATTATTAGTGCAATCTTAACCAAAATATCTCTCTCAGATTGCTTCACACAGGCAGTTGAGTAAATTTATCAATATTAATCAAGAGAGGAATAGAAAATGCACAAAGAAACAAAGAATTACTAAAGTACTAATTTTGCTTAGCTTGTTTGATTTTATACATGACTTGCAAGCTTTGAACACATCAAACAGCATTTTCTTGATCTTAAATTTTGCAGATAAATAAACAACCTGCAACATTTAAAATTTCACTACCTTCAAATTGAGTTTTACAGATTATCATCTACCATAATTTTCTGAGTATAATTTTAAAAATTTGGTGTTGCCTAATTGGTAACACAAAAAAATTAATAATGTTAAAATGGCAGTTATCAAATTTTTTATACTCAAAATTGTTTTCTATTAACTTTTATTCAACAACAGTAGAATCTACTCAGTTTATAACAATATCTGTGACTATTATATCTAATGTTTTCAGAATTAGCATTTACCATATTCTCGTGTATATAACTTGTAGGAAATTGCTAAAAAAATTTCACATAATCCATCCCATTTGTATACCCTGCTGCTTACTGAAGCAGTCACTGCTCCATGGAAGCATTTTCAGAAAAATGTTTGAGACAAAATTATCAAATTTTTAAAATAGATATTTTGACATTTTTTTAATTTAGATTTCCAGCTTGGATAGTCCATGTTGTGCAAGTATTAGAAATTGAAAATATCACCATTTGATAGTGTACCCAATTTACTTATCAAAAATCCTAAACATTTTAATAAAATTCAATTTCCTTTATTTTAAAAAATGGTGTACAGGTGATCTGTGTCACCCTTTTAGCAAATTATTGCTATATTTTTCCTAAAACAAAAGTTAATTTTTTGGAAAAAAAGCATTGCTTACTTCACTTAATGCCACTGATTAGTTATTATCATCAGTATAGGGCAGGGATGGCAAACTTATAGAAGGGATGGCAAACTTTTTGAGCCCTTGTGCCATATAGTAAGCATACTTAGCTTTAAACATGTTTGTGAGTCAAAGTTTTCGACTTCGAATACTGACATTTAAAGAAATTAAATGAGTATGCTTTAATTAGAATAAGTGTATGAAAGCTGATTGAGAAAGGACGATAAGCCGAAAGGATGACTGAAAAACACAGATGATAAATTGAAATCGTACGATATGTTACATGCCAAGTGACTTCTCCTTACGTGTCACTTTGGGCACGTGTGTTATATGATTTCCCTATACCAGGAGTGGCAAATCTAAGTAGAATATGCTTACTGTGATCACTTAAATTATTTATAAAGACAAAAGTTAAAATAAAAATTACACTATATACATTGCAATCAAAAATTCAAAATTATGTAAAATTTTTCATCCTACATTCGAATAGAATTCTTGTTCTTTGCCATGATGATAATAGCAATAAAGCTTAAGAAAAACCCTTAGTAAATTATATATTATTAGTCCTCGGTAATATCCGAAAGCAGTTTTATTTATTTATATAAAATTTCTAGCTTAATAATTAGTTAAAGTTTATATAACATAAACAGTTAGAGTAATGTGATTTTTCTGTTAAAAATCAAAGTGATCAACATGCACACACTGGAATATATAATATATATTTCCACTGAATGAGTTTGTTGACATTTCATATGAATTATGAGATTTGTAATTTAATCTCATTAACCATACTAAACCATATTATAACAGCTTCTAACTTACAACTGTTTCTATTTATAAATTGGAAAGAAATATAAATTTGTTAGGTCCTATCAGATGTCTTTTCTCATTTTAATTACACCCTTAAGAGTAACACTATTGTTCCATTTTGTCCTCAGTCATAGATACTATCCTATGAAGTTTTAATAATCTATTATGTGAAATAAACTTTATTTTTCATACATTTCACAAATATCAATGCTACATCCAGATTTAATCTTTGATATTCAGAAGAAAAGTGTTATAAGTCTAAAAGCATTTGTCAAATTTAGAACTTAATGACAATTTGTGTGTCAAACTATATATTATGCAAAAGCAAAATAAAATTTACATGTATGCAAATCAAAACTGAATAAATTTTAAGCTTTTGACATAATATAAACTTATTTCATAAATTGCTATCATAACATTAATCAAGAATTTATATTTTCGGTTTGTTGAATTAAAAATTTATTTACATTCTTTGTTTGAAATATTAAAGTAATTATTGATAGTGTTTCATTTGACGCCGCTTTTCTTTACAAAGTAAATGAATGATTTGTAAAGAAAAGTAACTTTGAAAAGATGCAGCATTTATTGTTCTTAAAAAATTCAGAAGGAAAAAGGAATTTTATAAATTGATGATATTACAGATAAAGTAAAAAGAATCAAAGAAAAAGAAAAGTTAAATACACTATTAAAACTTTTATTTTTAATTAATTATTTACCTATTAACCTATTCATTCTCATTATTTAATTTTTAATAATGTTTGTACAGTTTCATTACTACTATTAAGTTGGAGAGAGAGTTGTTATTTCAGTTCTCTCCTAATAACTATCCTTAACAACAATAATTCTAATAAAGTACTCTATTATTTTAGTCATGTGTGAAGGAAGAATAGACCTAGCTAAAATAATGTCTTTATCATAAATGACAGGTAAAACAGTCATTAATTCAACCAGAAACATATAATAATAATTCTACATCTAAGAATATTTCCAGCATCATATTGATAAATTCACAATTTTTATATCTTTTTAAGATGATAAAACACAGACACAAATATTTATACTTTCCTCTCAATTTCCAGCATTCACTGTTTAAAAAAAACGAACATTTTTGGCTACATTCAGTGATCTGCGTCAGGTTAAGCAGATTCTATATCGAACATTTGATATAGCATTTGCTTAACCTGACACAGGCCACTGAATATAGCCAAAAACGTTTGTTTTTAAACAGTGAATGCTGGAAATTTTCATGTTTACAAGATATTAAATCCAAAAGCTGGAACTTAGTTTAATAAAACACAGCTGAACTGATAAATATTTTCAACTATTTACAGTATTTCAAACAATAATAGGAAATAAATGAATTGTTCAATTCTTATGATAAATGTTAGAAATAATATGCCTAATGATTTCTAATCTATACAATAAAATTCTATTTCTGAAAAGGAAATTGCTCCTTATGTAATATAATTGAACTTTGTATTAATTCCTTGTTAAAAACCACAACTTTTCGTTGGACAGAGATAGAATTTCTTGAAAAATGTTTACAAAAAATATAACAATTTTAAATATGTGTTAATAGCAATATATAATTTTTGTATCTTGTATTATTTAAAGTTAAATATACAAACTTTATAAAAATTAATTAATTCCTGTGTTAATTATATTTTTAAAATGGTTATGGCAATTAAAAAATAATTTCAGATGAATGTTGTAGATTCTATAGAATAATTAATTTGCTTCTGTGATATATGATAAGCATTATATTCTTATTAATGATCAGTTGGAGAGATTGTATTGTATTTTTAAAATATATATCGCACAAGTTTTTGACTTTCGTCATAACCAGGCTTAAAAGATAGGTGAATGACTGTGACAGCAAAGGCACAAGTTTGTCATTTTGGAATCGAACTTTCAGAATTTTTCACAGGTAAGAGATAACCATGGATATCTTAAATAGCTTCATTGTTTTCAATGTAATTCGGCTGAATTCACGATAACCATGAAAAAAACAAAAGATCGTTACGTAATCTGAGAAACGAAATACTCAAATCTAATTCATAAGACAAATATTAGGAAACAATATAAAAAGACTGTCCAGGTATGAGGAAAAAATGCTGATTTTACACCAATATCATATTATATTTTATTCAAGTCAACAAAAAAAATTACATAATGTAAACTTTCAGACTTCTATATACGAAGGCTATTTTTTAAATAAGGTCCGTTTTTTAATAAGAAGAAAAATACTGTAAATATCGTTAAAATATATTTTTTTCCATATTCTACATACTTTTATCTACTTTTCTACGTAATTTCCATTTTGTTTAAACATTTGTCATACCGCTCAACAATTTTTTGAATTCCCACTTCAAAGAAATCTGCCGCCTGTCAAGAAGCCCAATCCACGACTGCAGTTTTCACTTCTTCTTCATCGTTGAAATGTTGACCACCAAGGAACTCCTTTAAGTATCAAAACAAGTGAAAATCACTGGGTGCAAGGTCTGGACTGTGTGGATGATCGTATCAAGTCAAAACGATAAAGCACTGTTTAATCTTTTTGTTTTGTGATCGTCAGAAAGCAGTCTTGGAACGCACCGAGAAAACAATTTTCGATAATTCAGTTTCTCTGAAACAATGGTATACAAAACTGATCTTGAAATCTGTGGAAATTCAATTGATAACGTTGAAATCGTGAATCGTCGGTCCTCTCGAATTTTGTTATCCACATCACGAATCAAATCTTCAGAAATCAGAGAAGGTCGGCCAGGGCGTGGCTCATCACGCACATTAACTCGCCCATCCTTGAACATTCTTACCCATTTTCGAACTTTACTGTCACTCATAGCATTATCACCGTAAACTTCACAAATCTGACGGTGAATTTCGCTGCTGCAAAGTTTCTTGCATTCAAGAATCGAAATAACAGATCGTATCTCACAGTCGGCGGGAGACTCAATTTTCTTAAACATTTTAAACTTTACAGCTCAGCATACAGACAGCGATATGGCTGCAAATGGCGTCAAAACGCACGCCAAGCTTGCTCGGAGCAGAAGCGTATGCATACTTCCATGATTGCGCATTATTCTCACGTTCATTCACAAACGGACCTTATTTAAAAAATAGCCCTCGTACTTGATTTAAAATAAATATTTAAACATTTTCAGCATGTTATGCCATTCTCAACTATCCTACACCACTGAATAAAAAATAATAGAAAAATGTTTTCTATACAGTTGATTAAAGTTGTTGGGCTTAATTTATGACTCCTTAATTGCATATTTAACTTTATTAATTATAGTATAGGAACCTAAATCCTAAATGATCCAGATCACTTTCTGATTGATTTTTAAATGACAATGTACTGTACATCTATAAAACTATGTAATTAAATATAATCATATTATTTTCTTTTGGTGTAATAAAAATACATAGAGTAATTGAATTATTTAAATGTCCAAAATCTTAGCGCCACTTAGATTATTTCTGATAAATTTGCAAAATTTTCAAAAGAAGTTCTGGGTTTTGCATAACTTAACTTACAACAATTAAAAAAACTGGCAAGGGTTCATGCACAACTTTCCCTGCACTCATAATTTGAGATTTTATTAAAAAATAAACTTTATATTATTATAAAAACAAAAAAATGCTTATTTTAGAGGTGGGAGTAAGTTTTTAAAGAAATTGTAAATGCTAATAACAAGTAAAACCTTAAAGTCTGACCCCATCACGATATGACACGTGCTTCCCACTGCCTTGATCATTAACTACTACAATTTAATAGCATCGATGCTTCATATACAGAAATAAACCTGCCAAATTTCAAAATTTTTGGTCCATTCAACTTCTGAGATATAATACAAAATAAATGCTGACGCACACTTTTTAAAGAATTTTTTTTTTATATTTTTGGGCTCTTGGATTGTAAAAATGTTAAAGAATAAAAAAAACCAGGAGGTCAAAATTTGACTGATTATCATACTCTCACTACATTATATTCAAGTACATTGAGATTATAAAAGAAAAAAGCCATCAACTATATAGAGGTTAGCACAATCCCAATCCCAAACCCATGGAAAATATATATCAATTCAACAGAAATGTCACATTCCACAAAAGATGCTATATACAACCTTTCCACCAATCAATGAAGGCAACGTAGATTAAGATCTGTTCAAAAAACACGATTCAAATTTAGAACACCAGCCTGAAGATGTCCTTTTAAAAATGGACAAAAACATTTGCTTTCCAAAGTGAGTGGTTTTTGCTGATTTATTGGTTTAGTGACATAGTGGAACTTTTATTATTAATATTGTTCTTATGTAAGTTACTAAAGACTAGCCTATATACTGCATGGTCATGAAAATTTTCTAGTTCATTTCCTGTAATAATAAACTCAGTAGTATAATTTCAGCTCGGTAAAACTTCTGTATAGAGCTGATTGCTATACAGTACAGTAATTTGTCAATGTTGTTGGAGGAAACACTCCTGTAACTAGACTTTCGTAAACTTGGACAATCCTCGCCCCCTATTCGTCGGAGTTAGAAGAGGTTTACCGTTTTTTAAAACTTGATTTATATTTGAATTTGTGAAATAGCATCTATGGTAACAAACTGAAATCAATAAAATCACATGAAATTAATTATTGTATTCACATATTAATTAATGAAATGATTCTTAAATATAAAGATTAGAATTTATTATATAAAAGTATTCATGTTAAGTAGAGTAGCAAAAAAATTCATCAATTAAACACAGTTAATTAGATTAAATATAAGATAAAAATTATTATAAATGAATTATGGTTTACTAATTTTATAAGAATTAAATTAAATTTTAAAAATTTAGATATTTAATAAGAAAAATATATATCCTTATGGAAAACTTTTTTATTGTATATGTTTAAAACTTAAGATGACAAGGAAAATAAATACAGTACTGCATATTGTTATATAAATATAATATAATAATGATTAATGCATAATTTAATATCATTATCCCATAATTAATTAATTATAATTTTTCAATATTAACTATTAATTGTAAATATTTTGAATATTAAATTACCAAATGCATGTCAGATACACTTAAATAAATCAAAAAGAATTATAATTAATTAATATTGCAAATATTTCTATATTATCAACAATTGACTGAATTTTTTTCTTAATCAAACAGTAATGTTAGAATAATAACAATTTCAAGAAGATGATAATTAAATATCTTAGCTGTAATTCAGTTAGAGAAAAATTCAAATATTTAAACATATCACAACCATACATAAATAAAATTTCTTGAAAGATAAACTGTTTTAATATTAGTGCATTGAACTAAGAAAATAACAAATTTGCTCAAGTACTTTTGTTATAAATACAAATAAACCGTCTTCATGTTGAACCTCCTCTTGGTACTTTATGAGTAGAAAGAGGATTAATTAATGGACAAGTTTATGACTAGAAAGAAGATTAATTAATCGACAAGAACATCCACGGGAACAATGTTACTGGAATAGAAACAAAAGTTTGAAAAGCTCTTTTGATTTAAATAATAGAATGAAAACAAAACACAGCTTGGAAAATATAATTTTTAAACCATCTAAACTTAAAATAGTAATTAAATTAATTCACATAAAAATTAATATATTTTTTCTAGATTTGTCATTATATATATACATACATTATAAAAAGTGTAATTATTTTTGTGTAGAACTTTTAATTTCATTTAGTAAAAGTAATAAGATTCCAGAACATTCAAAAATAATTTTGAATGTTTGATTAGGAATTACATGAGTTTCAAGCATTAGTATTAATAGTTTTTCAGAACATATAATAATATAATTCAAAAGCTACATCCTATGCACATTCAAGAGTGATTTTTTAAAAACAAAAATAAAAATTTAATATTGTTTCATAGCATTATTTCATCTTAATAAACTGAAAAACTATATAATCAGGTTTTAAGCTATAATAGAAAGTTGATGTTATATTCTACAGTCTTTCCTAGAATAAGAATAGAGACAATGTTCATTAATTTAAAGTACAATATTGAAGGCTAAATACAAAAAAAATCTTTGAACTCTTCTAATTGTCCGTTCATGATCATCTGAATTAAACTGACACGAGCAATTATTTACTGTGAGATCATCACTATGTAAGGCTGAGATTTTTAATCATCTTTTAATTTAAAAAATCAGGTGACTTCCAGTACAGATTGAAAGTTTATATATAACTAATCGAGACCTCTGGCTCCCAAGCTTTCTGTATCTCAATTTTCATCAATCTAACTCCATTCTCAAGATAAAGGACAGATGAATGACAGTGGGAATGTATAGTATAGCTCTGCAATTTGAAAATTGCAGCCCAACTAGTGGAGTCGATGTTTCTTTACAGGCTGTCTGTAGAGCCTACAAAGCCTTCAATATACATTTTTAAAGTATATTTTGTCCTGGATTCTTAGTCTTTATTTTACAATATTCATTAGTTTCACTCTATAAATATGACAGAAAATAGTTCTATGTTTATTACAAAGTACTGTACAACATAAAATATATATAGGACATATGTTTAGACTGTTATAATCTGTTATGACTGTTTTTTTATAATCTCAATCATGTGATATGAGGTTTGAATTTTCATTGTTTAGCTAAGGTGACAGAGTGATACACAGTCAAGATCCAACATAGCAACTCCATTCTTATTCTAGAAATATTATAGTATTTGATTTTCTAATAGTGACCGAAAATAAAGAAGAGAGAAAATGAGGAGTAAATGCTCTTAAAAGTTATTAGAGAAATTAACAGTTTAAGGTTGGTTGGTTGGTTGGTTGGTTTTGGTTTTTTGTGCAAGAGCCATATAGGCTAAGCTGCACCAGGGCAAATGGTGAAAAATTTTAAACATGACAAATAACAATCATATGACAAAAATTAATGACAAAAAAAAAAAAACAAAAACAAATATATACTACACTATAAATAAGCAAAACAAAGTAGGTAAAACTACATAATAAATAAATAATCAAATCTCTTTATACATATTGACTTTCAGAAAGTCCAGTAGATTGTCCAGATTTTGCCTCTGGCCCAAAACCTCTGTCAGACTTGCATTTCGAAGATACTGTCTACTCATCCTCTTAAAGACAGAGCAATTGCACAGTATCTTTTACACTAAGAGGGCAGTTGCAATACTGGCATACTGGCTGGTCATCACACTTCAAAAGGTATTGATGAGTGTGTCCAATTCTCAAACGGGTAAGGATAACCTCAGATCTCCTGTCATACTGTTTATTATGTGTCCAATTTTCTATCATAGGTTTGATCTCATGTAGTTTATTGTGGACTTATACATTCCACATGTTTTGCTATCTCTCTGCTAGTTGCTTTTTAATGACTAGCTTCAAATCACCACCTTCAATATGCAATGTATACTGTGAAGGACTAGCTGACTTTGCATCTGAGTCAGCTTCTTCATTTCCTCTTATACCTACATGACCTGGGACCAAACAAAATTTTACAGAGAAATTACTCACAAAAAGATGGTAAAACAGTTTGTGAATTTTAATCACTATGGAGCGAGAACTAGGTTCACATGAGATCAAAGCCTGAAGTGCACTAACTGAGTCAGTGTATATCACACAGCAACGATGACCTTTCCTAATTACATATTTTAAGGCTAGGTAAATAGCCTACAGCTCTGCAGTAAAGATGGAAGAATTCGGTGCGATTTGTACTGCCACGATTTCATCCTGGCAGACAAAGGCTGAGCCAACGTAATCATCCGATTTCGATCCATCAGTATAAATAGCAATTAAATTTCTGTCACAGTGTTGAATTTCTGCAAAGTGCTGTCTATAGACGTAACCTGGAGTGGATTCCTTAGGAAACTGCTTTAAGCTAATGTCAACATTTATCACAGAAGTTGACCAAGGCGATATACTATCAACCTTGGGCTGTGAAATGTTGCTTGTGTCCAGGTCAACCGTGCTGCTTACATTCTCCATTCTTATGTCGAATGTAGGGATACTACATCTATGGGCTGCAAATAATCTTCTCAGCTGAGTATCTAATACAGTGCAATCAACAAAAGGTTTAGTCTGAGATTTCTGTTTTATATAATAAAAAAGAGACAACTGTTCTCTCCTGAGAGATAGTGGAGGCTCATAGCATCCAGTTTAAGATATCATTACAGTATTATTTCAGCAAATTAGATTAAGTTAGGATTACAAGATATAGCAAGCAAATTTTGAACTAATGGCTTCATTTTAAAAATAGATATATCTTTAAAACTAAACCCTTTATGAAAATATTTTATATTTAATGATATGAATTTAAACAGGAATTTAATGTTAACAAATATAAGATGTGATATTTAAAAAATCCTTATAAATAGTTTTTTAAACATAAATAATTCTAAAACAGAGTTAACCAATATAAAATATTAACTCTCACTACAAAACCCAACATCAAGGGCTTTCCAACATGACTATCACTCTGGACAGCTATTTTTTATCATCAAATAATTTTAACTGATATATATTAACTTCTAAACTTATTAATTTAAAAACATACATGGTGTTTGGTTACCTATTTAACTATAATCAAATCAAAGATTATAGTTTTCGTAAGCTTTTTTAAAGAAATTTTCATTTGAAATTCTATGTAAATCTAAAAAGTATTTCATTAATACAAATGTAGATCGTTTATTTTATATCTAAAATATTAAACAAGCATATAATAGATACAGAAGATACAATATAATAGCAAAAAATTTACAATTTCCAAGTCTTGTTTAAATTGTTTTTATGTATTAATAGTTAATGTATACGTTGACTAATATATAGTATAGTATACAGCTAAATTACAGTTCATTATGCAATATAAGACCAAAAATAACATATATGTTGTTGATAGAACTCATTCACTTTGATTTACTACTGGAGTTTACAGAATCCTATTACTTATTATTAATTTTAAGAATTCTATATATAAAAAAATTCAAAAGTATTGAATAGACAATTTTATATTATTTCTAAAATTTAAATATAATCAAGTCTTAGAACAATTATTGTTGTGTATTCTGAAACCATGTCTCCTTTTATCTGTTTTTACTTCCACAACTAGGTGCATAGAATAATTTTCAAAATTAACAAGAATTAATAGTCTAGAATATCTATATGATGTTTTTATTCTTTATTCATATTATTTAAAACTGTAAATAAACTTAATTATTTTTAGTTTGGATAATTTACTTAAAACAATTTATAAAATACACTATCATCTTGGTAAATTCCATTTCTATGATTACAAATATATAAATATCTGACTAAAATAATTCACAAGGTCATTAACTTTAATAAGAAGTTACCATGTTTTCCAGTAGTAAATAATCTTCATGAAATTTATATAGATTGAAAACACATTGAAAGATATAAATTTAATTTTAAAATCACTACTTTATAATGTTTTAAAGCAATCAATCAAGTTATCAATGTTAAAGATAGATTAACTGTATAAAATTGAAACGAATATATAAATAAAATACATATAACAACTTGAAATTTTTAAATAATTCATCAACATTATACAAGTTACTACTTAATAATGTTAAAATATTTCAAGAAATCTAATATATTTAATTTAAAGAATCTATTAAGATGTATTATAACATTCTTAAATTAATTTCCTTTAGTTTCTATACAAATCTGTATTTAATATTTCAAATAATAATTAGGTTTTAAAAAAAAACTATTTGAAAGCCATTAAATTAATGCAAATGTATTATTAAAAAAAAAAAAAAGATAATTTATTTAGTCTGCCTTTGTATGCCTGTACGAAATTAAATGTATCATTTAATTTGCAATTTTTACATTTATGTTACTCAATAACTGATTTTTAAAAGAATTAATCTACCTTCAATTAATTAAAATTATCTAAAAATAATGAAATAAATAGATTTCTATTCTTATAGATCATTATGATATACTAAATTTAAATTTCTTTCTTCGATGCAGCTATGTTATAATTCTTGGCATGCATATCTCGAATGGAAACAATAATTATACTGTGAAAACATTTAAAAAAACATCAGATATAATGTCATCACACATTATTTTTATTCAGTTAAATTATTTTATGAAAAAATTTGTTTTTTTTTCCTTTTAAATTGAAACTGAAAATCTTTAAACTAATTGAGATATTAATTGCTCATTCAGCCAAACAATACTATCCAATCATATAAATTAAGTCTTCTGATCATCACTAGCAAGACGGAAATGCTAAAAATTCTTTTCTGATATATTATTCCATGAATAAATAATTCTCATCAGATAAAGTTGACAATAATCAAAATGCAACGTCCATTTTTTATTCATTAAAGAAACATTATATTCTTCAACCGAATTCAAGTTTTGGAATTTGTGAGATTTTTCAATTAGGATTACAAGTACATGTAAATCATGTAAACATCATCAAGAAATTAATTTAAAATTAAAAACACGCGAAACAGAATCTAATCCTATGAGAAATAATTAATATATAAATTTTTGTCTTATAACGCTCATATTTTTTCCATTATTTATGAACTTTTAACTGTATTAAGTCAAAAAAAAAAAAAAAACAGATCTTGTTAATACTGAAGATATCAAACACAGCAACTTGATTTTATATATATATATATAAATTCTATCAAAGGTATAAAAACAAACTAACATTGCAAGTAAAGAACTCTCAATCTAAATAAATCTTTATTGTTAGAGTTATAATTAGCATTAATGCATTATTAAAGGATAACATTAACTTCATACAGGTAAATTGTTACTATCATCATCAAGAGAAAATGTAATAAAAATAATTCTCCTGTTACAAGATATGAAAGAAGTCATTTTATTTATGCTATCTCATTATAGAACTGATTTGAAAATTAATATAGCACTCTTCAGACATCTAATAAACTTTCAATATACCAAATTTGAAACAAATTATAGGCTAAATTCTACTCGTACACTGCTGTCAGATTTAGTCAATGCCAAAATTTAATAGATTGACATTATTATTTATTTTCAACAAATAATTTATCAAAAAGATTTCTTTGTTTCCCACAACAATATTTATAGTTTATAGTAAGGTTAAAGAAATATTATCATGTTTGAAAAATATTTATTTTTATAACAAGTGTTTATATAAATATATAACAATTCTGAGAGATTGTTTTGGCTGTTATTTTATTAATAAATCTGAAATTGTTAATGTTTTTTTTTTAAAATATCATAAAAAAACAAAAGAGTAAACATTCAAAGTTAAATCAAATCCATTTTTAATACAGAGAGAAACAATAGCATAATTAAAAAAAATAAAAAAACAATATAAAACAAATTTTCTAATTTAGAACTAAAACATTTATTTTCTTTACAGATATAATAGATACAAAAGATTATAATAAAAAAAATCTTTTGTATATTTTAAACTATTTTTTCATCATTAATAATTTATCATTGCTTTTTTTTTATAGAATTCTATTTCATAATACATTTGATATTTAAATAACTAATGACTAAAAATCTTTAAACACTTTATCAACTTTTTTAGCATTTGTATATATTATTCACGAAAAGTTATCATAAAAAAAACTCACAGTAATTGATATCCTACATAATTATCCTACATCCTACATAAAATTTAATGTCACACAATCAATGAATATATTTTTCAATGTTAATTAAATTCTGCATTATTGCTATACTAGCAATTAAAGTAATTTTAATAAATCAAGAATTAATATAATTTAACGTATTAATCAAGATAACGAATATTAATTTAATATCATCATTCGGAATCATCAATTATTTCATATTTTAGAAAGGTAATGACTCATCCATTAGTACAGAAATTAGAATGTTAACAATTTTGAAAATATATTCGAAGATTATAGTATAATTAAAATTTAAAAACAAACTTAAAACAGGTATAAATAAACAAAAGTTAACCAAATAAAAGAAAAATGGGGTTGTCTGTCGTACAGAATATAATACTTCCCATGGGTTTGGGGATTTCAAAACATGACTTCCAGACATTAGATACGTTCCTGGCATCCCTCGAATTGATGCAACTAGATCTCCTGGTGGACTTATAGATTTCCAAGAGACGTCTAATTAAATTGAAATTTTACATGAAATTTGACATTGAATCAATTTAATGTCACAATTTTGTTGTACTTAGTACCCAAATTTGAGATTTCTTTATGTTTTAAACACTGTCCAAAGCAAATTTTCAGTTTATATGGAAAATGATGATTATTAAATTAAAAAACAAAAATCTATACTTTTTACAATATATTTTTAATTTAGTTATATTTAAATTAAATATTATATATTTTAAAAATATATAATGTTTTTATTTATATCGGTCATGTAATTTATAAAACGCAAACAGGATAATCAACTGTCATGCTCTACTATCGAATATATTATCAATTACATAAATAACAATACATTTCTTTTGTTTTAATGTTAAATTTAGAATTAATAATAATTTTTCAAAATTTACATAGTAATAATATAATAAACTGACAGTACAACCGACTAAAATTGAATTAAGAAAGAAACCATTATAAAAGTTGGTAATAAAATCTGATAAGGATTAATTAAAATATCTTTGATGTTTAATTTATAATTTAAAATTAAAAAAAAAAAAATGTTTTTGTGCCATTTATAAAAAATCATTTATAGTTGCCATAACTCTTGATTTTTGTAATACATAACATTCAAATGTATAATTCATAATTGTTCGTGTGACACATACATGATTCATTTATCAAATGTTATATGCAAAATTTTCTGAGCAGTAAAAATTTTCAATATCATTATGTAGAATTTATGTTACAAGAATCCTTTACAAATAAGAAACTAATACTACGAAATTCAAAATTAAAAATGTTATATCAAGCAGTTATATTTAATTTTAAGAGTAAACAAGTTTCCCCATTTAAAATAAAAATATTTATATATTAAAAAGCAAACAAAGTTCTTCACACAACTTCTTTTTTTAATCTTTTACTAAACATATGATAATTAATCATTAATAATTGAAATTAGCAAATAAACAATATACTCAAACTTATATCATGTTCAAGATAATTTTTTCCATGTAAAAATCATTTTATTTATGTAATTTCAAATGTATATTTATCAATTTATTACTAAAATATAAGATATAAATTAGATATATCATGCCGACTAATAATAAATGCATTTCAATCCGTTCTTTTCGGAGTCATACGAAATATGAAAAATTCCTCGAAGACGTCCAGATTTACAAATTCTCAAAAGAATTCGAACTACGCGAAGACTTTCATTTAATATCTGTTAATACTAAACTCTTCAAATTAAACATACAATCGGTAATTAAATTAGACCGATTACGATCAAGTTAAGACGACAGCCGAGGAAGCGATACGCCGGAAAACAAAGAAGTTCATTTTGACTTTTTATAAATGAAATTAGCGACGATACATACATTTCAAAATAATATAAAATACTCAAATGCGTGTGCATATGTATAAATAATACAAATATAAAGAGGTCGACACAATAAAAATACATGTTTATATATCATTTATGTAATCAACTTTCAATAGTAATGAGATAAATTAGTTAAATGAAGTGGAAAAAGTGAATAATGATAAATAAAAAGGCATCATTTTGTAATTATCCATTTAATAATTAAATATATAAATTTATTTATAAGAATAATACCTACTTAAATATAGTCTTTGTAGTGATAAGTTGACATTTGGAACAGGAACGAAGCCAACTTCACCTCCATCGGACATTCTGAAATGGCAGACGTCAAGAGAAACGATCACAAAAGAACTTGAACAAATTTCATTAGGAGGAAGGATAAAAAACTTTTCTGTCATACGATCTCCAATGTAGACAATCCGGCTAATTATTTATCGTAAGACTCTACGAATAATATTATATAAAGGGAGTTTTTTGCTTCACTTTTAGTTAAGAGTGCCGGACGTTATAAGCAGCCTCCATTTCGACGAAAAGAGAAAGGGGGAAAAAAGAATTCGAAATAAACAAAAAATAAAAAAAGAAAAATTCCAAGATGGAAACGTCCACGTTCAATCGAGTTTATAACTAACTCTTCTTTAGTCTCGTACATGTTACCATGACTAACCGTGCTAGTTTATCCGATGTTACCGCATTACTTAGCATTTGAAACTTGTTTTTTTTTTCTTTTTTTTGTTTTGTTTTGTTTTTTTTTAGTAGGGAAAAAAGTAACGATCGGCTTCCCACGCCGCTCTAGCCATGTTTACGAATCGATGCGCCCTCTCGTTACGTTAGAATAAAACATGGAAGTTTTCTTTGTTAATGTGTTATATGTATATATATTTAAATTTAAGTTTAGAGTTCTTATTTATGTATTAATAAATAAAATAATATATTATCGAATTTTTAAATTAAATAAACCGTATTAGGAGTACGCGAAATACCGGTTGAGAAACGCTGCCTTCTTTTTAAACTCTTTTCGCCCTATGGGCACTAAAAAGGCCTTTTTTAGCGAGCCCATTATGAATTCGGCCAGGCCCACAATGGGACCCGACATATCCGGACAGATATGTAAGACCCTTTTTTGACCCGTTCGTATCAATCCCGGTTCCCTTCAGCGGTAGGCTGCCACCTTGACCGCTCAGCCATCCAGCTATAAAGTATATCTTCACCGCATACCTCGAAAATGACAGAAAAGCATTTGAAATTTGTCTAAATCGAAAGTATGATTTTAATAAACGATTAAAATTCAGTGGATTTTGCCATTTTGAATTGCTGGTCACAATAAACGGCGCTTAATGTGGTTATTTTACTTTTATATTGTCGAAAGTATGAGTAATAAAGCTAACTCGTAAGATAAACTTGTTAAGTTACGGCAACGTAACACTTGGCTGATCTGCCTAGGGGGAATACCTTCCGGGAGATCTTTTTAAGGGTAACTGCCCCTATTCGGGCGTTACAGATGTGGAGAAACCCTGAACACTTTACATGGCCAGCTTGTCCTGAACATGCGCGAACCCACGACCGAACTCCCAGTGTTCAGGAAACGGAACTGATTGGCCACTGGTAAACTCGTAAGATAAACTAAAACAATAAAATCGTAATACGTATTTGCTGCTGCAGCACGTACAATAATTAATTAACATAATTCAATAGTAAATTGGGTAAAACGGTTCGAGTTTTATCAATAATTAGTGTAGTTGCCTTCGCAAAGTTGTCGCGGCTGATTTCACGAAGACACGAAGTTATTCAAAGTGTCAAATGAAGTCGCTCGAAATATACTGATCGTGACGTAAATATAAAGAAATACGGGACATTTAAATGTCTCAAGAAGATTTCATTTACGGGACAAAATGTAGAAAACAAGACATCTAATCACGGTAATGTAGATTCTCTATAACAATCCTAAGTTATATTCTTCTTCAATTAAAAACCAGTTTATTAAAGTTACATTCCAAGCAATTTTACATTACATTTATTACTTACATTTCGAGCAGAAATCCCATATTATAATTATTTCATTATTTACTGGAGTACAAGAATATCATAGTTTCATGAATAATTCAACTTATTAAATGCTACCTCATTGCAAATAAAGACCACTCATAGCAGAGAAATTAAAATGCGCAATATAACATAGTAAACGCGTATCTCGCGAAACATATTTAACCATATTTTTGATAACTTAATGATAACTTTGATAACTTTCTTTAATAATTAATTTCTATTTTATCTTTATTACATTAAAAGTCTGTTGTATATAATCTCGCAAACAGCCAATAGAATCTAATTAATTTCTCGAATTCAAATTAACCCTTCAAATTTAATCCATTTTAATAAATTTGTTAATATCGCGTCCCTGTAGCGCAGTGGATAGCGCGTTGGACTTCTAATCCAAAGGTCCCGGGTTCGAATCCCGGCAGGGATGGTACTGTTTTCCACGAACTTCAGCTTTTTGATTCCTTCGTTTAATAAAATAATTATTAATGTTGATTCATCTCAAAATTAATTTTTTTAGATTATTCTTAGCTTCTATACTGGTTACCGCGTTGATTATGCTATGTCCCTGTATCTTGTAGTCAATTTTTTTTTAAAGAATTAACTATTTCAGTTAATTTAACATCAATGCCAAGCAGTTCAGATCTGGCCATATAATATAGGGCTTAAAGATTAGAAATAGAAAAGTAGACAAAGAGGCGCTAGCCAGCAATATTCGAACAAAATCAACATTAATGATCATTCACTTAATTTATGGATAAATTCCCTTATTCTGATCTTAATCAACGAGTAGTAGTCGCAGTGATTTTATTAAACGAAGGAATCAAAAAGCTGAAGTTTGTGGAAAACAGTACCATCCCTGCCGGGATTCGAACCCGGGACCTTTGGATTAGAAGTCCAACGCGCTATCCACTGCGCTACAGGGACGCGATATTACCTAACTTATTAAAATGGATTAAATTTGAAGGGTTAATTTGAATTCGAAAAATTAATTAGATTCTATTGGCTGTTTGCGAGATTATATACAGCAGACTTTTAATGTAATAAAGATAAAATAGAAATTAATTAGAAAGTTATCAAAAATATGGTTAAATATGTTTCGCGAGATACGCGTTTACTATATTATATTGCGCATTTCTGTTTCCTTGTTAGGGGTGATTGTGATCTACGATGGGACTGTGTAGGCATCATAAAAATTTAACTCTGCATACAACCCCGAGCATTATAACACTCGAATTCGATGCGTTCATAACTTATTTGGTGAGAAAAGTTGTGTTTACACGCGTTAACTTCATATTGGTCTTTATGAGGGTTGTTTGAAAAGTAGTGAGCCTATCTGTGAAGGAGTTGAAGAAGCATAATAAAATTTGTGGCATTTGAAGCACAATTCTTACACGTAATTCTTTCATCTGACCATCCCACCCAGCAGTGTCATGAGGCAGATAAAGGGCATATCATCAATCAAGATAAAGACTTCTATGACTGAGTATCGTGTGAATGATGGCGTAGTCATTTATTACCTTTTTCTCTTATTCCGAACATCAAATGAAATCTGAAAGGACAGTATTTCAACGATGACTAGCCCATCAGTAGCCGAATAGATAAAACCATTGAAGGACCCACAAACTAGTAGTTGTTTGTGAGTTCGCGTCTCGCTAATAGGCTCACCAAATGGAGTTATCCTGATTTTCTTCACGTTTATAACACTAAATAGAGACCAATTTCTTTTAGAAAGTCCTCCCGGGAGAGGTCGGATGGCCGAGCAGTCAATGTGACAGCCTATACTTCTAAGGGACCAAGGATCGAACCTGGACAAGTCGAAAAATCCCCAGAAATTTTTCGGGGGGTGATCCGCCGGATATGTCGGCCGCTCCATTGTGGCCCTGGCCGAACCCATAATGGGCTTGCTTAAAGAGGTCTTTTTAGTGCCCACAGGGCGGAGAGTTTAAAAAAAGGATACTGTCCGTAGATGATGTGAGAATTTTTTTACGCCAATGCAGTCCAGCTGTGTTTCTTTAGGAAGCCGACTTCCAGGGCAATCAGTTAATTGCGCGTCAGTGATGGTCTACGGTCCATTCATATTCGTTTGTTCGATAAACCGGTAAAAACCGTAGACTTCTCTAAATGTATTTTTAATAGATTATCTGACGTACTTAATAAATAAACAAGTCCAATATAATTACCTCTGTTATTAGATTCAATAGATTCCTTATGTCCTCTAAATGCCAATTCTTGCTTTGATAAAAAATAAAACATATAACATCTATTAATTTAGATATAATATATCTGCTAGCCGTAACTATCTTGTTATAATTTTCAATATTTATTTTATATTGCTTACTAATGTTAAATTCTATTCTGCTTTTATTTCTAAATTGCTTCAATTTTACGAAAGAATCGGTGTAACATTTACGATTTTCGTGTCTTTATTCAAATTATTTAAATCGTCAAAACCCTTCTTATTCCACACATTAATTTCATTTGAAAATTGTAGACAAGACCAACAAAACAATTTTTGCATTTTTATGCATCTATAAAGCCATTTTATCTCTATAAATTTGATCGTGAAAATGTCGAACAAATTTTTTGTTGAAGTATTTATATTTAATTTAGACATTGATCTTTCTCTTTTAATAATGTTTTCTTTTTCATTATATGATTTTAAGCCAAACTTTTTAAAATAAATTTTCAATATCGCATGTGGTGGATATATATACCTGGTACAAAATATTCTTCAATTGTATGAATATACAGTACTTTTAAAGAACATTATAATTAAATATAGCTTTGTACAGAAACGTACTGTACATAAAAATAACATAAAATCTTCTTTACTTTTTAAATCTTAAAACAATCCACCTATTCAAATAGCTCTCTACGAGTGGCTAAATGGATGGATCCTCAGGATCCATCCATTAACCTGCATACCTACCAGACTCCTCAGACAGGATGGTAGGTGTGCAGTGCTGCGTACACGCAGACTGACAAATCCCAAGGGTGCAGATACTGGTCAATGTCAAATGCCTCTATTGTCGCATCACTAGTGTACTTCAAATGACGCGACAGAGTTGTTGTAAATTTTAAACGTTTCTCACCATAGCTGTAAAAATTTACATATGTTAAACTTAATACTAAGTAGGTTGTCCGTCATTTGTTTTCTAATTCATTTTAGGACCAGGTGTCCACGGAAATTTCCAAAATTTACAACTTTTCAGTCACTCTCCTTGAACGGAAAAGTTTCTGTCTTTATTATCTAATATTATGAAGAAATCAGTCTCCATTGTACTCGGCTAGAGATTGGTTCAGTTAAGCTTTTGTTTAATTAAGTAAAATTCCGGCTCTTTCAGCACGGTTTTATTCATGTCCCTAATTCTCTAATCTCTTGATTATTTAACTACGTCTTAAGAAGAAATAAGTTGAAACCAGTTACTTCGTACTTGAATACTTTGTAGTCTTGAAAAAGAAGTGGAAAGACAAATTTTTATGACAACAGATACATAAATCGTAAATTTAAGGAAAATCAATTATTAATGTTAATTAATTCAAAGTACGTTAAAATATGAAAATCGTACAATATGTATTTATATTTCAGAAAATACAAGGGAAGCGGCGCTTCCGTCGCTTCCAGGATAGTGCGCACTGCGCCAATGGTCCGTAAAGGTGGAGCATTGCTTTGAGAAATGTGTCACACTCCAAAGGGAACTATGTAGAAAAGTGAAAAGTGTCAGGGGCGAATCCTGACTAAAATTTTTGGGCATGCTGAAAGTTATAATAAGAATAATAGGCACTAGACAATAGGAAGAAACGTTATTTGGTGTGAATAAAAAAGTATGGACCATTATAAAGCCCATTATATCTACACATAAAATATATTATGAAAAAGTATTAAAAATTTGTGATAATCAAATTTTGTGGGCCCTTGACACTGGGGACCCACGGAGGTGTTTTCAGAGGCGGATCTACATAGGGACTAATAGGGCTTACCCTATTAGTCCCTATGTAGATCCACCTTTGTATATAATGCATGTATGCTGACTGGGTACCGCAAGCTTTGGCCGTGTTAGATGCTTCGAATGACGTCGTGCGCACGCACTTCTTGCTGCGGCAAACTTCCACAAGAGCGAGCAATCGAGTTCCCGCAAGCATGGCGCTGACTTAAAACGGCTAGCCGATAGCTGTCAATGTAAAAGCAAAGACAAATAATAAAAGAGTTTACACGTTAGAATAAATTATTATTGGCATATTTGTTTTCATACAAAAAGTATATTGACAATCAAAACTTTCTCTTAAGTATGCGGCGCATGCTAAGCAAGCCCAGAGAATTTGCCCCTGGTTAAAGTGTTATTTGCCTGGAAGAAATTCTTCGCAGAGAGGCTCACTGCTTTTCACACAACAGCCATATCGAGATATAAATTTCGTTTACGAGGAAATCAATTTAAATTTCCTTTTCATAATAATATTTTTTCTAATTAGGTATGCATTTTTAAAAATACATACCTAATACCTGGACATTTCGCGTCAAAAATATTTTTCTTACAATTTCATCGTAAATTTTATAAAAATACAGCGAAACTAGTGCCTCTAGTAGCAGAAAAATTAATTTTTTACTTTTGAATCAAGCGAGGGTGAAATCTCGATCCAGGAATAGGAAATTAAGTTAAATAGAGGGCGTGTTTAGAAGTTTTTGATTTGTAGTGAAATAAACAGGAATGAGATTGAACTAAGTGATTTAAATACTACATAATATTCTATATTGTGTTTAAAAGCTCATTATATCAAAGGTAAGACATATAATTGAAGAAGAAACATAATACACGATGTATATTGCTTATAATAATCACATGTAATCATAGCAAGGTGAAAAAGTGGTTAATGTTACTTATGGTTCCAAAATGGCGGCTCGTCTCCGATTCCAGCAAATAGAAGAAAGGAAACAGTGGGGCCAACGCAAGTTCTAACCTATTCTAATAAATTACCAACAAAATTATTAGAATAGGTTAGAACGTGCATCTCCACTGTTTCCTTCTATTTGCTGAAATCAGAGACGAGCCGCCATTTTGGAACCATAGGTAACATTAACCACGGAGACTATAGATTGCCACCTATGGAATTTCAGGACTTTGAGTATATTTCTGAACTGAGGGGATCGAGATGAGTTCAACAATACCCTACTTTTGGACCGGAGACGAAAAATAAGAAAGTTATCATACTTTTTTCTGGCGATTGCGCGATGATCGGGAGTCATGTCGCTCTCTCCGCTAAGCCTATCGCATGTTTAACAGGCAGTCTGGTAAGTCGGCCATATATACCTTCAACAGAGGCAGATGTTGATCCACGAGCACACTGATCGTCTGCAGTTGGAGTTAAATTCTTTTTGCACACCCTCACGCTCCTGAACCTTGGGGCATACGGCCCATCAGCCGCTGACACACACATTATCGCTTGTGGTCGGCTAGTACTACGTGCTCCTGTCGCGGCTTGTCCAACGAACCTAACCTATCACTCCGGGAGATGACCCTCACCGCTAGGCGGTGGAAAAATCTGAATGGTGTGGAATGCACTGTGAAAGGAAAGAAATCGTAAATATTATAACTCTTATTTTTCGTCTCTAGTCCAAAAGTAGGGTATTGTTGAACTCATCTCGGTCCCCTCAGTTCAGAAATATACTCAGTTTTGAAATTCCATAGGTGGTAATCTATAGTATAGCCATTACAATGAGCATTGGATGAATAAATCCTTACAAGTATACAAGATAAGAATTTATTTTGCCATATTTTTGAAATGCTCAGTTACATGAATAAAAAAAAGGAAATCCAGGAGTGACTGTGTCGAGAAATAATTCTTAAACCTTTCCTCTGCTGCATGAAAATAAATGTAACCTCCATCAGCACTCATCCAGTTTGTGACGTGGACTGCAATTGTGGATCTTGAAGACCCTGTTTAATTTAAGCTCTATACAGTATTGCAAATGAATTTGTATGTCAAAAACAAGTGACATTAACCTTTATTATGCCACTTGTATACAATGTTTGTATATAGTTAGCACTATTTTTTACACTTTTCACAAATGGAAGCCACATGGTTTGGACAATGGTTGGTTACATGCAGTCTTCACAGCAGTCTTGTCTTACAGTCCTTTTTACAAGGGTAAATGAATAATTGTATTGTTTCTAACTGGTCCTCCCCTCGGGCTTGGTGGTGTGTGACTTTGTCGATTTTTCTTTTGATTATATTAGATGGGGAAGAATCAGCATAATCTTTGCTTATAGGACTTGTGGTTTAGATCATCAAGAATATCATCATCATCTGACAACTACTATTATAATAGAATTATCTTCCTGAAGGGTCTGACAATCACATCATTGATGACATTGACTATTTTCATAGATGCTGTTATCTCACAAATTGTTAATTAAGTAATATGTTCACCACAAAATAATACAAGGCAAATGATAGATAAATTCAAAATCATTTCCAAACACTAATATGTCAAGAAATATAAAAATTAAATATTAATCAAAGACTATCTCTTACAGTGCTTCAGGATCGGTAAAACTTATAAAATAATAACATGCTCTGTAGAACACACATGCTATATGTGATTTCACTTTGTTGCCCAAACACCTCATTGAGATCCTAATTTACATTGGAACCATAAAAATCTTACCATTTCATAATGGATACACAGAGACAGACAAAACACTAGAGTCTCTGACATCTCCAATTGCAATCAGAAGGTTAACTCTTAATGTTTAAGCACTTATATGGTGACTTATTAAGAGAACAAGAACGTGACTAGATAAAAATTTTTTCAAAAACTTTCTCTTTTTAGAATGAAATGGATTAGAGTGAACATTAAAAAAAGTTATCTTTATATCTTCATTTCTTGAATTAAAATATGAATGTTAAATTCTAACTCTGAGATTTAACTTGGAAAAAGTTAAATCTGGTTAATTATAAAATTGAATTCTTCTGGACATTTTCCAGAAATTTCATTACAGCTAAGATTGGAGAAGTTCTCAATATGATCTGAGTAATATAAGAATAATACTATGTATTCATTTAATATTGCAGAAATTATTATAATTTCTAATACAGGAAAGCCTCATTAATTTAAAATTCAATGGAGGAAAGAATTGCAACTTTGAATTATCTATTTTTGAATTATTCGAGATTTACATATTCTTGTATTATGTGCCAAAAGCCATGTAATTCATATAATTTTTTAAGCAAACAGAATATGGCTACTTATACAGAACTAATTAATAATAATAATAATAAATAAACTACAGGTAAACAGCACATGTCTGGTAAGAACCACACAGGTTGCCATATAGATTTTATAAAAAGTAAAGCAGAATTCATTGGAATGTAGCCCAAATTATTTTTAAAGTGACCCAAAAAGTAGTAAGGTCACCCAAATGTAGTAGCCTAGCAAATATCTTAATCTGCTACTCATAGTCCAATCTTACAATCCTGAAACCAGATGTATTTTATGAGATAAGAGAAAAAAAGGGTAGTCCATGGATAAGGTGAAACCCAAAAATGTGTTACTGTAAAAGCAAAGTCATATTGACCAGATTAGAGTTGTTCTTGGTCTATTATTCTCTTATAGCATGGAGGCACTTTGATCTAAATGAACCAGTTAATGCGCACATATCACAATTTGGACAGACTTTTCACTTCAGGTTTCGAAGTACCTATATTTTGAACTAACTGAATTTCCTTAACATATAAATCCTGTATTCCCAGCCAGGACAAAAGTACAGTTATGAACTATCTGATTTGGAATTAACAAGGATTTCCTGTACATGCTTTTCACTGAAAAACTAAACTTAGAGTCACTTGTTGGAATTGGTATTGCAAAGACAGTATTTTATTTTTGCTGATGATCTTAGCAAGAATGAAAGTAGTAGTTTGTTTTTATAGCACTGTTTATAGAAATAAAGCAATTTTTCCATCAGTGAAAACAAGAGGAACAAGTATGTTTACATCTATAAACATCTCAAAGCCCAATATTTTAATAATAAGACAAATGATTACCATATTTAATTGGAGGTCTATGTGCATAACTGGCAATGCATCTGCATGGTATGTATGAGTTGTGGGTTCAAACCCCACTCTGGGCTGATTTTTTCCTTCCAGAATATTCTGAATTATTTAATAAATATTAATTTAATCATAATTATTAAATTTAATAAGAAATGGTGCCTAACACCTACATCTAATACCAAATTACTTAGAATTTAATTATTAATAACAACAGTAAAGGAGCCTGATTCAATCCGTCAATTATTTGGCTTATTAATAAGTATGTTTTTTGGATACATTTTTTCAGTGACTATTAGGTCTGAATCTCTGAAACATTAAGATTTAGATTTATTATTATATATTAAGTTAAAAGAGAAAATAGTCAATGCTTGAACACTTAAGTGTATGCCTAATACAACAAATTACCTAAGTTATGAATAGCAACATGAATATGTTGAGAATATCACATAGTACTGTAGCAACCTGTTCAGTGAGACCATTCAACAAACAAGTTCATGACATATGACACTTCAAAACATGTCTGTGTTGCTAATGACATAACTCAAGACTAGGCATCTAGAATATACTTGAATATTCTAATAATTATTGAAGCTATTCATCCTATATTATGGCACGAGTAGAAGGAATTATCAAACTTTCTCATGAACTTTCTTCGTTAGTGCTTCCCTGCTTATTGGAAGATTGGGATTGGTGCAAAGAATTACTATCAATTAAATCCTGTTATTAGAATGTACTGTACATTCCTTACTGTAATGGTAGAGAGCTATATTGGAGATAATATAATAGATTCATATCTTGGTAAACAATAACCAAGGTCATATTTTTAATATCTAAATATCTACAAGCTGAGTTAAAGTAATAATAATAGCCTAAAAATCTAGCTTTTACTTATTTAGATATATGATTCATTTTGATTTGTTTATTTAATTACTGTTGCTCTTTAAAGTGTTTTAAAGGACATAAATACAATAATTGCATTGTTAATGTTTTGTTTTTTTATTTACTTTTAATCATTTCAAATATAATATAAATAAATATAAACAAAATAGCATTTAAATTATAAACTTAATTATGTAAATTTCAAATGTAAAAAATTTATGTAAAAATTATTAATTTTAACTATTTTCTGAATGAATGCTTTAAAAAAAATTGGTTTAATTATTTTGAATTTTTTAATGTTCATAAATTAATCTTAAACATTATATATTTTTTTAATCTTTAGAGTAAAATGCCAGTGCTTGGGATTGGAGATCTTCCACCAGAGTTGACATCTCGCCCATTAGCTTTAGTTGCATTATTAGGATTAGATATAGTTAATAATCCTGTTCATGTTTCAATTTGGGAATCATTTCATTTGAACAGATTACCAGACAGAGCTCCAATAAATTTTAAACTTCTGCAAGAAGGACATCAGTTTCCAATAGCTAAACCTAAGGTTTGAATTTATTTTGTTTCCTTACATAAATGCAATACATATACAGTAGAGAGTCGAAAATCGGAATCAATTGGGGACTGGGGTTGTTCCGATTAGTCATTTGTTCCGATTACCCATTATGTACGAAAAAATACATTAACCTGTCCGATGTTCAAATTTTTCTCCGTTGCATGTCGCTTCGCGTTGAATTTTCGTCGATTTTAACCCTAACGAAAATTTTTATAATAATAATCGATGCTATTGTATCGTTAAAAATTATTTCTTTATTTTGTACAAACAAAATAAATATATTGAAGAATATAAAAACATGAAAATTATACTTTAGAAGTAAATCTAGTATCAAAAACGTTCGATTCAGCACGACACAGTCTGACTGAAAATCGTTCCGATTACCGGCGTTCCGATTAACAACTCTCTACTGTACTCTACTCCTTATTTATGCAATACATACAGTATATAATTAAAGATGAATTTCAATATATTCAATTTGAAAGTTAACAACATTGAAATAATATAAACATACATAAATCAAAAACAAATTTTTAACAAATATTAATGTTTAATTTGCCTTTGTTGTTAGAAATATTTTAAATAAGTATTATTTCTTTCACTTTCTTATAACAGTATCATTGCATTAAATACATAACTTATTTTAATATTTAGCGCACTTCTTACGAAAGACATGTCCCCAAAGGTCTTCTTAAAACTGGTTGGCTTTCTAAACATTTAAACGAAATTCCTGCCGTGGCCGTGCTGTTTTATAAACTTGATTGGGATGATCCCAATTGGACCGAAAAGAGAACTGAATGTGCAACAAAATTGGAATTATTAAGGTAAATATAATTCATTAATTATCTGTAGATTGTATGATTAAAAAAATTTTTAAAAAGCAAAATAGCACTAATACAGTGAATGTGCAGATCGTCACTACAGGGAAGAAATACTAAAGTTGTATTGGCCTTAATTCAGAAAACAGCACCACTTCCTGGAGGTATACGAACAATTTATAACTATTTTATTTATTCCTGTTTTACTATTTTAATCAAAAATAATAAAATTTGTATACCAAAAGTCTAATATTTTTTAGCTTATATTGATAGTTTTTATTATATAGCAATATTTCAGAAGAATTGAACTGTTTTATAAATGATTAAATAGAGTATTATTCAATTAAAGAGAAATCAGAATGCAAAGTTAAATTTAATGTGTTAAGATTTATGTTAATAGTAATTTTCTATGTTTTAGTAACATTTACTTAATTTAGCTTTTTATTTTTTTATTGTTAATAATGTGATATTTTTCTGCAAGAGTGCAATCTTATATTTAAAATACAGTGGAACCTCTATATTTGTAATATTTGATATTTGGACATTTTGATGACTTTTTTCCTCCATGTTCATCAGTATTTTCTGTATTCATCGTCTTCCCAACACTGGCAGTGGTGCTACAATCGCATGCTCGCACCAATCAGCTAGCCACGTTAGCTAACTGTAGTTAATCAATCTGCTTTGGGCAGTCATCATGTGTGTTCTTTGTTTCTTGCATTGATTATTTTCAAAAACTCAAGTTCCAGAGGCTCCAACAAAGCACACTGAAGAAAAACAGCAAAAATGGAAAGCTGTTAGGACAACAATAGAGGTAAAAAAAGAAATTATTATTGCCTTCTTCAGAAAGGTTTTAAAAACAGACAATACTGGACAAATTCTTTATTAAATTGAGTGCTACTGAATCATCAGCAAAACAGACCCCATGATCATAATTGGAATTACCTAATGTTTTAATTGATGGTATGTCTTCTAAACAATAATAACCTTACTTCTTCCTCTTCTACCACTATACTGTATTTATTTAGTACAATAAAGATAAAGTTTTATTGTACTAAATAAATACAGTATAGTGTATAGAAGTATCCTTTCTTTTAGGATTGAACGGATTAATTGAATATCAGTTATTTATTATGAGAAAAATTGTTTCTATATTCATTATGTTCCATATTTGTTAGGTCCTTAGGAACAGATTAATGATAAATATAGAGGTTGCATTGTATTATCATAATTTAAAAATGCAAATTTCTATTTTAGGAGATGATGTAATTGCTGCAGAAAGAGCAGCAACATTATTTAGTGCCTGTGACTTATCAGCAAAATCTCTCTTTGTTTTACCACTTTCTGATCATCTTTTTGGATATACTTTAAGGTACAATTATTTTAAATTATTTCAGATTTAATTGTAAAATAATTAATACTGAAAATTATCTTAAAAATTTAATCAAATAAATACTTTAAAATTATAAAAATCTATATTAATATGATTTGATTATATTTCTAATGTATCAATGTTTATACAAGAATTTATAAACATCTGTTTAAACAATCAAAGCTTTGCTATCTGTATATATATTTGTACATACAGATAATTTCTCTATTTTCTTATCCGTGATTTCATTTTCTGCAATTACTTGCATGATTAAAAAATATTAAAAGCTAAAGTCCAAAATAAACAATTTATATGTTTCGAATTGCAAGCTGTTATGAATAACATGCTAAAATCTTGTCTTCCTGCTTCTTCCTGCCTGGAATGTGAATTATCCTTTTTTCAAGCTTATTCACACTATATACTCTACCCATCCATTAGTTACTTAGTAGCTGTCTTGGTTATCAGATTGACTGTCGTATCACAGTGCTTGTGTTCAAGTAATCTTTATTTTACTTTAATAATGGCTCAAAGTTGGGAATAGTGATGCTGACAAAATTCAGTTATGCCAAAAATGAGCTGTAAAATGCTTTATTTAAATGAAAAGGTGAATGTACTCAATAAAGAAAGAAAAAACAGGCCACATTCTCATAACTTTTATTATAGTATATTGTTATAATTGTTCAATTTTATTAGTTTTTGTTGTTAATCTTACATTGTACCTGATTTATAAATTAAACATTATCATAGATATGTAGGTATAGAAAAAAAAACTAATACATATGGATTGGTACTAAACACAGTTTTAGACATCCATTGGGATCTTGGAATTTATTCCCTGTGGATAAGTGGGCTGGTATGTATATATTGAAATTATCTGTCTACAGTAATGTTTTTATTTTCATAATTTTTTTATATACTAAAGATCTGGGAACACATTTAAATAATAATTGAAATAAGAACAAAAAATGAATAATTGGAATATCCTCAAATTTTTGTGCAAAAATTATCAAGCCCGAAAAAGTTTCTAAAAACACTTACATTGTATATCAAAATGTTGAGCTTTATAATTTATTGAAACATTTTCAATTATAAAATTTTATGTGAATTTGGTTCACAGGCTTATTTAAACAAGTTGTTGAATTATTAGTACTTTACAATTAATGCTTTGTATGTCTATTTTATGTTAGCATAATCCTTGGTTATGTTGTCTTTGTGTTAAAGATGAAGCAGTGCTTGGCCTTTTTTAAAAATTCTCTTGTATTGACCAATAAACACTCAAGTTTATTAATTATGTACAGGACCAGGTTGAAGATTATTGTATTTAACTATAAGTGTAAACTGCTTTTTATAAAGACTTATATCTGTCAGCCAAAATGTATTTGCCAAATAATAAAAAATTTTAGTAGAAAGGTTTGTCAATTGTTTCATTTACCTAGGCACTTTGAACCCCAGAGAAGGAAATAGAAGAAAGAATACTGTGGATATAAGTCTTTATAAAAGACAGTTTACACTTATAGTTAAATAAAATAAACTCAAGTTGTTTCCATTTACACTCAAGACGAAGTTTTGAGCTTTATGCTCCTTTTCAGTTGCTTATTAGTAACTAGTTTGATGGTCCCTAATGGATTTTCACCATTCTCTTCTTATTTCTTGATATATTTTGCTATTGTAAAACCATGTTATGCTTATTTCTGGTTATGTTTTGATTAAGTTGAAGATTAAGCAATGCATGACCATTCATTCACATTTATTTACATGGTGTCTTGCAAGTAAATGGATGTGAATGGTAAGCAAAGGGAACTGATAACTCAAGTTAAGTTCAAGATTTAATGAAAGAGGATTCTTTAAAAAAAGGCCATACATTGCTTAATCTTTAACTTGACAACATAATCTGGAATAAGTGCAATGTGGTTCTATGATAGCAAGATAGTATTCCTTGTTGCAATCAAATATCAATTAATTAATTTTGAAATTTTCATGCATGTAAAAATATTTAAAAATTTATGGTTTTATTATAGTTTTGGTATCAGGTGGGCACTAAGAGGACCTTTTTATCAAGCCCATTCTGAGTTTGACAACTCATAATGGGGCTGTGGGTGTGAAAGGCATATCTGGGACATATCATCCCCAGAACAGAATTAATATAGTTCCCTGAGCAGTAGGGTGATACCTTAACCACTTGGCTGTCTGCCCACCAATTTCATAATATTGGAAAAAAGATAGTAAATTTTAACTCTAAACCAAATTACTGGTATTTACTTATAAATAGTAGCAGTAATATAGAATATTACTATATTATTATTTAAACATAAAGAAAGTTTAGAATAATTTTTCAGATAAACTCTAAAATTATTATTCCTTTTAATGTTAGATTAGAAAATGCATTTTATGAATTGGCACAGAGCTATTATCATCAAGAATCAAGACGTATCAAAAATCATAGAGAATATTTGAACAAAACTACTCATCAGGTAAAAAGAATTTTTTTGCAAATGCCCTTATCTTTTAATACAAAAATAATTTATTGATATTTATATAATATTCAATAAATAATTATATTTATATAATATTTAATTTTTTAATTAAATATTATTTTAAATATTTCATTTTCATTACAGCTTTTATTTGTGAGGCATCAGTTTAAAATAGCATTCCTTTGTGAACTGAAACAAGACATTACAACTGCATTGAAGTAAGTATTTTCATGTTTCTATATACATAGGGAATATTACAATGAATTAATATGCATAAATGAAAATATTTATTTAAAAATTTTGAAAATTATATGATGCATTGATTATATACTATAATATTATAATTTCTATAAACAAACATATACTTAGTTTTTAATATTAGCAAAATAGCATAAGAAAATTACTTATGAAATAATTAAATCATAGATAGGTTATAATAATAGTAAAAAATTTTATGATTGATTACAATAGGTTTTCACAAATATTATACAGTAGATAGATGTCACTATTGCATTTTACTCCCTATGATTTTAATTCTATTTATGAAAATTTAAGATCAATAATTACAAACAACTGGAAAATTAAGTTAAAATAAATCATATGGGCATCTTAAGAAAACTCCAGCAAAAATTTTATAATCAAGAATGTTTTTGAATCAGTTTTATGGTTCAACTTCTTTTGTGAACAATACTACTTGAATGCAAAGAATGAATTCTTTGAAGAAAAAAATATAGCTGAACCATCAAATGGGATTAAAACATTCTTGATTAAAGAAAATTCTCCTAAGGTGTTTGTACAATTTATTTTTAATATATGTCAAAATTTTAATTTTTTTTTTTCTTAAAAAAAGGTAACTGTCAAATTTATAATTTATTGTAAATGATATAATTTTTTAATAAATATGCATATAAACATAAACTTATTTTAAGTGATTTATTTAGAAATACTTTTGAAATATGTAAAAGAACATAGGAAACAGAATTAATATAATTAAAATAAAATAGTAAACTTGGAATAGAATATAAATTTTTCTTCCTATAATTGAAAATAAAATTTTACCAGTATACATTATCATCCTTTTTATGTGATATGAAGAACATTACATTATTAACCCCTTCTCAGTCACTGTCACATCTGATACATTCATATGTAATGATTGTTTACTTTGTTTTCATGTTATGTCATATGTTCACTGCATAACATGTGCTAAAAATTTTTATTTTAATGCAGTGGCGTTCTGTGACATTTGATGATAGGGAAGCTGTGTTTCTGTAAGAAGCCAACTTCCAGGAGCAATCAGTTAATTGCGCGTCAGTAATGGTCTAGGGTCCATTTGTACATGGGTGGTGGCTGTAGAGACAAAGACGACAAGTATCTGACAAAAACCATTTATTTTAACATAAAATAAACATATACTGTGTACAAAACAGTTTGCTTTAGGACAATCAGCCGTTCGGATGTCCCGGGCATCGATGTGATTCTTCGACGGTCGATCGAAGGTGGCCCCGGGACATTGGCGTTGACAAGTCTTAAGGCATGGGAAGACTTCCTCTGTTGGCATCAGGGACACGGTCTAAGTCCAAAGTGGCACGGGTCACAGGTTGGCACAATAGATGAGAAACTTTTTTTTTTTTTTTTTTGTGCGTTGGCACATGGCGTTATGGTTATTCGGAACGTTAACCGAGTGCCAGGTGTCCTCGATTGTCAGAGATTATATCAATCTCTGTTCTTTCTTTCGTCCATTTTGATTGGTCGTTCTCCCTCAATCACGCTTCCCGAGTGGTTGGTCCCTGGTTACTAAATGTAACGAGACTCTTACCTGGAAAGTGAGAAAAGTCAAAATCGAAGATGAATTCGATCTTCCACTGATCGTAGGACGACTTCCTTTCGCGATTTATGGTTTCCGCCTGGCAGTTTGATATAAACAATGGATGTCCGACTACAAGCGACTTTTACCTATGTTTTTTTAAACTAATAAATTTTTCTCTAAATTAACCGTTTTTCACGTCTTTCATGACTGGTCAGACCTGTCCATAACCTCACATTTCCATAAAAGTTTTAAACAAATACTGGAAATGACAAAAATAAACAATTTCTGTATTTTAGTTCTAAAATACAAATAATGCATACATAATACAAATTAATACGATACAAACAATGATAGAAAAACTTGTTTTTTTAATTTTTTATAAACTAATTCTATTCAGCGATTTTTACCGCAAAGTCGTTAATTACTTTATCATAAAAGTTGCTGGTCGTCGACTCCATCAACGTATTTAAAAGCTCTTTTTCTATCGAAAGCAACGCTAATGACAATTTTTCCTCCGACCGAGTGTTCCTGGCCAATGTATGAATTTGCTTCATGTTCAAAAAACTGCGCTCAGCAGACTCACTGGTAGATGGTACCGTAAAAATTAATGATATTAAATCATATAATTCTTTTAGTACGTCTTTGTTTGGATCGACATTAATTATAATATGTTTTATGTTTCAGAGTTACTTGTCGATATAGTTCGGACACAAATTTAAATATTGCGATTCGCTACGTAATTTAGATAAATCAAAAAGTTTCCCATAAAATTTACTTAATTTAAAGAATTAAAACACGCTTGGAAAAATTGTTAATAATTTTAATATTATGAAAAACATCTAAAAGTGATAAAAATTCTAAAGATTTTATGTTTGAAAATCTGTTAATATAATTATAATTTTCTTTTAATTATACTGTAATTAAATATAACTTTGCAAAAAAACGTACATAAAAATAACATTGAATACTCTTTACTTTTTAAATCTTAAACAATTCGCTTAGTCAGATAGCTGCCTACCAGTGGCTAAGGGATAGAATCGTTGGAAGCGTTATGCGTGTGTAGTTTCCACCAGTGAAACCGGCTGAGGTTGGTGCTCTGTAAAGCGCATGTGCCAATGCCCTCTGGCTGCTTTACACCATTCAGTTATTCTCACCGTGGAAGCTGTCTCGGAAGCGCTTCCATTCCGCCACTGACATTCGAATATACAATAGCAATCTTATCATTTTTTTCACATGTAGTATGGAATTTTTTAATAAGATACATAATGCAGTTATAATAAAATATTAATTTTAATTAATTCAAAGTACGTTAAAATATGAAAATTTATATTTTAGAAAATAAGAGGGAAGGTCATTTGGAAGGTGGATGCAGCGCTTCCACCGCTTCCAATGATGGCACGCCACTGTTTTAATGTCTCTGATGCATTTGCTGCTGTTTTACATTTAATTAACTTTTTCTGCGATAGATCGCAGCATGTTACAGAAATTCCTTTGAATTTTTGGTGCAGAAATTTAATTTCATTCTAAATTCAAGAAGAATCATAGTTCATTTTACGTATAATTTTGAGTTTGCTATATAATATAATTAAATCATTTACAAGACATGCCCATTGCAAGAAGCATGAAAAAAGTGCATCTTCTCATTTATCTTTCCCTCCCCATGGTCATTATATCAGCCAACAAAGCAGTTTCCAAAGATGGCAACCCTAGATGACGTGATAGGATAGCTCCTTGAGTAAAGGGAAATTAGCTATAATTTCTTTGGGGATAGTATTGCAATATTAATTTTATCTGAAATAAGATTAAAACTTTGTTTTGTAGTACATATAAAAGCATGTGTGTCCACATATAAATGGAGAATTTTTGGGTTTCTTTCGAAAGATTGATTATGGATTTCTCAATCATTTTCCATTCTTAAACTTGATGTTTATTAATTAATGAATATATTGTGCTCATAATGTAAATCGTTAATTTTTCTAAACTAAAATAAACTTTACAAAGTATTCAAAAAAATCTGAATAGGGAGTCATATCGGAATTGGGAGTTTTCAGTCAAATCAGGTATGATGCAATCAACTTTAAAAGTGATTTACATTTAAAAAAAAATCATAACACAAAGTTTTGAAGTAACATGATTTAGATTATTCAAAAATATTAAAACTCTTATTTGATACATAAAACAGAGACTTTTCATTTCATTTTAAAATTTATTTGTTGATTAGATAAACTGATTTCAGTGAAATTTAATGCTTTAAATTTGTAAATATTAATTATTTTATTTACATTATTCTAGGCATTATAAACAATCTTATGCAAATTTAATGGAAGTAAGAGCATCTGATACTAATATGTTAGAAGTGAAGACCATTGCAGGTTTTATAAATTACAAGGTAATTTCAAATATTAATTAAAAAATTCTGTTTTGACTGTAAATTAAGTAGAAATGATAAATTTAATAAATATTGTGATTTCAATTTATTTCTAGTACAAAAGTAAATTAAATTAAGCAGTATGTTGAGTACTGATGATAAAATTAATTTTTAATAAAAATATATAAAATAAGATTTATGCAGATATTATCTACAAAACATATATGAAGAGTGCAATGCCATTTTTCTCTAAATACATTTTATTGAAGAATTGAATTCTAAACACAATGTTTTCCACTGCAAAAAAATATTGTGGCAATATTGGCTCTGTAAGTGGCTGTATTTTGAGTTGAATTTATGTGAAGCTGTAACATTTAAAGCATCAGAGTGCAAGTCACATGACTTTGGCATTTAAAACATTACAGTTTATATTTACATCATTTTGATATTCCAGAGAATTTGTAACCAAGTGAGTTTTTTACCGTTTTATTGTAAAATTGAAATGATTCATTTACCAGAAAAAGTGTTTTTGCCTCTCCTGAAGTTTCTTTTTTTTTGGCATTTACAACATTATGGCATTACATGCTTCATATGTATTTTTGAAATAGCAAAATAGAATCTTTAGAAGAAATTTAGATATTTATCAAATATAAAATTTCAAAAAAATAGCCCGTTTTCTGTATTTTTCTTAAAAAGAAATGGCTAATATAGCTATATTTAAGAGAAGTATGAAGAATAGATTGTTTTTTGATAATTTATATATTGAAATTTCTATTATAATACTATCCTATATTTTATGCTTCTTATATCAAAACTCTATATATTATTTAAGTAAAACTCATAAACCAATGTTAATATTTTGATTATAAATTATTTACAGATATGTCATCTCTCTTTTATGTTAAATACTCCTTTGGATTCAATTTCTCAGTTTCGAAAACATATAGATATTTTTAAAAGTAAAACTGGTTCTGCTGATCTTGCATTTGAACATAGTGCTTGGTTATCAAAACAGTATGTTTTCTTCTTTATTTAATATTTTTAATTAATTATATTTGATATACAGTAGAGTCGATTATCCGACTTAATTGGGGACTGGGATTGGTCGGATAACTGAAAAGTATGAAAAAATACATTATTAGTATAGTATATTAGGCCTGGTTTAAATACTGGCCTCCCTTTCATGGTCAAGCCAGTGCTGCCAGCTAAAACATGCAAAAATTTAACAAAAATAATATTAAAGTAGCCAAGACATAGCCAAATATTGTAGCTCCACATCACTAGCGGTCATTTGAATTTGCTGACTAGAATGCGGTCGGTTAATTGGGGGTCGGATAATCGATGCTCTACTGTATTTAATAGTATGTAAATAAATATATATACTGTACATTATAAAATTTATTTTATATTTTTTCTCCTTAAGATTTAGCCATTTTGGTGATTTATTTGATGAAGCAGTTAAACAAGGATTGACTCCAATTCAGATTCAACATCCGGGTTTTTATTATCAGCAAGCTGCTAATAATGCAATTAATCGTAAACTACTTTGCCAGAAGTTATGTAAAGTTAGTTGAACATTCTTACATTTGAATTATATTTGCCTGATGATCACACTATATTTTATATTTATGTTCCAGTAGTTAAAGATAAAATGAGTATTAAAAGTATTAAGCTTTTAATTTGTATTTCAGCATAATTCTTTTTAGTAATTCTAATGTATAAAGAATCTTGAAATATATTTATAATAGAATTAATTGAATTTATTTGTGAAGTTTCATTTTTAAAATATTTTCTCTATATTACTTGAGAAGTTTAATTATAATATTCTGTAATGTTTTTGTTAAGAAATAATATTATTTTAATATTTTCATAATTTCTGTTACTTTAATTCTTTTTACAAATTTTTATAGAATGTAAAAGAATATCCAAAAGTTGATCCTTTGGAAGGAAATGAAGAGTTAGAATACTATGGTCAAAGACCTTGGAGATCTGGAAGCCAAAGTAAATTGCCCAATTTAATTTTTATTAATTTAAAATTTATATTTGAATTTTAAAAAGAATTATCAAATTTAGATTGAAATTGCATAAAATTGAAAATATGAGAAAATTAAGTTTATAAAAGAATTGTTCCGATAGATTATTTGGCTGAGGTGGTCTCTGGGACCTAGGATTGAATCTAGGGATTTTTCATGGGTGGTTCTTCCCAGATATGCCAGGCCCCCATCCCTCACCACCCAGCTTGCCCCGATTGTCAGCCTGGCCAAACTCATAATGGATATGAAAATGGCTCTTTTAGTGTCCACAAGATAAAAAGAGCCGAAACATGAAAATAATTATTTACATTGTATAATAATTATTTATATGTAAACTTACAATGTACACATGTTCGTCTAACAATAATCTTATAACATTAAGTCTTGGACATGAGTAAATTTATTTGATTCTGATAAAGCAATATTTATTTAGATTTTATAATCCTTAAAATTTGATGAATGAATAATTAATATATAGATTGATGAAATGTTTTATTCATTTTGAAGTGCATTAAAAAGCTGTTGTTTTTAAAAATAAATAGAAAACTAAATATATAAATCTTTTTCTTTTATTTGTTATATAAAAAAGAAAACAAACAATGCATAACCTAATACAACAACTTTATTTAGTTTTTACAGTGACGAATGTCTAACACTCTTCTTCAGTTAAATGGTTATAATAATGTAAATATGTATTTTTTAGAAAGGATTGATGAATGAAGAGGAATGCTACAGACATTCAAAATGCATATCATTGTAAAAACTAAAAGTCATTGCATCAGGTTATTGATTGATTCTATGTATTAATATTGCAAGTAATTTTGTTTATCTAAACTACATATTACTATATCTGTTACCTCTGTTTTTGCTATTTTTGAATTTATATTTTACTTCTACTTTTGGAACATTAGTTTTTAGAGCTTTTGCATTATAAAAACTTTAATAAATGATTAATTTATTTGTTAAAGTGTATAACTTAAATTATAACTATGATCTTTAAATTACATTTTATTTTATAAGTTTCTTGATATACCTTATTGTTTAAAAGTTTGTTTCTGTAAAACAGATATATCAGTAGAATTATAAATCACTATTCTTCTGTTATATTTGTTGTAATACTTAGTTTACATAAAATAAAATCAAGTATACTGTAATAAATTTATTTCACAAATAATTCTATAACTAAATTTATTTTATTCTGTATAAGTAATGCATTTAATAGTTCTTCTCTAGGATTTTATTTTTAATAATATAAGCATATATATATATAATATGTTATACCACACACATACAAATTTTTTATATCATTCTTACTCTTTTGAACATCAATTAGAGGAATTTTATTGACATCTTTTTATTTAAAATATTTTAAAGCAACACTCCTTCAACTGCTGTATATCATTGGGCTATAATTTGGCAATAATAATTATAAATTACTGATATACAGCAATGATATACAGCAGTTGAAGGAGTGTTATTGCAATGTATCAGGTTTAGTAAAGATGTTTATATTTATATTTTAAAATAACTTAATTCTTGCCAAAATGATCTAATCTTAACATATTTCTCAACAGTGTGGGTTTTTTTACTAAAAGTATTTATGAATCTTAATTGTAAGTAAATGTATCATTTTTTATAGGTATGGAACCTCCAGATCCACAGAAAGAAATAGAAGGAATTCAAGCTATACAATATATAGAAAGTAAACAAGTAGATCACTCTGTAAGTAACATTTCAAATTTGAAGAATTCAAGAAAATATTTGAATTCAAAAATTTTTAATTTTTGGAGAAAAATATTCTGTTGAAGTTTAGTTACTGATTATTATATATTGATTTTAATGTAATTATATTTGTTGTTTTCAATTTTTATAATAATCTGAGCAAATTACAGAACAAATTCAAATTAAAAATAAGTTATAAATGCTTTTTATATATTAATTTTAGCTGATAATAAGTTAACAATGAAACATTTTATTATGTTTCATTGTTAACTTATTGCCGCATTAACTATATTAAGATATTTTGTACAGATTATATAATTATTGGGAGAAAACAAAAAAATATCTGAATGACTATTTTAGTAAGAATAGATATACAATATTTTTCTTTTTTCCCCCTTTTTAAATAAATAAATTTTAAATTTATCATGCTTCATCAATTCATTATTCTTATTATAATGACACAACTTTTATATGAAGGACTAGTAATTTATTAATTTATATTTAAGTGCAATTATACTTATTATTTTACAGTTGGAATTTTGTTTGATCTTAGAAAATAATTTGGAAAAAGCTTTTGTTTTTTACCCTTCTTGCTCTTTGGACACTAAGAGTCTTTACACATTGTGGTCCAGCCAGCTCACAATGGAGATAACTGGCTGGTGAGAGATAGGCTCAAACTATTTGGGACAGATCAACCCCAAAAAGTTCCTCTCAGAATCAATCCTGGATATCCCAGAGCAGTAAACCTTTTTTAGACAACCATATCAGTTAAGCTTAGTTCACACTGAGCAAATAGTGAATGCGAAAAGCAATTTTTATTCACTTAGCGAAATTGACCCTACAACCAAAAGCAAAAAGCGATTGTGAATTTTAAGGAGCCAATCATTTGCAAATGAGAAAACGTCATCTCGAAAAACAAAATGGCCACTTCCAATATTCTGTCATTAACCTCATTTGTTTATTCATTGAAAAAGAAAACGATGCTGGATGAGAAAAATATTAAAAATCCGTAATTACAACATTTACTCTATTGCATGAGAAAGTTTCTGTAGCCATCTTGAAAACAACATGAACCACATGACAACTAGTGGGAATACGATCGGTGGCAAAATTTTTTTGGTAGCGAAACAGTTCGACAGTTCCAAACTTCAAAGCGATTTGCAAAATGGTAAAATTTGCCGGAAACTACGTCATGTCTGACGTGTTATTCGCTCTGTTTTTTGCTTTTGCCAGTGAATCGCGCTCAGTGTGAACTAAGCTTTAGCCTTGGCCATCTAGAAAAAGCTATTATAAAGAATTTGTATAAGCATTTATATTTAACCTATAATTTAGTAAGTTATTTTTCATATTTATTATGAATTTATTTCACAAAATTTAAAATATGAAATATTTTATTTATTTATTATGACTTGTAATTAATAAATTTGACAAACTGTTTATTATATCTTATGACCCTAAAAATAGCCATTTATAACTAAAATCTGTTAAATTTGTCAGCTTATACTCTTTCTTTACATTTCAATCTCATCAGCAATGCAAGTGTGATTTATTGAGATATCAAAAATATAGACTAATTGGGGCCAGAATCCATCTGGATTTTCAAGTACACTATAATTCAAGTGTAGGTATTCTAAGTTTAAGCTGTATTTCAAAAGGAATTTAGGGATACTTACAAAGATTCAAAATTTAATTTATAGAATCATTACATTAAATAAAAAATAAACTGATTATAACTTCAAAATTAAAAAACTTTTGAATGAATGTTAGAACACCAACAAAGAAGTTACCATTGAAAGGATAAATACCCATTTTTGGTGGCCAAATATGTTTTTTGATGCTCTGGATTTTCAATGCTTCACTGTACTAAAATTATCAGAAATTTCAGATGTTTTAAATTATCTATAAGGTCATTTAATTTTCACATTTTGCTTTCTGTTTTCATAAAATTACAGACAATTTTGTTCTGTTTAGATCTTGTGAATCAACACTTTTTATTCAGTATTGATTCATGAGCTAATTATTTCTTCTTGTTTAGGTTTGAATCTTCAGTTCTGTAGATCATAATATTTTTATCTGATCTGCAGTTGCTCAGATCAGAAGGAAAATGGCATTTGTCTATCTACTAAAAAATCATTTAAAGCAATTTGTTTTCCTATAATGGACTTCTTATAAAGCATTTCCTTGGGAAAATATGTAGTTAATTTTATTGTATCTTATTTTTGAATAAATTACTTTTTAATAAAATAAATTTCTTTTTCTTAAAAACATTTATTATTTATTAGAGAATCTGTTAACAATTTAAAATTATAAATGAAATTTTTCAGTTAGAATCTTTTATCAATTATACAATATTTTAATTTTTTTTATAAATGTGAATTATGGAATTAATATGTTGTTATTGTTAGAATATCATCATTCCTTTGTTAAGTAGTGCAGTGGCTCAGTTTAAAAAATACAGGTGTCCACGTATGAAAAGGCAATTAAGTAAGTTGATTATTTTGTACTTAAGATTAAGTAATTTTAAGTTAAAAATTAATAATAATATAATTAAATTTAAAACAATTTTCTTAGTGGTACAAATGGGAGAGGAGTATTTTTCTTCTAAGGATTATTCCAAAGCCTTAACGTAAATATTATATTTTTCTTTATAAAAACCAATGTTTATAAATAATGATTATTAATTACAATAGAGAACTTCTTAATATATGATGCATTCATGAAACATTTAGAGATTCAGTATATTTTAAAATAAAAATATGATTTTAATTGAGAGATTGTGTGTGTGGTGTGTGTATGAATGTTGTGAAAGAAATAATTAAACACATTTATATTTTTTGTAAGTTTTGCTTTATTTACAAATAGATATTTATAAATTTGTAAAGACATTTTATATAAAATGGTTTTCTTGTGACCAATAGGAAATTCCCAGAACATGTAGCATGAACATTCTCTGTACAGAATCTAATCATGTCTAAAATTTATATATATAGGAAAGAAAGAAAAGTATTCAAAATTTATACAATTTACTATTCATTTTGTATTACAGTAATACTTCGGTTTTTGTTGACTTTGGTTATCGTCAGTTTTGGTTTTTGTTGATTTTTTATCGCGAAAAATTTTCCTCGGTTTTCGTTGATTGCCTTGGATTTTGTCAGTGTGCTCAAGTGACCTCGTTAATTTTGTGAAAACAAAGGGTGACCCAGACGTTTTCTGGCACAGTGTGGCTTTATTTCTCGTTGTTTGAACATTACCTTACACTACCACTACATTACCTTAATTGTATATATTTTATTATCTGTGTTTATCATTTTGTATTGTTTTTGCTTTTTGTATTTTATACTTTATTATCCTATCATTTTGTACTTTAATATCCATCTACTGTATTTTATTATTTCCTATATTGTATTTTATTATTTTGTACCTGTATCTGTATCTTACAATATGTTAACTCATCTGTACTCATTTTCATACACTTCTATTGTTATTTTAATTCTGTACCTTCTGTTCATTATTGAAAATGTAACAATGTAAATATGTTCTGGTTTCCACCTGGTTATATGTCTATGGCACCAGGTATGTACTGTACTCCAGTATTTTAGAAATAAATAAATCTGAATCTGTTTGAACATTACCCCATGCCAGCCCACCATTGGCCAACAGTTCTGTTCCCTGAACACTGGGAGTTCGGTCGTGTGTTCGCGCTTTGCCAGGGCAGGCTGGCCACATGAAGTTTTCTGGGTTTTCTCCATGTCTGTAACTCCTGAATAGGGACCAGTTACCGTTAAACAGATTTCCTGGAAGGCATTATTTCCCTCAATACGACCATCATAAATGCATACTGTAAAGTACTATTTTAGTTTACAACGATTATCGACTCTACCGTGTCGGAAACAACCATTAACCTACCGGGTACTTTACTCGGATTCGCGTTAGCGTGCCAGGCCTGGACTTTAAGCGTGCACCGAATTAAATAAAGACAATATGTGTCAATAGAAAAAAACCAAAGATTTAATTAGTCGTTTAGCAATAACTATGTACAATATTTAGTAAAAATCAAACAATAATTTATTCTAAGAAATTCAACAAAGTCAACCCGACAATTCTCGATTCAAATCTATGTCTAACTTAACTCTATTCCCCTTGGGAATCCGACAAAACCAAAAGCTTAACTTATAACAATAATTCTTATAAACTAGAGATCCTAATCGTCACCTCAATATACTCGGAACCTATTTCCTCAACTCTCAAGACTTTCTCAGACTGTCGATCCAAATTCGAATCACTTCAAATCACCTTGGAACTATTCGAGATCCTATCGGACACCTCTCTATTACTGCTGCGAAGCTCACCAAGCTCGTTGCTATCAGAATTCACCTCTCTGTCTTCACTTGAGACTCGGGATTTATAGTGTGAGGTGACGTCACAATTCTGAATGCGGTCACTCCCCTCATTTACATACTTAAATGCTAACAATAACGTTTTTCATCGTCTGGCAGCCCTTTTTTCGACAGTTTACTCACTAACCTTTTACATTATTTGTTTTTACAATTCTTTCCGGGACGTTTTTATTACTTAAGGTTTAGCGAGTTTTATTTCGTGCTTGTAGGTTCTCCCCCCCTCTTCTCGGTGCGGACCTATTCTTTGCCGCTCGGGGAGCGAAAATGTGCGTGAGTCTTATGGCGCTTTTCTTTCGTCGGTGAGTTGGGTTTTAATTCTTCTCTTTTTAATTACTGAAGGTGAATGGTGAGGAAACCTTCGTCCTAACAAAACATAAGCCCCAAACAAAAATAGAATAATAAGCAAAATAAAAGTAAAATAAAAATAACGCTCGGACTTGGTTCCTTACAATACAACTACTATTACATGACAATTATGTCACACTTTACCACGAGGCGATATAGGCTAGAAGCTCATTTCCAACTAGCTTCTACAAGACATTACCCCACGTGTCTAGCCGAACAATTCCATTGCTTTCATCTTAATACTTATATCTTTATGCTAATTAGTCTTTTATGTTAATTTCTTATTGCTTTTAGTATTTAATGCTATATTAAATCTCTATAAAATGTGTTTTTGGTATGTATTTTGGAGTGTCTAGGACAAATTAATTGGATTTGCATTGATTCATATGGAAATAATTGCCTCGGTTTTCATCAGTTTTTGATTTTGCCAGTTGTTTTTGGACGGATTATTGATGAAAACTGAGGTATCACTGTATATAGTTTAACTAGATACATTATACTAGCTAATACAATCACTAAACATTTAAAAATTCAATAAATAGATACAGAGTTAAATTTTGATGTGAATATGAAAATAATGGAATTTTATGTTCTTGATATGTTCTAGTCTTACATATGTAATTTTTTAAAATTAATTTAGTTTTATTCAGCAGATATCTCTTGCATTAAATGATTTATTGGTTCAAGAAAGTATGACAAAGTAAATTGACTTGTATATAAATAAAATAGAGATGCATTCCTAAAATACAAAAATAACTAATTTAGAAAGAAATTTAAATATTTATTTATTTTTTCAGTGTTTCTTAGCTAGTAGTTTAATCAAATAATGAATGGATGGAGTTGGGATAATTCTTTTCCTATTCCTTTGAAGGTTTTGGGTTAGTTACTTAGATTTTCTGTTCTGTTGAGAAATTATCATAAATCAGAGTTTATAAGAGAACAAAATACTATTTGTGTTGCTTGAGATTTTGCAGTGCAAAGGACTAAATACTTCTAACACTGACTACACTTATTGTGGTGAATTATAATGCAAGGGCACTGTAGTTTTAATATAATGCTTATTTTTTATCTTTGAAATAGCATTGTGTATAATAATATCGGTATTACTGTTTTACATTAATAATGTATTATTTTAAAATATGATGACATTTTCAGAATATTTATATTTATTTGATTGTAGCCTTTTCCGACATGTTTTATGGGATTATAGAGCAGAGAAATGGAGAACGTTAGTCTCTAGTATATTGAATATGGCTCTCCATTGTGCTTATCTGACTGGTGATTTAGAAGAATATGTGACTCTTGGTTTAGAATTTACAGGGAATTGTATCCTTTTGAATTGTGATATAAAAAAATTTTTCTGAGTGACATGAAAAAAATAAAACCATACAAAAGTACTTGTAAATTTTATTTCTTGTCAATCTGTATTTATTTAATTTTTAACATTGTATATAATAAGTAGAAAAATATTTTGGACATATTTTCTTCATTATTGTATAGAATTATATTTATAATAATAATAATAATTATTATTATTCAAATTCATTCATAGCATTATTTAATTTTGAAATTGACTGGTTTTAATGCATGCAAAGACAAATAATATAAATAGACTTTAGTTTGAAATACTGTGTACATAATTGTGAGGTCAGCCGGGGATACAGAGTTTTGATTGTACTTGTTGTATCTCTTAATTGGCTAACTAATTGTTTTGACAAGCTTTTACATCAAAGGATGGCGTAATCAAGTTTTATTATAAAAATGGGGAGAATGACAATCTTGAAATCATTGTCTTCGTTTGTCAGGCTCCTGACACCAGATATGGATGAGAGTTTGCACCCTATCACGCATATATCAAAGATGATTTCTAGGAGGACTGTTTAACAATAAATGCCTTAAAGATAAAGAATGAGTGGAACTCCAAATATAATATATATATAAATATTATTTATTGGAGTAAACAATAGAGTATATACAATATTCCATAAACATTGTAAACAGGCAAGAATATATTGAAAGGATCTAAAACTAACTTATTCTTTACATCTAACACGGATGCTACATGAGAGAGAGAGAGCTTACAGAATGTTCGAAATATTATGCTACCTTCATAGTATGGGGCTTATTCTTATCTTCAGTTGTCGTTATGTTCTTTATATTGGGAGGAGATCAGGAGAAGAAAGTGAATCTTGTAACGTAACTTCTGTGTGTGCATTATAAAGTATTGCCGACTTCTATGTGGCTGTCTCTTCTGGAGATCTATTATGGCCAGTTCCGGTTCCGTTGACCTCCAACAAACTTTGCTTGGTTATTTGGCTAATTCTGTCTTCGAAGAACTGCGCTTATGTGGCCAGTTTGGGTTTTGTCGAGCCTCCGACAAACTGTGTGAAAAGGCGGGAAATCTACCCCTTTTTATAGGGACAGCTGGGTAACTGACTCATCGTCATAGGACAGTGAGTTAAGTTTTTGTTTCCTACCTTTCTCGGAAACTAACTTCCAAGAGAGGGAGGAAACAAAAAATGTACATTCTTTTTGTTAAAATTTTATCAAAGAGAAATAAATATTTTGCTATAATATTTTATAACAATTAATCCCTTAATCTGCAGATCTCACATAATCTGATTTACATAAATTGAAAAAATAAGTGCACAAAATGTTAATGAAGGAACCATGTAAATAGTATTTAAAATTTAATTTTAATTAAGGTCAAAAGATGATCTCATTTACTTTAAAGAAAAGTAATATTTTTTGCTGATGTTACAAATAATTGGCTGCTGCTTTAAATGTTACTCAACCATGTATTTCCCAACATGTACATGCAATGGGAATGGTTCAAAATAATTCATAATTCAACAAGCAAGGAAATTGGGTCCCATATGAATTGAAAGAAAAAGACATTGGACGTCAAAAAAAAACCATATGTGAATTATTGCTCCAAAGACAAAAAAGAAAAAGTTTTTTGTACCAAATTGTTAATGGAGATGATAAATGGATTCACTTCGACAATCCTAAATGACCAAAAGCTGAGTGCATCCAGGTGAACCAGGTCCATCAATATCGAAACAGAATATTCATGGAAGTAAGTATCTGGTGGGAACAAAAGGATGTAATTTACTATGAGCTGTTGCAACCGAGTCGGACAATGCTGAACATTACAAACAAAAGTTAATCAAATTGAACAAAGTGTTGAAGCAAAAATGTCCAGAATATGCCAAAAGACACGACAAGGTTATTTTCTAATATGACAACGCTCGTCCACATGTTGCAAGACCAGTCAAGGAAACTCTAGAAGCACTTTGCTGGGATGCATTGCTCCACCTACCGTACTCATTAGATGTCGCTCCTTTAGATTACTATTTGTTTTGATCCATGCAGAGTGACCTTTCAGGAAAGCAGTTCAGATCTTGTGAGGATATCCAAAATTGGGTTGATAACTGGATTGTTTCAAAACAGCCAGACTTTTTCCTTTATGGAATCTGTTTGTTGCCTGAAAGATGGGCAAATGTTGTATCTTATGGTGGAAAATACTTTGAATAAATCTTTCTTTCATTTTAAAACAAACAAATGTCTTACATTTACTGCAAAAAGGGTGGAGTCATATTTATACACCCAATAAAAAAGCTGTTAAGGAGTCCTATCTTGTAGTAACGAGATAGATTCAAGTTTTCACATGTCAGAGCACGTGGTCTGGAAGGTGATGGTTGGTGAGTCATCCTGGACAAGTCAATACAGGATGCCAACTGGGGCAGACCTGATAGAAAGCTCAGCTCAGCTCCTTATTGGTCGGCCAACAGATTTAAAACTTAGATATAAGGCAACATTGGATCGAGGAAAAAGAGCCTTGCCTAAGACTGTAAGGCTGTAAGGAGAAACAAGTTTGGATTAAGACCTTGTAGTAGAAGTAATCGAGATGTATTGCTGTGTATCTCTGTAAATAGTGTAAAATAAATAGTCTTAATTTGTGATCAAGGAGTCGTACGGTGTCTTTTTGTCGGACAAGAAATCAGAGGACACGATTTGAACTTTATTTGAACATTACTAAAGCATATTTAACTTTTGCTAATTCCTGATAGAAAATTGTATAAGCCACCGAAAAATTTGTGATATATATTGAATTAAGATTCACTTCATCACTATCGATTCTATGTTGTTAAATACACCCATACCTCGCTTTACGGCCTAGATACGTTCCACGAAACTTGGCCGCAAAGCGAAAAGCCGTATAAGGAATCAATTATTCTAATACAAATTCATACAAATTCAATGGGATCGGTTCCAAATTTGTTAAATATATAACATGGTTTATCATTCAAAATGCATTTTATCTTTTTATTTCATTTAAATCAAAAATACATACATAACAAGTACATACATTTGTACATAAAATAATAACAGACTCCAAAAACCAACAATAATCTATAAACAAAAATGAAACAACTTCATGTTACATAAAATATGTGTATGTTTACATACATATTTTTTTTAAAAATGGCTTTAATCTGAAGACGATGAAGAAATGGTAACCTGCAGATCACTGTCGTCATCATTTTTCGCTGGTAAGGATGGGCCTGGCTTACAAAAATTGTCCAACGTTGTTTGTCTTGCCTTCTTGTCTATTTCGTTCTTCAGTGATTTATAACAGCTAATGGCTGAATTAATTCCTCGAGAAACTTTAGCGCTACGTTCGACGTCAGGATCGTTTTCAAGGAGGATGTTTATTCCTTGTTCGAAACTGGAAAAAGCTTTCGACAAATTTTTTGATGTTAGCTGTTTGGATACAACAGGCTCTGTCTCTTCATCAAATGCCGGTTCTGCTTGCAACTGAATGAGTTCCTCATATGAAAGGGGTTCCCTATCAGCTTCAAGTAGATCAAGCACATCACGTTCGTTCAAACCTTCAAAGCCGAGATCATGTGCTAGATTAAAAATTTTTAATTTGTACTTACATACATATGTACAGTACTTACGTACCAAAAATGTCCCTAATTGTTTCCAATTTTTCCAGTTAATGTGTAACAATCAGTAATAAATATGTATATAAAACACTCACAGACAAGTCTAAACCAGCCGCTTTATGAGCACACACTGAATAAGGCTCGTAAACAAGAGGAAATAGCAAAGAGTGTGCATCGAGATTGCGCTTGCGCAAGATTGGCAACATGTAGATATATCGACATCGAAAAAAAGTTTTTTTGCCGTTATAGCGAAACATTTTAGGCCGTAAATCGAAAACGTGCCTTAATTGAAGAGGGCCGTTATAGCGAAATGCCGTATAAAGAGCGGCCGTATAGCGAGGTATGGGTGTATATATTTTATACAGAATTACCATATACACACAAATAATCTATTGTGGGTCTGTTTGGGATGTGAGTTTATTCAAGCCTAAGGGATAATTTAAACCCAAGAATCTAAATTGAGTGTGTACAATAATATGGAATATTAAAGGAGGAAAACTTTTTTTGAGAAAGGAAAATTTAAAGTATTTTTGTATAATTTACTTTCTTAGTTTGAAAATATTAGCTAAAACAGTATAGATATAAACTTAAAAATACCAAAAATAGTTTTATGATCTTTAATAAAAATTTAAAAGGGATTCAAGCAAGTTTAGAAGAAAAAACAATAATTCAGACAAGTATTAGTAATATTTTATCGGTAAGTAATGTACAAGAAACTTCTTAATAGTAAGATATTTAATGATGTTTCTCTCTCATAATATTTTAAAATATTGTCTTTATGTCATAAATAATTTTAGGGTAAATGTCCGAGGTCATTTCCTAGTACTGCTGAAGAGGATATCAATTTGGCAGATAAACTGTGGCAGACGGCATTAGCAGAATCAAATTTTCCTCATATTTTTCCTATTCAAATGAGTTCTATTATTCCATTTAGTGAGTATTTTAAAAATGTTTATTTATTTTACATTTTAAATGTATTCATGATATTAATTTGAAATTATTAGACAATATACTTATTTCTTTTTTAACAAATAACCTGATTAGAATTTTTTTAAATTAGAATATCAATTGTAATATGAAACTACACTGTACTACTACTAATTTGTTTTATTTTAATCCAGAATCTAGTCATTATCTCATTGAACACTCTACTAGATTAAAATGTTCAAAAGCCTTTATTTCTTAAAGAAAAAAGATACATATGAAAGTGGCATATATGGGGAAAGAACACCTTCACGCCCATTTATAGCCCAAGAGAATTTAATGATCATACTGAATATAAACAGGCATTCAGATTTTTAATAGAGAGGATGTTCAATTTAGTGATAGGAGAGTAAATTGGCATGGGGAACTACAACATATTGAAAAAAAATAGCAGCCATGTATGGGGTAAATCAAACGCAATTTCATTAGGTGGTGTTAAAAATTTATTAGAGGAAGAGAAGGAAAGAAAATGGTGAGATAATAGTAGTAATAAATTATGTAGAAAGATTGGAGATGATGATTTTATAGGCAATTGGAATGAACCAGAGATATAAGAATAAATAGCACTCTGATCTAATGAGAAATGAAAAGGAAGGAAATATAATAAGACTGGAATATATGAAATAGCCTTAGTAGAGGAGGAGGAGGAGATAAAGGGGCCACAGAAAGACACTGAATGTTAGACTAAAATAAACATATAAGGGATGTTGGAACAGGAAAATCAAATAATCTTCTTTTTATACAGGGAAGACTAAAAAGAGGAACAGAGGTAGAATGGTGTATCTAAAGCTAAGATAAGATCTTAGAAGTTCAAGCTTATGGAGAAGACATGGATTTATGAAAGAAGTGTAGAGGCTTATGATCAATAACAGAGATTTGGAATGTGTGTAGCTCATGGAAATGGGTCTTAGACAAAAGATATAGAAGGCTAACTTTTAGGTTGCTAAATCATAGATATTTAAAGATAGGTGAAGATATACATGTAGAGAGAAATAAGATAAAATAATAAGTAAAGGCTTCATAACATTTTTAATACAATAGTAGAGGCAGTGGTATAATGGCTAAACTATAAAATTTTTCAACTCCAAGTTTTAATATTGATTTAACATATAGATAAATTGAATTTCTGAATATTTTTTATTAAAAACGTTTTATATAGAATTGTGTTGTACATATTAATTAATACATTTAACTTGATTTTAATTTCAAACTAGTTATAAAATTGCATTTAAATAATAAACATTAATGATAAATATTAAGATATATTCATGATGATGCATATTAGAAAAATTAACAAAATTTTTGTACTGTCTTTTAACAAAGAAAGAAAACTACTATCTTTAAGGTTACCAATAAATACATGAAATGGAATGTTTTTATCTCAACTTTTGGCCATCTTCAATATTAAATCCAAATTTTAAATGGAGTAAGACACTTATAAAAATGTTATTGACATACTAATTACTGTGTTTTTTGAACATAACTTACAGAAAATTGCTAAGATAAAAAATGAAATCTTTGAATAACCACTGCCATATATCTCTTGCCTATGATGCAGCTACTGTTCCATAATGAAGTAACTAACGATCGCCTGAAAGATCAGGCTATAATCTGGCTAATTAAATGATTGATATAAAGTAATTTTTCACTAGAGGTAGATGTTAGGTACCATCTCATAACTAAATTAATAAATTATTAAATAATTTTAAAACCTTCTGGAATAAAAGAACTGATCTGGAACGGGCTTGAACCCGCAACCTTCGATCTTTCAGGCAATCGTTGATTACTTCATTATACATATCGGGTTTTAAGATGTTTATTATTTATACTGTTCCATAGGTTAGCATTTCATAATTGCAATTTAAATTGACATATGATCCCACTCTTTCAAGGAGTAATATGTTGTGGGTAAAGTAATATGTGTGAGAATCCAGGGGTTAGAGACTAAAGCTCTAAACCCTTTTTCCGATGTCAGCCTGGTGAAAGTTGCTCAAGTGTCACTAAATGGCTTTATCAGGTTAGAATTTAATAGGAGGGTGTTTCTAACTTCAAGTGGGGAGGTGTGCTGAGTAAGTCGACAGGGTGTCTGAGGTTGGAACAAGTTGAGACTTAGGCACTTCAACTAAATACAACAATTTAATAAGCTAAAGCAAGGAGTACATAGAAGCTACAGCACTAAGTCTATATACAATTACAATATTCATCTTTATTTGATAATACATCTAAGATCTGAACGATAACAACTATCTAAGTATTTATATGCTAATTGACTGAGAGAGAGAGAGTTTACAATTCTAATTACAATACCTCAGGAAGATGATCCATTGTTTCCTGATCTGGTTTCTATGGATTGTCAGCGAAACGTTCCTGGATTGGCAGTCGACAATCTGTAGGGAGGTATCCGGGGGAATGAGGAGATACACAATGCAAAAGACACTTCTTGGTGAATGATCATCCCGAAGATCAGGTATTATATCTCCAGTAGGTGTGGGAATTTGATCAGGTGGTCTTATGGTTTTTAATGACGACACTTTGAATGTGTCATTGTTGGGCCAGTTAAGGCAGTGAGAATCAGACTTGTTGTCAGATTCACACTGTAAGATTTGTTTACATAACGACATTCCCACATATCAACAGTTAAACACCTAGCTGTTACAATTTTTTTTCTGATTAACTCTCCGAGATCTCACATATGCACAAAAATGTGTCATCAAAATTAAACTGAGGTGTTATGTAAAAATTACATACTATAAAAGGATTATTCACAAGTACTTTCAATAAATAATAGATTATGGTCTTCAGATGCTCTGAATAAAAATACTGTTGAGTAAGAACAGTTTAACATTTAACTGCAACAAATGTTTGTATACTTGATTTTTACATAATAATGGTTTTACATTTAAAAATGATAATAAGAACAAGAACTACAGATGTAAATAAATATACAACAAATGCAATATACACTTAAACAATTCATTAATATATATATATATATAATATATATATATATATATATATATTAACTTAATAAGATGCGTGAAATTATATTGATGTATGAATTTTAATGATGTGGAAGTAAAGTCAAGAAGGGCCTTAAAGAATTTCAAGGAATTTTTATTAAAATGCAGCTCCTTTTCCTAAATAAACAGAGTTTAATTTTCACGTAATCACTTTTTGGAAAAGTGCTCTCCACTTACTGGTCAAAAGTTAGGCCAAAAAATTTTATTTTATAATAAATTTGTTGGTAATTTTAAACATAATTGTGTTGACAGCTGGATAGCTGAGATAATTAATGCATCAGCTTACTGCACTGTGGGACTCTGAATCAAATCCAGGCAAACAATTCTTCAGGAATTTTTCATGTGCACTCTGTCCTAAATTTATCATTTCCCTTTCCTTGAGCAACCAGATATGTTAATAATACAGTAGAGCGTCGAAAATTGGCGTCAATTGGGGACTGGGGTTGTTCCAATTAGTCATTTGTTCCAATTTCCGACTTTGTACGAAAAATATATTAACCTGTCCAATGTTCAAATTTTTCTCCGTTGCGTATCGCTTCCTGTTGAATTTTTCTCCGTTGTGTGTTGCTTCGCGTTGAATTTTCGTCAATTTTAAGCCTAACGAAAATTTTTATAATAATAATCGAGGCTATCGTATCGTTAAAAATTATTTCTTTATTTTGTACAAACAAAATAAATATGTTGAAGAATATAAAAACATGAAAATTATACTTTAGAAGTAAATTTAGTATCAAAAACGTTTGATTCAGCACGACACAGTCCGACTGAAAATCGTTCCAATTTCCGGCCATTTCAATTACCGATGTTCCAATTTTCGACGCTCTACTGTAATATGAAAAATAAAATAAAATATTTAATTAATTTATAAAATTTCTCTTTAATATGTAAACAGTGGAATGTAAAGTTGGGTTTATATCAAGAACATTTTCAGCAGATGAAAGAATTACTGTCAAAGTTTATTTAAGGTAAGCTAAAATTTGTCATAACTTTTTTCAAATTGTAATTATATTCGGTTTATAAAACTAAAAATGAAGAAATTTGAATTTGGAAAAATGAGAATTGATACTTTTAGTCAAGTTATACATTTTTATTCATTTTATGTATATTTAAAATTTAAATATGATGCAAACTATGCAGAATTAATTTATAAATGTTTTCTTTTGTACAATATTGAAGAAAAAATACTGAAACAATAATATTTTTTGAAGTCATACTGAATGTCCATTCACTATCACCAGGAACACAATTAACAGTAGCGGAGTCAATCTTTCTTTACAAGCTCTTCACCTTTTTAAGCAATTTGCATTATGTATAAGCAGAAAAGAATTTATAAAGAAAGGTTGACTTCACTAATCTTTCTTTCACAAATTCATTTTTCTTCCTTTATTTATAATATTTTAATCAAAAAACTGAAATTTGGTGTATGTATTAAGTTATTATTTCTACATTTTATTGTAATTGTTAAACAATTAAATACAATATGAATTTTATTTTATTTACTCTTCTTTAAGTAATGGAAGTAAATTAATTTTAATTTATATATTAATTAGCGATAAAAATTTAAAAAATGTGTGTGTATATTTATATTGAAAGCATAACATTATTTATTTTGTATTTTATTTAATTTTTCCAGAACAAATTGTTCTCAGCCAATGAGATTTTCTAAACTAAGTGTTCTTTTTAATAATGTGGTTAGTAATTTTAAAACATTTAATGAATTTGGCTTCTAATAAGTAAGTTTTTGATTGAAATTTTATTTTATTTTTCAGTATTATAATAAATTTTGTGAAATTCCAAATGAAGATAAATTATCTGATAGAAATATTCTTTATTTACAACCTCGCAAGACAGAAATACTTAGTTTTAACTTTCTGCCATCATTAGACAATGATAAAGACATACAAGTAATTACTTTTTTATTTTTAATTAAATTCTTTTTAAATATTTTCTGTGGTTTATTTCAATATACAAAATATTAAAGAAAATTACATTAATATTATCTCTTTATTTACAGATGTGATAAATTTTATCTGCATCTAAATAAATTAAGTTGTAGAGACAAAATAGATTATATTAAACATATTTCTAAAAATATTTTCTATTAATTTCAAATAAAAGAATTCTTAAATAAATAATAATGTCATAGTATAAAAACAATAGCAAAAATTTTGACAAAAATAAAGTTTATTAAATAAATTAGTCAAATAGTCAACTTAAAAATGTTTAAATCTTTTTAATCATTTTTGAATTGACTATTTGATTCATTTATTTAATAAACTTTATTATTTTTGTCAAAATTTTTGCTATTGTTTTTGTACTATGACATTATTATTCACTTAGAAATAAATTAGACAAAATGAATACAGAGTCCATCTTTGATCATTTCATAAAAAAGTTACATGAACAAAAATATAAAGTTAGCATGATTTAACTTGCTGTATAATATATTTACCTAATGGCATTACATCAAATAACCCATAATTATAGCATATAATAGAATTTAAAAAATATGATAATTATAAACTAAAAATTTCAATACAACTAAAGATTGACTAGTAGCATTCACATAAAAACTCTTTTGTTTTATCTTATGATATTTTTGCTTATGTTAAATATTAAAGCTGTTATAAGTTAACTTTTAAATGTCTTTTTTCCTTTTGTCTCTATTTCACACAGACAAAATGGGAAAAGATGTTTTAAAAGTTCTCTCTCATTGCATTTAATTGACTTCATTGTATAATGACCTTTCAAAATCAAGCTTCTGATAACATCGATATTAATGATGATGCACACTTAGAAAAAATTTACATTATCTTCAAGAAATTATTTAAATAAGAATAGAAAGAAATTTCCTAAATCATTGTTATTTTTAATTTTATTATTTGAATATTCAAAGTTTTAGTTTTGAAAATGTTTTTACGAAAAGCAATTGAGAGATATTAAGCATCTTTATTTGTAAGAAATAAATATGATTATCTCTTGAATTAATTCAACAGCCATAAAATTTAAGATTTGAATCATTGAAAGTATCAGTTAGATTTGAAACATTTTCAGTAATTTAATAATTTAAATTTTTATTAGATATCATCAGTTGCATTACAGTTGGGTTCTGAAAGCAGCATCTGTGCTATTCTGCAGTGGACTATAGGAAATGCAGATAATCCAAGTTCATTTCTACCTTGGAGTGTGGAGTTATTCAAAGAGGATATTAATTTACAACATTTGGTTATATATAGCAGTACCAGGTCTTTAATTATTTTATACATAAATTAATTCATTTATGAATTGTCTATCCTTAACTATAATTAGGCATGATTTCATATTTATGAATTTATAAAAAGCTAACAATAATAATCATATAGTTCTTGTGTTCTGGTTTCTTAGACACAAAACAATCCAATACTTTTGTAGAAGTCCAAAAAATTTTAATAAACTAATTGTTTTTTTTTTATATATATAAAACTTCATTTTTAGAAAATAAATAAATAAAATATAACATAAATAAAACATTTTAAAGGGATCTCTATTTAATTTAAGCAAATACAACATAATCACACATTTAAAAGATTCTAAATGCATAAAAGTATTATATATAATCAAGTACCATTATTTTTTTTTTAATGTAAAATGTAAAAATAAAAATTTGATTGTAATTTAAGATCTGTAAAGTTGTTATGAAGTGAAAAAGCATTATCTTTAAAACTGTTTATTGAATTTATATGAAATGATTCTGTTCTATTTATCTGCAAACAGTATTAAAGTCAGTTCATGTAGTTAAACAAATATACAAAATAAATTTGATGTGATTTGATTCTCAATTGATAAATAATATTGCTTTAAGGGAGAACTGTTTTTTAAATAAGTATGACAAATGCTGGCTAATATGCTACAAATTTCTTTTTTTTAAACTATAGAAAATAGTATTAACATTCAGAATTTTATTATAATTTTTGTTATTATGCAATATTCATTGAATTATTTTGTAATTTTTTTAAAGTAAAATTTTCTTTTCTTTATTGTATAATACATACACTGTATTAAATATTTTACTCTTAATTTAATTTATTCTTAAAAGTTTTTAATTCATCATAAATGTTAATTATTTTAGAATAATATAATCAGAGATGTTAGCTACAGTAATTAGTTTATAGTAAAAGATTAAGATGCAATATGATTAATTTAACATATTATTTTTATAGTAATTATGGTATTAAATCTTAATAGATTATTCCATCTAACAAGTAAGGTATTAAAATAAAGTTTTTGGTATATTAATTTCAGTATTGTTCCTCGACATCCATGTATACAACTAAGTGTAGAACATCAACCACCTTCTTTGGTGAATGAATTTTATGCTTTAAGTGTAGAAATAATAAACGAAGAACTTAATCCAATAAAAAATGTAGTATTGACAGTCAATTTGCATGATTCTCTAACTGTGTTAACTGAAAATAGTAAGTGTCATCATTTCAGTTTGATTTATAAACAATATTTATTCTTTAGATAGAGTTAAATAACCTAAATAAATAGGATTTAACAATTTGGAGCGCTTATCACACCAAAGTTAGTCTTTAATAATCACATTCAAATTTAGGTAAGGATGCATTTGTCTAACTTCGGGGTTATTTTAATTGAATTACATATCATCAAGCAATCAAAAATTGCTGTTTCACAGTTAATATCAACAATTTTACTCTGAAATGTTTAATTTTGTATCCAATTTGATTCAAAACATGCATGATTTAGAAAATGTGTACGGAATTCAAAACTTCTGATCTGAATATACTTAAGATCTCACATTATTCTTTCATAGTTGTCCAGGAAAATATCATCTATCTATTGCATTAATAACATCTAAAACATAAATGATATTCATACTTAAAATTGTTTTGTTAGTTACAGCAACACATCACTTGGGTGATCTGTCCAAGGGATGCTTTCCAGGAAGTCTGTTAAAAGTAACTGGCCCCTATTTAGTTACTAAAGATGTGGAGAAAACCTGGAAAACTCTATGCACCCAGCCTGTTCTGGTGATGCACAAACCCATGACTGAACTACCAGTGTTTTGGAAATGGAACTGCCTGGCCATTGTTGGGGCAAATGTAAACTAACTCTTTACTTTTCATGAATAAAAAATTTACTGTCTGGTTTAGAAATCCTGTTTTAAAATTTTCATTTGATAAAATATGCTGTTTCTTATATAAATATGAATTATATTTAATTTTGTATATTTTTTTCTTTGACGGTCATATAGTTCCAAATTAGTTTGACAAAACATCTTTTTCTTCTTCATTAAAGTTACAACACTTTTCTATGTTTATGTTTATCCTTGTTTTTGAGGCATAAATGAGAAATTAGAAAATTAAGGCGATCTATACATCTCAAATCTGTTGCATTTTTACTGTTATTGCTTTGGACGTGACTGAAAATAATACGAGCTTATCTTTATGTGCTTAAAATGCTATAACAGTAGATATGATTCAGCACCACATTTTATGCCTTTGTTATGTTAACTGTTTAAACAATATTCTGTATATTATACATTAGGCCATGTGTAATAAATATTAAAGTATATATTAATTAAATAATTTTTTAAAGAAAGAAATATATTGTAACTTACCTGCCTGTATCAATTTGTTTGTATACAGTATACTACACATAATGAAAGACAAACTATAAAATATTTATTAATTCTGCCAAAATATATATGTAGTGTTATAGCTTTCCTTAATTATTAATCACTAGTGTAATTCCATAGAGATGATAATGCATCGGTTACAGTCGCCAGGCATACTATTTTTACATTAACAGGTAAAATTAATCTTTTATACTCTATAAAAAGATCAAAAACTTCAATACATGCTTTGAATTGATAAATTAATAGTTTAACTGTCATTAAGTCAAGATTCTAAAGTAACAATATACCTACAGTTGGTTTATGTATCTTTTTAAAAAGATATGTAATATTCTTAATTAAAAGTTGTAATTTTTATTCATAAGAATTAAAAAGGGGGGCAACTTTTTGAATTACAGGCATTAAATCCTTAAATTTATAAGCAAATTGAAGGTTTAATTTTATAATTAAAATTATAAGTATACACCAAATTATAAGTATACAGGGATACATTCTGAGAAATATGTCATTAAGTAAACACCATAGAGCAGTGGTTCTCAATCTTTTTGATGTTGGGGAACACTAAACTTTGACATTTTTTTTTTTTTTTTTTCTGTGGAACACTTACATCAGCTTTAAAGCAGGGTGGCAAACCTTTTTGAAATCAAGTGCACTCAGTCTAGTATATGACGACATTGACGTTTGCTAATTACATTCCCATACAAAAATTACTTTACATTGTATTGATATTTCTTTTTCAACAATTTTTAATTGTATATTTGATTTTTCGCAGAACACTTGAAGTGGCTTCACGGAGCACCCGTGTTCCGCAGACCACAGATTGAGAACCACGGCCATAGAGATACTTAAACAAATCTTATATGCTTACTACTCATATAGGTTATATCTAATACAATTGTAATACAACGATGGGTGTTTGTGTATCTAAAGATATCTAAATGTAGAAAAGGTATGGGCAGCTACGAATTTTCAGCTCCATTATGGAACATTTGTTGAATGTGCGGGTTATTGTTACATGTAACTTAAAATTTATTTATTTATTTTTTTTTGTGAAATAATAATAATTATTATAATTTATGTTTAATTAGCCTTCTTTTATCAAGAAAGTCCAAATGAATCAAATAAAGAACCTGTTCAATTTGTAAACAATATTCAACTAGGAGAAATAACGCCTTCCCAAAAAGTAAGAATTGATTTGCATAGGATCATATAAAATTGAGTAATTTGAAATTATCAATTATATCCAACAAAAAAAATATTAAATGGCAATATTATTATAAAGTAACTATAAATTTAGTCAATTTAATATCTTTGTAACTTTACAACTGCAGAGCTTATCTAAAAAAGAAAAAAAAAAGTTGAAAACATTTAATTATTTTAATTGCATAAATTAATGAACATTTTCCTTATTCACCTTATAAAAAATTTGTAAAATAAAATAATCTAAATATTAATTTAAATGTATTTTTAAATAAAAACTAAAATAAAACAGCTCGCTTTATTTTTTATCTCTGAATAATAAATTTATAAATTATGCTATGCTAATGATAAGATTACAAATGAAAATAAATTTAGTAATTAGTTATTTGGTATGGTTGTGAAATTTTGTTTTAGTTAATAAAATTCCTATATGTAAATATTTAAAATTAAAATATTTATTTTATAGATAAAAACTTGTATATTTATGAAAACAAGTGAAGTGGGCACAAGAAATGTTATGTTTAAGGTGATTTTATTTTTATATTTATACGTAATTAAATTATATCATCTAAATTATTTAGGTGAATAAAAATTCAATTATATTCTCTTCTCTAGGTAACATATGATATTGAAGTTGAGATTGATGACCATACATTATTGTGTCATTGTTTCAAGGAAGAAAAAGTGAATGTTAACATTACTGAACCATTGAAATTTTCTGTTAAATTACTAAATATGAAGGTATAAATTTTCCTGAATAAATAGAATATCAAATAACTAATAAATTACTGAAATTTGATTAAATATTAAATAATTCTAATATATTTTTTTAGTTTCAGCATTTGCAACAGATAAGATGTGAAGAGCCATTTTTATTAAAAATAGACATCAATTCTCACTGTCCTTTACCCCTTACATTATTAGATGGAGCCTTAAACTTGGTAATTGTAAATTTAAATTATTTATTTATTATTGTCAAATTTCATAAAATTAAAAATTGAATTTGTGCTTAAAGAAATCCATTATTTAAGATTTTAAGATAAAAATTTTCAAGTCAAAGTCAGTATTATGAAATGGACTCTGTGAAAATCTGTTAGACTATTTTGTGGTCAAATAGTATTTATAATAATTGCAAAAAAAAAAATATTTTCTTTAAAGTGCAACAGAAAGTTAAAATTACCATATATGAAATATGTATCATATAAAAGGCTGAATTATAGCTTTAAAACTTCTTATGAAATATCATTTAGAGCAGTGTTTCTCAATGTGGGGGATATTGCCCCATGTGGGCGTTTTTCATGTTGGCGGGCAATTACTAACAATTTATACTTTTGGGGCAAAAAACAATTTTCTGGGTGATATAGTAAAACATTACATTAAGAATAATTAGATATTTTATTCATTATATTGTACAATAATGTAATATCACAAATATTAAGAATACAATAATTGAACTAAAAAGAGAGGTGTTCACAAGCACAGATGAATTTTGTGTCTGTTCCACATATGTCAGTCTGAAAGGTGGGAACCTTTCTCTCTTCTCTCCCCTCTCCCCTCTCCCTGACCAAGCTATTCCTTTCCTTTCATGTCAGTTCTCATGAAATCAGTTCTCTGAATTCTAGACAATTGCAGATGTGGAGTTAATGGGGAGGGGTGCTGATGAATAGCAGATTTTAGACTCTGCTTACAAATAATTAAACAAATAACATTATACTAGTCACTAGTCTATTCAATGCAATATGAATTTCGCATTAGCCTCGACCCTCGGCATCGGAATTTTTGAAGTAAAGGGGGTGATACTACGTAATGGTTTTATTGAAGGGGGCGGTGATTCGTTAGAGGTTGAGAAACACTAATTTAGAGTAACAAAAGGCAAGTATGAAGTTGTTCAAAAGTGCATTGCCAAAAAACCAACTTATCTCATATACTGTAAAACCTATTTAAAATTTATTTAATTTTTTAATTTTGATAAAAATCTATTGAGAGATCAAAATCTCACATCCCCTCTAATGTAATTTATAAAATATCTTTTAAATACACTCTATATATATGTGTGTACATATATATATAAAGCACATATATATATAGTCCTTAAAAATATTTTAAAGTGGTTTCATGATGTAATCAGTACAAAAGAATATATGTTGGATTATACATATAAGTATATTCTTTCATTCCGATTACACTACAAGAAGATTTTAAAACATTGGCTGAATCTATATTTTAGTAGAGGCCATGCAATACAATTCAATATGTATTCAAACTTATATTAATTACAGCTAATATTGTATACATAATAATGTATTGTTACATAAACATAAAATACAACTTAAAACTTTATTATGAGTAAATAAGTTAATAAAAATGATAATTCATTCTTTATTGAAAAATAAATTAAATATATTTAATTTTTTGTTTTAGTCTTCTGGGTTCAGTAATGTTGATGGCGACGAGCCAAGTGCCGTTCGAAATGGTAAGAAATTCTTTTTAGGTTTTGATTATATTGATATTAGTGTTTAAGAAACAGGCTTAGATATGTCTAATGATTAATAATACTAATATTTGATTTCAATTAAAATAATTTTTGTCATTATAGTTATAATAATAATATATTGATTGTTGGTTGATTGAGGCAATAAAGATGTCAGTTTTCCACTCTGGAAAACCTATATTTGAGTTCAGATCAGGATTCCAAGGATTTTTTTTGGAAGGACAATTTCTTCATGGATTTGTCAGGCTCTCTCTTGCTTATCAATAAATAATCCCCTCTGCGGGTCTAATCAAACTTACTGTAGGCATAGAAAAAGCTCTTTTAGTGCCCACAGGGCAAAAAAAGTTAAAAATAATAATATAATATCAGTAATAAAGTAAATAAAAACTTTTTACAGTGTTTCAGTAGAATAAACTTCAAATTCTTGTGATTGCTGTTGGTCTGCTTAAATTAAAATATTTTAGTTTAAATTTTGTTTTTTCCATAAATAACATGACTATAATGATTAAATGAACAAATCATATTTTTTATTACTTTTTTCTAGTGATGATGGATGAAAATGAAGCAGCAAGTGAATGCTTTTGTCTCGTTACATCAAATACTTGTGAGAAGCCATCCAGCATGGGAACTTATATTTTAAAATGGAAAAGGTTAGATTTTCTTATCCATTTTAAAATAGTTCTCTATTATTTTTATTATTTATCTATTTTCTATTATTTATTTAAGCAAGTTTAATTTATCATAAAATTTAAAATCATAAGTTAATATTAAAGTAATATAAATGAATTTTTTTTTGTTGGTTCCACACAATAAATACAGTGGTGCCTTGTACTTTGAATTTATTCATTCCAGGAGGGTGTTTGAACTCCAAATTGTTTGAAGTCTGAATCAATTTTTCCCATCAGAAATAATTGAAAGTGAATTCATTCCACGAATGATACCATTTCAATAAACTTAAAAAGCAAATACACACAATGTAAGGAAAAAATAACAAAACCAACACCCTAAATAATGAATTAAAACATGAAAAAAATATGTAAATACTGTATAATAAAACGAAAATGGTGTTAATGTCTTAAAAATAGCTGACAGTTGTGAAATTTAACACATTATTGCTAGTATGAGATTATATTCTTTGTTTAGTAGCTTATTTTAAACTTTTTATTTCATATTTTGTTTGAATAAAATCAACTTGAAATATCTTCAGATAAAATCATATCAGGCATATTATGCTTTGAGTTTCAGAAAAGATTTAACATTACAAATGGAAAAAATTCATAGTGTGTATGGGGAAGATGCTCCTAAACTTCCATCATGTCAAATATGGTTTAAAAAGTTCCATTTGTGAAATTTTGAACTAAAGGATACAAATGTATGGGGGTTCCCAAAAGCTGTCAACAAAGAAAAATTGTGGAAAGAAATTGTTAAAAATTGATAAATTGCATACAATATATATAACTAAACATACCAAAAATAAAGTGAAAAAACATAAAAAACAAATGAGTGTAATGTAAGAGACAACTTAGGTGCACAACAAATTGTGTTTATGCTTCAAGCACAATTTTGCATTGCATGTGCAGTTTAAACTTTGAAGCATTGTAATGCTTGCTTACAATGCATTTGTGACGATCCCGATTTTATACTTTATATAATTAATTAATAAAGCAAACTAATTGTATAATTCTAATAAACATATTAATTTTGTAAATGTAATAATTTTACAAAATCGGGTGAAACAGACACCAAGAGGAGAGGAACATATTCTTCGGCAGATTCACTTCCTTTTGGAGATGACACAGCTTCCTCATGTGTGTCATACAGCAGAAATTTATCTATTGGATAATTATTGTAAAACATCCAAAAAAGGCAATGGAAAAAACCCAGGAGAGACCCCCTAATAAAAAGGAGGAGTTGATGAGTCAAGGGAGGTCTTCCAGCTATTTTTGGTCACGTGTGTGTGTCACCACTCGCCGCCGCCAATCGCTGAATCAACCTACCTACTGAACTATCCTACCAAAAGCCTAAGGGAATGGTCTGGTACACCAAACAAACGAACTCTAAAGAACTTAACATCACCCGGACTTCTATGTCAGAAAGGTACTTATCCTCACATGAAGATAATGTAAACTCTCTCTTGTGGTTAAGGCTCGTGTGACTACGTATTCTAACCTATGTCCAATCTCTCTTAGTTAAGTCTCTTTGTACCACCTGTAAATCGTTGATCTATAATAAATGGGTATGTTATTTTTGTGATAAATAGTTGAGTGTACTCATTCCTGAGATCTCTACTTCTGCCTCCATTCCAAATCCGGTAGCCTACAATGACCACTTAGGTTTCTGTGTCTACCTAGAAGACACAGTGGTGTCAGTCCTGACGAATTAGTCATTGCAGTCGTCACTGACACAATGTCAACCCTTCGGTCCCACGGTGCTGAAGCATAGGGGGCGCTTTGCGCATTGTCACACATTGTTTGAACTCTGAAGTGAATTTCTGTTGAATTTAGCATTCAAAATATGAGGTACTACTATAATTGTTTTTATTCATGTTTTATCTGCATTTTATTAACCAGTAGAAAATTAGTAGTCTAAAATATGCAACAAACCAAATGTCATCTTTATTAAAAAAGAATGAATGTTAAATGAGTAAATAATTTAAAGATGCTTACATTATCAATTTAAGATCTGGAATTGTTTTTAATTATAATTAATTTACAGTATATTTATTATGTTTTAATCATTTCAGATGTTCACCTCTTGCCGAAACTCCATTTGTAGAAACAATCTTAAATCTTCCCAGTGTTACCGTACAGAGTACACCTCTATTCCTTCAATTTGAAGCTCCCGCTCACGGATGGTTACGTACTCCATTAACCATTTCGTATAATCTGCATAATCGTACCGTGACCGTTCAAGACATAGAATTATTTGTAGATAGCAGCGATGCCTTCATGTATGCAGGAAATAAGCAGGTAACTTAATTTCATTTCATTGTTCAACAATTCTAATATATTTATTCTTCTGTGGTAGTTAAAGCAATGTTTTTAAGCTTTTTCTAATAGTGGCAGTCCCTACTTTATGAATGTCGGGTTACTGCAGTTTCAGTAATACACATTAGTGTTGTTGTGCAGCTTAGTACTATATTTTGTGACACTGGGTCCACCAGTCGCTGAGTGAATAAAACTGCTAAACACTGTATAAGGTTGTGATATGATGCGAGTGAATGTTGAAGACAAAGAAACAAACATAACACAACTAATATGTAGGTAATTTAATATTTTAAGCTTACCGGCGAGAACAGTCAGTGATATCGACATTCAAACATGGTGATCTGCGGCGACAATGGTGCCGCCACTAAACAAAACAAAAATGAGACCTTACAAGTTGTACTTAATCACAAATTCATGTTCAACAGGCTAGCCATGTGAAGTTTCTGGGTTTTCTTCACATATCTTAACACCTAAGTGGGGACCAGTTTCTCATAGAGAGTTCTCTCGGGTGGCACACACTCATCGGCAGATCACCCAAGTGTTGCATTGCCTCATTCCATCAATCCATCTCATGGCATTTCCAAAGTGTTGTTGTGGCACCCCACTGACTTAAAGGAAGAAAACCAATTAAATTTTAATAAATAATCCATACATATGTATAGAAACTTGGTTTAAAATTACTTTTTAACATTGAAGTTACCTTGCAGTACAAACTTGTTTAATAAGACCATTTACTAAACAAGTTAGTAATAGTATGCCATCATTGACACGTTTGTTTTGCTACTCACGTAACTTGAAATTCAATGCAGAATACAGTAAATAAATCAAGTTACTTGAAATTATGTTATTTATATGATAAAGTAATAACTAAATTTCTTGCAGAATATTAAATAATTGCTTGAAATGTTACTATACATAGAAATAGAACAGAGAATATATCATTGAAAGATTAATAAAATTGATAACTGCTTCAATTTATAAAGTTTATAAGCATTAAGCCGCAGTCAACACTTTTGTGTTTTTAGCAATGCAAGCAACTGTAACGAGTCCTCCAAACGCTATGCAAATATACCTGCAACTAAAAACAAAATGTTTGTTTGCAATTGAAATTAGTGCGAACAACCAACATTTCACTAATTTCAAGTGCACAGCCAATGAATGAATGTCTCCATGTTTATCATCCTATTTAAAGTGGTGGCAAATTGAATCACCAAGTTTGAATCATAAATCCCTGAGAAATTTCTTCACAACGAAGAGAAAAGCTCTAATTTTTATTGTCTTTTCTTGTTGAGATATAAAAGAAGGTTTTGTTTGCTTCATTTTTCTAATTGCATGTCGTCGATTGTGATCATAACTTATACCACTTAACCATTACTAGTTACAAATTGACCAATAAAATTTTACAATATGGCTATGTCATAAGTCTATGGCCACTGATGCACATGTAAAACTTGTGGCTATTGTGATTGCAGTTGTCTGCACGGCCGGAAGTTGCAGTGTGACACTTTATATATACTTACATATTGTGAAATCTTAATAAATATCAAATAATAATTATTAAAATGATAAAGTATACAGAAGAATCAATTCCAATTAACCAAGATTCGAAATGGCCATCTATCTACGCTTTTGGTTATCCAAGGTGGTATTGGTCTATATTATCTTGGATAATTGGGGTTCTATAGTACTATAATGTAACTTTAAACCTTTTACAATCAATTATCGATTAACTAGTTTCTTAATACTGTCAAATATCTTGATTCTATTAAATGTACAGGTAGCACTTGGTTTACGCCACAGTTCCGTTCCTACAAAAGCCGGCACAAATCGAATCGGCATAAAATGAACCCATAGGGGGTTAGGTTCTACATAAATGAAAAACAAGCAAATAATTTTGTTTATTAATACAATATAATACAAAATACATATATTATAAATTTAATTTTTTTAAATGTATTTTATGGTAAAATAAAGTGAAATGTTTTTATTAAAAAATCTTAAGAAAAACAAATGATATTTCAAAGTTTCGAATCTCATACATTTTTCGGAAAAAAGTAGCCATCTTTAATTAATTGTTTAGATTTTTGTTTTCTTTCATTAAGAATTTCGGAATATGGTTGAATGGATGTGATGATGGCTCCTTTTTTCATTTGCACTTCACTCCCAATCGTTGTTTAACTCACAAAGTTCATATGTCAAACTTTCCATAGTTGAAATGATACCCTAACCCGACATAGAGCTACAGACTCACTAATGATAGTTTGTGATTGCCGGAAGTGCTACTGCGTCATAAGGTGTTTTCCTGAACAAACTGATACGGGATACGAACTATTCGCATTCATTGGTGCTCTGGATTCGGATGCCATTTATTGGACTATTAGGTTTAATAACTTTACTCCTGGGTACCTAAACATTTAGTATTTTAATATTAATTTAATGCAAATGTATACATACTCAATAATATTAAACAGAGAAAATAAATTATTCAATAAAAGTCTGTTTTAACAAATGTACAATGTTGTGGCTCAGTATATACGTCAACACTGAAACGAAAATCAGTCTAGCACAGTGATTCTCAAACTTTTTTGATCCACCGCTCCCTTTGTTCCATAAAGTTATACCCAACGCCCCCGTGTGAGAGAGGATTGGAAATATTCTTAGGAAAACTTTTCTATGAATCTCACACTTTGTGCCCTTACCGTACATTGTTCTCGACATCTGGAAACCATTAAATGCAATGTTTCCTCTTATCTGTTTGACAGAGGAAAGGGAACTTTTACCTTTGATCACCGTTCAGTACCCTGCCTCCAACCCCCCCTAGATTTACTCACCGCCCACAAGGGGGCGTTATCGCCCACTTTGAGAAACGCTGGTCTAGCATAAGGAAAATCGGGGAAGTACGCTGCAAAATGGCAAATTTTGCAATGGCGTTACTGTGAATCAGTGTAAACTGAGGGCTACCTGTATTCTACTGAAAAATAAATTTTTTTTTAGATCCAGAAATTATCATCTATTTGTAATTTTCAGTAAATCCTCATCTCATATGTCATTATTATTCTACAGCTGCACTTCCGAATACTACCAAAGAGCGTCTACAAGCTATCTTACAATCTGTATCCTTTAATATCGGGTTACGTGCCGTTACCACGACTGAGGTTAATTTTGAATCCCGGCAACTCCAACGCAGTGGCATTAGACGACCTGATGCAAGAAATGTTGCCAAGCCACATACATATTATGGTACGACACTAAATATTTGATTTCGTTTCACGTTAATGCCTTATTTATAAATCTTTTAAAATTTTTTAGCCGCAAGGAAAGAATTTAGAAAGAACAGAACAACCCAACATTCCAGCTGTAATGTAAATAATCGGAACAAAAATTCTTATGACATATCCAATGTGAATAATTTCATTCGACGTAAATAAATTATTTGAGAACTTATTTAGGAAAAATATTTTTTCTAAATAAGTTTATCTTTTGTTTATTTTTTGAGTTTTACAATTGTCGTCAAAGATGGGAATGTTTCAACACTGAAATAGGTTGTGGAAAAGTGACTCCACTTTGATTTCTGTCAATTGAATGGGTTACTGAATTGTGAACAAGAAAAATGGGAATAGTTTATTACATTTTAAGTAAGAATCTAACATCTCTAGAAAAGACAATATAATTCTGTAAATACAATTCACTGTCAATAATCCAAGTCTAACTGGATTATTGACAAGTCAAACTAACTGGGATCAAAAATTCCCAGTTAGTTTGCATTATCAATAGAGAGTAATGTTTTCTCTCTCTAGGCACTAATAAAGTAGAAATAAAACATTATATTAAATAAATATTTAATTATATGTAAGTATATTTTATACTTATCCAACTAAATATTTCATATTAAGTTATATTTTTGGTCTTTACTCTGAGACACTAAGAGGTTCTTTTAAACATGGCTGCATGTGCAAGGTAGCAATTTTCCACTGATTTTTTTTTTTTTTTTTTTTTTAATAGTAATTGCCATTTCTCAAATTTGACAATTCGGAAAAATCCTGTAATGAGTCTTCTCTGTACGTGCAAAATTTAAATGTCATGTTGTTTATAGAGTAATGTCCTTGACCGGGCTACCATAGGGAGCACTTCGAAATTTGCAATAGTATTGGCTGATGTGAAACAAGTTCGGCTGGTAATAAACGAGAGGAAGGGCCGAGGTGTTTCTCGGGACATTAAAGTGATTTTTCTGTATTTTTCGGGCACGAAATAATCCTGCAAAAACATTTAAATCGTCAAAGGTCACGGCACCCCTGGCTATCTTACAGAGACAAGGGTTTAAGGTCATAACGACTGTCGGTTATGAATGACGTAATGATGTGCATTCTGCAAAACATCTCTGACATTGTGACTATCTCTTGCAGCATTCGAGAGAAACTTCCATGTTGTCATTTTTGATGATGCCAGGATAGAAAATAGCTGCATAATACATGGGACAATAAAGAAAAAACTGTACATGTTTGCATGGACAAGGAAGTGATTTTTTGAAGGCCCATGATAACCAAAACTTTTGGATAGATGACACCACACAGTCAAGTAAGTCAATGTAGTAAAATATTGTCATTACTGCATGCCGTCACAGATCAATCATATCCGTTGCGAGTTTGGCCAAGCCTATAGTGAAGTCGAAGCTCGACACGTCGAATAGACCATCCACAAAAAATCCCTGTGGTTTTTTTTACCCCAGTTTCCCATTGCAGTAGATTCGTGACATATATTGCATAGGGTGATAAAATGGAATAGTGTCAAAATTTTGTTCCATTTAACTGTTTTAGTCAATGCATAATTCTCTAACAAGAATCAACAAAAATATTATAAAGTATTTCATCATTTTCTTTTAATCAGTTCACATAAAATAGTACAGGAGAGTATTTAGTTATCAGAATACAAAAATGTTCAGTTCATCTCTGTAAATGATTTTTCTGATATTTATATATGAAATTATCAACGCAAATTATTTGACAAACAAAACGTTTTATGATTAAGATAAATTAAATGATTTTTAAACATTTAAAAAAGTTTTTTATTGTAAACAAGGAATACGCCAGAAGTTTTCCCGATTTAAGGTTTTGTCGAACGCTTCGATGTAAATTTCGTCTGCATAATTTACAAAATGTACATGCCGTTTTAGACGTACAAGTCGAAGTCGATCCTCTGCGAGTTGTAGAAATCTGAATTTTGTCCCACTTTTCTCACCCAGACTCCCTTTTCGAAGTATCCTTCTTCCACCCAACGCAGCATTTCCGACGACGGATGGGGACCGTAAATTGCAGCATTTTCTTCGTTTTCCCACTTAAATTCCCACATCACTTCATCATCTATCAAAATTATAAAATGTTATAAATAACAACTGACAAATTATATTTTAAGACAATAATAATAAAATAGATTATTATTACAACTTATTGACTAGATCAATGGAAGACACCAGCAAGACTATAATTAAATACAAATGTTACACCTGTTGCAAATGTGGGTTGAAGAATGATATCCGACTTGCATTATACATGATAATTTATGAGAATTTTTTAGATTGATGCGGAATTTGAAAGATTCGAATTGACGACGAAGTTTGCACGAGAAAACAACCCGAAGCAGGCTTCTCGAAAATGTTTGTAACGCATATGGTGGTCTGCCAGAAAAGTAAGTGAGGTTTATTGTTATGGTTGTGGAATAACCTATTGCATCTACGTTTTGGGTATTTTAAAATAATGCAGTATTTATAAAATTTATGCATAACACCTCTATACATTGTGTATGATCTCACAAAATGTAACAACCACATGTAGATATTTATCATAATGAACATTAAATACTTTTTATTGATTAACACTAGTACATTTGTATACATACTCTATATGATATCTTTCTATACAGTTATTAGGCATGTATTTAAAATGTAATAATTGATGCAGTTTATTGCTAAACTAGTGAGCCATTCTTGAATGTACAGTACATTAAAACTTATAAAAAACTCCTTTCTGAACTTGCTACCAAAACTGGCAACACATTTGAAGCACTATTTTCTAAATTATTTTTGCATGTGTATGACGGGAAATCTAAGCAAGGCAAAACGTTTTATGATTAAAATACTTAATAATATTTAAGATGCAAATTAAATTATTTTGCTGGAATTAAACAAAGGATTGATTTTTTTATGCATAAAGGTGGTGTCCCATATCTTGGCTCCCTGAATCTTTGTTCAAAATTGTCTTAGTTTATCTGAACTTTTTAATGAGCATATGATTTAATGTAAATTAACTTTGTACTTAATAATCTTAGATGCAAACACAGAATTTAAACTATTTAATATACAGTATGTGCAGTGAGTGATCCAAACAATAAATATTTAGTTAGTCTTTACAATTATATGGAACCATAAACTGCTTTTAATGTTACTGTAATTTCATCATACAATAACAATAATGTTAAATATCATGTTATGCAGTAAATTTTTAATCTAATATTTGTAAGTTTACAAATCATCAAAATCCAAACTTGCTAACTAGTCTTAAAAAAAAGAAATTTTAAACTATCGTGATGACGACAATTGCAAATGAACTGGTGTCTTTTTTAGCCATAGGAAACAAAATTGACTTCATTATATTTTTTAGGTGGAGAAGAGACAAACATTAGCAGTCAACCATTTTTTTTTTTTTTGTGTTCCTATGGTTAAAATGAATGTTACTATTACAAATAAGATCATTCTTTTCTTGATTTCAGAATGAACTGGTTTACTGAATTAAAAAATATTCTCTGTAATGAATACTGTTGCACGGGTATTGAGTGTCTGCTATTTATAAAATGCAGTAGTACAGAAAAAATGTAGTAAAATTAATCCCGTGACTTCTTTCTGCAAGATTTTAGTAATAATAAGTGATTGAATGGTCAATCACTTCTGAATACAGAAAGTTATCAAAAACTGGAATTGGGAAGAGAAGAAACAAATGTTTTTGATCATTTGAAGATCAAAAACATTTGTTTCTTCTCTTCCCAATTAATATTTGAAATTAATTTATAAAACAACCCAACCTCACGCACTGCGACCTCCCTTTATCACTCCACTCCTTGACCTCTAACCATCAAACCTCCCCACAAGATTTATTAAAGTAGAAGAACAAAATCATGGCCCCCACACAAATATCTATACATGTAGAAAAAAAACCCAAAATATTGAGAAATGTAAAAATCTTGGGGTCATCTTTTGATTGATTATTATATATAACATTGAGAAATTGTGGCATCCAGGAAAGTAAAATTACATATTACATGAAGCATCTCACAGAATCTGATATTTTGAATATTAAATCTTTAAAGATATTAACGAAATCAAAAATCATTCTCACTTTTAACTTTTGATATTCTATCTTTATTGAAAATACATTTATGAAACAATGAAGAATGTTTCAAAACAGCTTTGAAATGAAAATTTGAACAAGAATACCTGTAGAATCCTGTTGAATGTTTAAGTAGAAATGCTGCTCTTGTTTGAGGGATACGATTATGGGAAGGAGAAGTCCCAGAAAACATGTCTGCGTATTGTTTGTCATTTAGGATTAGGGCTACCAAATCCGAAACTGTTACACAGTGCAAATTATAAACAAATTTATAAAAGAAATTTAATACAATGTTAAATGTATAATTATCATGAAAACAAATAAAGATAGTAGGGGAATTTGCCCCCCACTTATTCAAAAATTTTGTGGCAATTTGTCGATTCCTGGTGCTGCCATTTCTATTTTTCTTTTATGATGGAAAAAAGTGGTGTGACAATTTTAAGTTACATGTAAATCGGTACAAATGTTAAATAAAACAAAGATCTGTTTTATGCATAGCCAAAGTTTCTTCCTAAATAAGAATTTTCATTATTAAAATTAAAAAAGGACTATAATAATGGTGGTCATTTAGTTTCGTTAAAGTCTGGAATAGGATTGTCTTTGTGCCAAAAAACTATAAATATATAACTTCTGTCAAAATGTATTTGAAATTAAATTTTGAAAGCAAGAGAATGATGGCACTTTCAGTTTGCTGGAGTGTGAAGTTAGACTTGTATGATTGGCTGAATATAAATCATATGCCATAGCCAATCAGATCAAAAATTTCATCTATTTGTAATGTATTGAATCTCTAATACTGATAACATACACTCCATATATACTTTAATTTTGAATATACAGTCAAACCTGTTTTTATGCGGTATAGTTGGCGACTAGTCTCGTGCGATTTGTCATGTCTCACGTTGACTTATTATAGTAATATTAGTGCATGAATATGCGAAAAATGAAATAATTTATTTTTTAAGTCAACAAAACACCACCTGGACAAAAATATGTAAAACAGACGATAGACGAGACGATGCAGTCAGAATTTATTGACAACAGATGTCAGCACTTATTTCGTACAATTTTGAGTTATTTTCTATGTGAGACTTTTTTATGCAGTCCCTATCGACTGCAGACCTAACTATTTTTTATAGCTACTCGTGAAGTTTCGTGCGATTTTTTTTTATGCGGTCCCTATCCACCGCATAAAAACAGGTTTGACTGTACTTGTATGGCATCGTCCACAGTAATATTTTCTTACTTATTGGCGTGCTGTGTCAATATTAATATTATCATCTTCAATCAGGTTGATTTTTCTCACAGCAAACATTATCCAGGTTTAATGATGTAAATTTAAAACATGACACAATAAAAATCATACATGTATTAGAAGATATTGGATAAAGATGGCGAAACAAGTGGAAATACTTAAGCATGGCCTCTTCCCTCAAAAAACATTATCGATTGTTTTAATTTTAATGTGTTAAAAAATGTTATTCCTAGATGTGCGGTATGGAAAATTGAGAGGAAAATAATTAAATCTTGGAGTAATTTAACATGTTTAAATCTAAACAATTTTTATATCAGTTTAAGAATTTCTATTAAGTAATTTTCCTTTAGTTATAACCCTTTTGTAGGATAATATTGAATAATTATAAATATAAGAAAGCACTAAAATTAAATAAGATTTTTTCATATCCACATCCAAAAGATAATAAATCTAACATAATCTATTCATCTAGTTATTTTTAACTACTAGTGATACCTAAATATATCTGGAATTTCTTAGCATTGGGAGGAGAACATAATTTACTGTTTAGTCACATGTCAATTGATATCATAGTTGTTTAATTAATACATCTTTAATACTTTTATCAAAAAAGAAGACAATAAAAAACTATAAATGATAAATTTTCTTTTTAAATTCTTGTTTTAAACAACCAACAGAAAGGCATTATTAAAAATAGAAGTTATTAGGGCTGACAAAGCTAAGTAGCTTTAGTTATAGTATATAACTAGAGTCTAATAGATAAAACAATAAATATATACAACTAGCAGATGAGCCCGGTGTTGCCTGAGCGAAAATTAAGATTATTAGACTATAGCAGATCTTGCCCGTTTTTACTGGGTGCAAAAATTAGGTTCACCTGGCTTCCAAGACTAATTAGAGAATTTTTAGATGGGTCTAAAAACATATTCGACTTTCTGCAAAAAACTGCATTTAAAATAGTACGGTGTAATCCTTAATTCTCTCCCTCGCGGGGGGGGGATTTTGAAAAATCCCTTCTTAGTGTTCATTTTCATGATGTACCCTAACTGTGTACCAAATTTCACCTCTGTTCTGGGCAATGATGAATCAATCAGTTAGTCAGTGAGCACATGTAATTTTATATACTGTATATAGATTGAATAAAGATCCATATTGTGAAATTGAAAAAATTGAACTATATAACAATAATTATTTAGTGATCAAGATAGGAAGTTTATACTTAAGTTTAAAAATAATAGAACACCTAAATTGAATATCAGGTTGAAAACCCATAAGGAGGGAGAAAACTATAGACCAATTGTTGATTTTCAATATTATATAATTTAGAACAATATATAAAACAATTAATGGAAATAGAATATTCACAATTTGCTGTAAGAAACGTAGATGATGTAATTAATAGAATAAATAAATTCAGATAGACTACTAAGTTTAGAATTACAAATTGAAGATTGGTTTATACAATTAAATTTGCATATAATAGTAATTATGGTCGAGTCTGCATAAGTCAACACCCCAAGGGGAATGGAAATGGTCAAGTTATCCGATATGATGACTAAAGCGAAGTTGAAAAAAAATCACAAAATTACAATTAGAAAAATACAGTAGTGCAATGTACCTCTCTGACTGGCACTAAAGTTGGTTTCTACTCCAAGTACCCTAGCAATTTCCATTGCCTTTTGTTTCAGTATCGGTCCTGAAACAGGAAGATTTGACGAACAAATTTGCTTTAGCCAACGTGTACCAGAGCATCATCAACATCTTTGTACAGCGAGTTTCTCTGGCTTTTTCGAGACAGCCGTGACGGAAATCCAAGAAAAAGTTTCTTAATTTCCTGTTTTCTTCAGGATTCCCACCAATGTTGTTTTTGGAAGGTTTTTTTTGTTTTGCAAATTCGGCTTGCAAAGTTTTCTTACATTCAAATTGAAAAGGAATGAATATATTATGGAATTAAAAAATATATACAGTGGAACCTTGGTTAATGAACTTTTATTTTGCAAAAATTTTGTCTCTGATAACGGACAAAATTCAGATAACGAACATAATGGTTTTTTTGTGTCAAAATTAGAGGTAGATGATGCAGACATGGAGTAGATAAATGAACATCAAAATGAACTAACCACAGAAGAGCTGGTTGCCTTGCAGGAAGAACAGGTGAAAGTCTTAAAAGAAGAAGAGAAGGTTAGGGATCATCAGTGCTGAGATCAAGGAAATTTGCAGAAAATGGAATGATGTGCAGGAATTTATTGAGAAGCACCATCCTAACAAAGTTGTGTCTAATAGGGTCATTAATTTAATGAATGACAATGTGATATCACATTTTAGAAAAATTTTGATTAAAAGAGTAAGACAATCAACTTTTGACCACTTTCTTGTTCCTTATCAAAAGAGACCTCGACTTGAAGGATCTCCCGATACAGTGCTACTCAATATTTTTATGGAAGGGATTTCCCTTCCAAGCATTAAGCTCCATACATTTCCACTTCTCTGTCACTAACTACAACAAAAAACGGCACGTACAGAGCTATTTTATTAAATAAAGTTTACATATTTGTTGCTGTGATAATAGATACTGCATTTTCCTATTTTCATCAAAGAAAACCCATTTTACAAATAAAATTACAAAAATTCTGGAGGATAGAATGGATAAATTGCATTTGCATTAATTTCTATATGAAAAATTGCTTCAGTTAATGAATAGAGTCCCAGAACAGATTAAGTTCATTAACCAAGGTTCAACTGTATATTAGAATGTTTATTGTTAAAGATAGAAAAAAAGAATTTAAAAATCTGGATATAAAATTTACGTTGAATGATTATCCAAAATTAAAGTTAATTAAATGGCACAAACAATACATAGATAATAGATATAATACTAAACAATATAAATGAGATAAAAGATATCATTTGTTTCCATACATTAAGAATATGTCTGAAAAATGTAATGCTATTCTTACAGAATAATACATGTTTGGCCCCATCTTTGACAAATCAAAGATAATGATAACATGATCTTGAAAAAGAATGCACTGTTTACAGGATAGAATATACTTGTGCTAAACCAAAATTCTATATTGGAGAAACAAGCCAGATATTAGAAAAAAGAGTTAAAGGACATGAAGCGGCAATATGTCTCAAGTATATTCAATCACCATGGTATGAGCATTCAAATTTAAATAACTGTCGAATTAATAGAAATAAAATTAAGATTCTACACATGGAAAAAGATATTTATAAACATAAATTTAAGGAGCACTGTAGTGGATGGAATCGCCCAGGTGAGCGATTCCCGCTATTTGTAAGATAACAGAAACTTTCGTAATTCAAAATCATAGCCGTTACGGAAGAACCATTAGAGAAGATCTGTTGGGAAAGCCATTGTGGTTGGAATCGACGATTGGCTGTCGCAGAATGGCCGTTGGCCGTTGGCCGGACTTTATGAAGACACCGAAGCTGATTGGCGGAGAATTTAAACGTCGGCTACTATATAAGAAGCAGTTTTCGGCGGGAAAAGGAGTTCTATCTATCTCTCTTTGGGACCTTGCTGAAACCTGGTGTAAGTGGACTCCCATTGGACTATCACAAACTTTTCCTGACTCAGAGGTGTTGCGAGTACTAAGTCTGTTAGCGGAGGTCGTAAGGTGTTCTTCCTTCCAAACTTGTACGGAACATAGTCGGTTGTAACTTAGTGTATTGTGGATACCTAGTTGTAAATGTTATTTTGTATTTATTTTGTATGTTTGTCTCGTCAATATAAACATTGTGTTTTGTCAATCCGACTGGTGTTATTTTGAACATTACTAGCACATAGAAATTAAAAAATACTCCAAAGATGAAATTATAAACATCTTGGATGGTATAAATATTGACAACAAATGGTATGAAATAATAGAGGGCATATCACCAGTTGAGTTTAATGGATATAGTTTGGTCGGCTGAGTGTAGGTTTTGTTTAAATTATAGTGCTATACTACAAACATTTATGGTTTAACATGTGGTTGAACAAACTAGTAAGAACATTATTGTTTTATAAATGTTAACCTGTGTTTATATATATAATCATATACATCATACATCAATATACATTAACACTATTATATATAATGAAAAAAAATAGTAACATAGTTTTCAACAAATCTATAATATTAAAATTCCAAATTTACATGCTGTAGAATTTTTCTGGAAGATAAAAAATAAGAACAAGTTATAATATTGAGATAAAGCAAATAAATATGTAAGAAAATATTATTTCTGCCAGTACAAAAGAGAACAAGAATAAATATTGGCAGAAATATATTTAATATGATAAAAAACAAAAATAAAAGATTCCAAATAGTATCAAGCACGGATATATTAGAGAGAGAGAGAAAGAAAACAAAAAAAATTAAAAGTGCATAAATCAGAATAATGTACTATATATATATATGAATACTAATATTGTTTTTAGTGGATGTAAAATTAGTAAATAGTTACTGTAAAATGAATTTTTAAGCATTTGATGATTTAACAGGATACAAATAGCACTTGCAGTACACTTTAACTCATACTCTGACTGGATTATAATAGTTAACATCCTTTTTCCTTTTTTGTATTTTGGTGGAAAACAAGTTATTACTAGCTGTTCACTTATATCTATTCCTTAACATGAATGTAATAATTTACAGTGGTTTATTTAAAAGGTAAACCAATAAATTAGGATTATTTTACTTAGAATATTTTAGATGTTTGGTTTATATATATATAAATTTGGTTTTAAGTTTTGTTTTTTTATAAACTACTATGTTTGATAATTTGACAGAATAACATACAAAGTGTATTTTACTTATACTTCATGTCTTAAGGTTGTGTACCAGTGATTTTGAATTGTAATTCTATCATTTGTAAGTAACTATGTTATTGCAATTTACATTATTTAGTATATCATGATTTATTGTAATGTTGGTTTTTTTAAACAGCACTGAAGACAGGCTAAGACAGTACATTAGCCTGAAATGCATATGTAAAATTTAAAACATACCACAATAAAAATCATACATCATTAAACCTGGATAATTTTGCTGTGAGAAAAATTAATGTAATTAAAAAGGATTAAAGTGAGGATAATAATAATAAGAATCCAAATATGTTTATATTCAGATTTCTTGGATAAAGTTTCTGACATGATTCATATTTTGTTAAGTTATATATTGAAATAATTTTCAACTGAAATACATAAATATTTCAGAAAATCAAACTGACTTAAATAATTATTCAAAGATTTACCATAATTAAAATGACTGAAAATGATTAATATAAGACTAAGTATATTTTAGGATAAATATATACTTAGAAACATGAATTCTACTACATTAAATCAATTTTTCACTAATACTGAAAATTCATAATATAAAACTTCTTACCTTTATTCAACGGAGTATCATCGGCATCATTTTCATTCAATGGTTTATCATGTTTCACATTATCAGCAACCGAAAACATTTTATCATCGACACTCTCGGAAAACATATCGAGTGTTTCGCTATTATTTGTTTCGTACGACGTATCAGTCCTCATTTCATTTTTACTTTCTTTAATAAGAAAATTTAATCTTTCGTATAACTGTTCATATATGTCCATTTCTCCAGTTAAAAGGATTTTATTTGCAAGACTCGTAAGTTGCAAAAGTTCTTCTTTGTTTTGGCTTTCTCTATCATCGTCCGAGTTGTCTTCGTGTTTTTTTCTTTTCCATTTATTCGATGCCGTTGTATACGACGATTTACCACCACCCAATCTGCAAATGGCTTTCCTTACTGTTTCTCCCGGTTTCATCAATTTTAACATTTCTGAATATATTTCTATTTTATCGAATGGCTCCTCTTCTTGATCTGATGTTTCTTCTTCTTCATTATCTTTGACTTTAATCTAGAATTTTTTAAAATTATCACTTATATTATATGAACATAAATTATAGATTAAATATAAAATCATATTAATTTAATTAAATGTGCTGACACTTTTAAAAGAAAAATAATTGAATGAATAATAAAATATATAATTACACTTCAGTATAAATATAAAACAAAAATAAAATAATTTTTTTTTTTACTTTATATGAAGTCCAAGTGTTTAAAACTGGCACTGCCTATTTCTGGCTACACAAAAATAGAATTGTGTAATTCATTTTCTCTATACTAAACAATTGTCTCCTACAGAAATTCATAATTGCTGAAATTTATGGAGAAAATGCATTATTGCAAAACAGATCACAGTATGGTGTTCTCAATATAAAGATGGACGCATGCTTGCAAGATCAAGAAAGAAGTGGGAAGCCAAAAACGTCACAGAACAGCAAATGTGTGGAAGAAATGTTACAGAATGAATGAAGGTTAAAATATGGAAGTTGTCAAAGATCCATAGAATTGGTCAGAAAGTTCTTAGATACCAAAAACAATGTGCATATTGGGTTCCACACCAGCTCAATGAAAACCATAAGGCACATTGAATGGTACTCATTTTGCAAAATTTGCTGTGATCTGTGATGATGGAAATTTTTTAGAGAACTGGGGACAAAATTTGGATACATTATATTACATCTAAGCAAGATTCCAACTCTTGGTTCCCACCTGTCAAAAAATTCAAACAGATTTTGTCTGTTAGAAAAATCATGGCAAGCATTTGACTTTAAAACAATCAAGTTATTTTTTGACCAAATATTCATTTTTTATTGTTAAACAATCAAAGCTAAATGATAACAAATCTAGATTTACCAGACTGACAGATTTTTAAAATGAAATATGAATATGGCAAGGGACCATACAAGTGATAAAGATAATATTTAATTTATAAGAAACCTTTTCCTAGATCACATGTAAACAATGTTGTTTCATATAAAACTTTTTATATTTATTTATTTATTTATAAAAAATGAAAATTAGTATATAAATTTTTCACAAATGCATTTTGTATATTTGTAAAATGTATAATTGATAAGAAAAAATTTTAATATATTGTGCAAGTATTTCTGTAGGTATAGAATGATTCCTACAATTATTTAATGAATTCCAAATATATCAAAATATTAATATTTAACTATTTCTATGATTAGTTGACCCAAAATTCAAGCATGGTATTATGTTTAATTTAGAACAAAATTTTATTTACAAAACAATATCAAAGTTAAACATTTTTCTCATAATTTTATAATTTTTCAATTTTAATAGTAGTAAGAATTTCTATACTGATTACAACAATTTTAATGCACTTATTATGCGTAACTTACTGTAATAAAGAATGAATTGCAATTGTAAATTAGCAAGTCATCTCTTATATTTTACAATGATTATTTAAAATAAAAAAGTATAAAAAATATTTTAAAACTATGAATTTTCTGAACAAAACATTTCTAAACATATATAAAAAACAACTGGATTATTTAATTTAAAAATGTTTAAAAAATGCATTTTAACACAACTCTCTTCATTTTAAAAATATCATTTTTTCTTTGTTTTCTGAAACCGTGCTTTACTATTTGTTGAGTATTAGACACAAGATCGTGTTATTAATCAAACACAATAAAGATGGAAAGGAAACCATGTGTTTGATTAATAACATGATCTTGTGTCTAATATCATTTTTTCCCCAACTATCATTATACATTTTTCTTATAATAAAAAAAGAATGTTTTAGAAACTAAAAACAAGACTCTTATGAACATTTTTAGACATGTACATCTTACAGATATCTTTTGTATGCCATTTAACATACTTATAATCTACTTCATTCTTCATTCTGTGAAAGGATATATAACATTTTCCAAAAATGAAGATTTTGTAATTAATTTGTAATATACTCTGAATGCTAACTATGCCTTTAATTTAATCTGTCATTGAAATTCTATTAAAAGAAATCATTTTCAAGTTGCTATCTATATTGAAAGCTGCAAATATTTAAGTTAGGATGTATTTTATCATAATTTAATATAGTTACATCTGTAATAACTTGTACGACAAGTATCGAAAGCTTGTTCAAAATCAAAGACATATATATTTGAATAAATTGTACTTAGACTTATGTAAACTACCCCATTGATATATTTAATTATATCTTTTTAAAAATATTAAAACTTTAAGATAATGAGTTAATAAGCAAATTTTTATTAAATGACTACTACTATAGATTAATAAAAAAATGGATATTGGAGTATACAAAAATTAAATTTATGATTAAAAATAAAAAAGAAAATAATATATATATGTCATTCTTTTATATTAAAAGTGTATATGAAAAATATAAAAATGTCTAAAAAATATGGAAGTGTTAGTGGCTGATTTAAAAAATAAAATTAAAAATAAAGAAAAGTTAGATAGTATAACAGTTAAAATGTACATATAAAGATCCAGTTATTCACATAGATGAAACAGGAAGACAGCTCTGGGTTAGAGTCCAAGAACATGAAGCTGCAATTAGACTAAAAAATAATCAATCGCCACGCAAACATTGTAATCAATTTCGATGTGTAATTGATAAAAAATAATGTTAAAGTAATTTATAAAAAAAAAAGATTTGTACTTGCAAAGATTTAAAGAACATGTAACAATTGTAAGTGGGCATTATACTATTTAATTTAAATAATGGGATAGAAATAGAGGGCATGTGGATGGATGTAGTAGGATTCAAGAAGTGCACAAGAAGTGCAGACCAATGTTGGTGGAACAATGGTTTGTGGATTATGGAAAATGTATAAACAAACTTCTTTCAGTGGCGTAGCGAACATAACTGGCACCTGGGGCACGACACTTTATTGGCACCCCTTCCAGAAACACATATAGTTTGTCTTGGAGACCATTTGGGTGCTCCTCTGCAAGTGGCGCCATGATACATCCTCTTGCATCCCCCTCACTATGCCACTGACTTCTTTTGTGTTTTTTGCAAAAAAGATCAGTTTGTATGATATGAATTGTTTAAATATTGTATTCTTTCATTACTATTTTTATGTTTTTCCTTTTTAGTTTTGTATTTCATGAAGAGGAGTGTAAAAAAGATAAAAATACACCCAAAATGCATAGTAATAATAAATGTTAATGTATAAACACCTTTATATTGACTTTGTCTCTGATTAAATGTGGTTAGAGATGTAAAAAAACAATGGTTATTTCTTTCTTTTTAATCAAGTTTTAATATTTTTAAAAAAATGTATGTATCTGTATGAAGAATTAGTTTACATCATTAACATTATACAGAACAAGGTAACTTTCATTGTACAATGCTACAAAATTTAATAAATTTATTGTCTGCTTACCTTTACCCAGTCGATATTATCTAGCCAATTGTCTCTAATCTGGTTCTCTTTTTTAAAAATAAAAGTTCCTTCCTTATCAAAATATCCTTCTTCTAATTCTTCAGTCATATTAAAGGGAGTAATCTTAATTCCTTCATCATAATCAATAGTAGCATCTTCTTGTCCTGAAATTAAGTATAATCAATACATAAAAGCTTCAATTCCTTGATAATTAAAAATTTAGGCAAATTAATTCTTAAAAAAACAAGATATTGTTGTATAGAACTATCACATATTGAATAATAATTTTAATAATACCAAAAATAGACTACACGTACACTTTAATTAAAACTGTTTATTCAGGCATTATTAATAAAACATTCAAAACTATATTATTATTTGTTCAAAAACAACATATTTCGAAAGCAGTTTAATCAATATAAAAATATAACTGGAACTGGAAGATCAGAGCATAGCCATGTCTTTTTTATAGTTCAATGTAAAAACCTAAAAATGTTTTTGGCCATTTTAGTTTGCCTTCCTCAGATATTAAGAAAAGGAATAATGTTTAGGAATTTTTAAACAAACAAAAATTTAAAAAATGAATATGCAATTTAGAATGAATACAAATTAATGCTTAATTTTGTAAATTTTTAAATTAATTTAAAGATACACAATGCAGGTAATGTCTATATCATGTCATAGAAAGTTTTCCACGTTCAGGATATGGACTCTGCATCTTTAACACTGATCCTTTCTGGGTAATATATATACCCCTCGAGTTTCTAATAAAGATATTTCAATTTTCATAATCAATAATTAATACTGATATAAGTGAAAAGGTTGAAATTTCTGTTTGCCAGCATTACTACAGGAAATGTAAATGAAAAATAAAATACATAAATATCAAAATGAAATTTAATTGAAATGTTTTTGTCTTTAATTAAAATGGTATCGGCAAATATATGCTAAATGAAACAGAACAAATGGGTATAATATTACTTTTTAGTTTTAAATATGGAGATAAAGGACTAAGGTTTTGCTATATCTTTTAAAACGTTATATAGTAGGAAACAGCTACAATATATTGAAGATGAGGCATCAAGAGATGGAAGGAGTTTCATATATAAAAAGTTTGCAATCTTGTGTGGAGATTAATAAGCTAAAAGCCTTACCAAATAATCTTTAACTCTCTGCATCTGAATTTTCCAGTTTTCTCAGTGTTGTATAAATTTCTGGATGCTGATTTCTGGCAATAACAATATGTGAAGCATGCAATGCTATAATGTTGTAAATGCCAGTTTTCTCTAAATACGTTTTATTGAAGAATCAAGTTCTAAACGCAATGTTTTCTTCTGCAAAAAAATATTGTGGTGATAGTGGCACCATAAATGGCTATAGTTTGAAGTTGAATTTATGTGAAACCATTTAAAGCACCAAACTGCAAGTCACCTAACATTTGGCACCTAAAACATTACAGGCTATATTTACATCATTTTGATATTCCAGAGAATTTGTAACCTAGTGAGTTTTTTACCATTTTATTGTAAAATTGAAATGAATTCATTCACTAGAAAAAGTGTTTTCTACCTCTCCTGTAACATTTGTTTTTTGGCATTTACAACATTATGGTATTGCACGCTTCATGTATAGAGTGTTATTTGGCTGCAAGCTAATAACAGAACTGCATAAACTCCCAATCTCTAAATATATTTAGTTAAATAATTGTGACCCCTTCAATAATTTCAAGTATTTCTTTCTAAAGTGATCACATGGAGTTATTTGTTCCCATTTTGTATTTTATAGGCTACATACTTATTGACATTCATATTTAAAAAGTGCAAGACAACTCATAATTAAAACCAATTCTTATAAGAAACATATAAGAAACAAGACATAAATCATCGTATCACTAAAATGCACATTGTAATTTACTACACCAAGGCCATACAATACCCTTTGTAAGGCGTAAGCAAAATTATATAATAATAATTTTTGAATTTAACAAAAATGCAACTTTATATTAAGCGAAGACATTCACATAGCAGTTCAAAAATATCACAACATAAACATAAAAATTTATGTTATGCAAAGTTGTTACCTTTAAATAACAGGCAGATATACTTGCACTCTCAGTATTTACTATTTAGCATCATTTACTCATTACACATTAATGGTATTCATTAATCGTAACATATTTGCATTATAGGACTATATAAACGTCCACCTATTCATCCGCAATTATACAAAAAATATTTTATCGACTTTAAATTGCCAAAATAGAAATTTTAAATTTAGGATTATTTTTTAAAATATTCCAACATTCCTAATTTACTGTAGAGTTATCTGATCAAAACCGGGATATATTTTACAAATATATATTGCTATCAACTTAGTGTGTAATTCCTTAAATTACACTTTATTCAAAATTAATTCTAGCATTAAAGTATTGCTGAAAATATAATTGCATTAACTTAAATAAGTTTAATTTTACAGCTTTATATTTCAATTTAGCCCTTAATGTTGTTTTAATTTTTGTCTATATCAATTAGACACATACATTGGTACATGAGGGCTTATAATTCTCGTTCACTGGTGTGATATTACAAAATCTTTAATGATTATTTACAATAAAGTACAGCTCTTTTTGACAATATATTATACAAAACACTTAAAATGCATTTTGAACTCAATATGTTTCTCTTCAATTAGTGTTCATAAAATTACTAAAGGGGGTAGTATTGAGTCCAAAATGCATTTTAAGTGTTCTGTATAATATATTGTCGAAAAGAGCCACACCTTATTTTAAATAATTATTAAAGATTTTGTAATATCACACCAGTGAACAAGAATTATAAGCCCTCGTGTATATGTGTCTAATTAATACAGACTAAGATTTTAAAAAACCGCTTTATATTTCTTTTAAATTTAAATTATACAATCAAATACAACTGCTGCTCACAGAATATATACAGTGAGAAACAATAATTAATTTTTAATCATTATTCTTGCCTTGTTGTAGTGTGATTCCAAAAAAATAACATATTACAAAAAAAAATGTCATAATCTTTATGAATTTCAAGCATTAAAAAAAGCAGCAGTTATTAGCGAGGTTGAGGCCAAACTTTTAAACACGAAAATGTGTATGTTGGACGTTCTGTGCCACTTTCCTGTAAGCCTAGAAGTTTGACAACGGCGTTTGGAATGTCAAGCACGATTCCACTGACTTTCCAAACGCCATTGTCAAACTTCTAGACTTACAGGAAAGCGACGCCGAACGTCTAACGTACATGTTTCACATTTAAAACTTCAGCTTCAACTTCGCTATTATTCAGAGCCCAGACAAAACAAGTATAATCAATTACAGGACTTTCCGACATACCACATTTCCTGTAGGAAATCTGATCCAATCCAAAATTTCATACTTTATTTTGATTAATGCAGAACAAAGCGTCATTTTCCGTCCATGGCCACGTTGGCCATTACACGTTAGGATACAATTATGCAGATGCGAGCGAGCAAAAATACATGGCGAGAAGAGGCGACAACGTTTCACGCTCTCTGTTTCTTATTCTCATTTATTACGACCATGCAGACGAGAGCAATAAACAGAGAGCATAAAACGTTATCACCTCTTTACGCTCGCTCATAGCAGGCAAAAATGTGGCACGACAAGTAGCCTTAATGCCTGGCATTAACAAATCAATCAATTTATTTACCTGAGAATGTTTAGCGGTTCCATTTCGAAAGTATGGTCAAATCAAAGTACATAATTTATGTTTCAAAGCCTGGAGTCAAAGTATCTTACATGTGAAATGTACATATAGTCTGCATTGTATTATTGTATAATAGGTACTGTACATTGTACGGTAATTAAATAATTGATTTGTAAAATATTTCAATAATTTATTACTTAAATTTCAACAGAAGTATAAAATAATAATAATAAAATTCACCTTCTAATTCATCAGGATCAAGGACATCTTCCTTCTTGCATTTCTCTTCATCGTCTTCTTCATCACTATCCAAGGAATTTTTAAATCTTTTACAATTCAGGTAATCTTTATCGATGTATTCGTCGTCGCTGTCTTCTAATTGCTCTTCCCTCTTCGACATTTTTTAATGTATATAAATATATACAATAGCACGTAACGTTATATGCAACGATATAAACTGATACGCTCCTTACGAAACATCAAACACCTTTGCATTAGCGCCATCTGGAATATTTTTTACCGTTTGTGTTTGAATTTTTTTTTTTTTTAACTATACAGACTGAGGTTTTTGGGCTATTTTCAAAAAAAATAAATTTTGTTATGATATTTGGGAATTTGTTCTTTTGTATTTTTATTATATTAACGTGAAATAATTAAAAAGTAACTATTATCCGGAATAAATGTTTAAAGAATAAAATAATTTTTTTTTATAACTTACAAAAGTTTATCTTTACCAAAGAAAAACTCTTAAGAAAAAATTTGTCGTGTAAATTGCATAATTTTTTACCTAGCGCAATTTTTTAATTTGTTTGAATATTCCATATTTCAATTACAAACGTTCGATCCTGTGGATGGCTGCCCAGACCGCCGAGAACATTTTGTGCTGGAAAAGGCTTCAACTGTTATAAAAAGAAAAATAAGTTATACAATATGTAAGTGGGAGTGAGCGACTTGTCACATTTTCCTAAAACAATGGTCACACCTAGCGATTTCCTGCCTGGAAGGCAACGGTAACTGCAACGAGCATCAGTCGCGCGCGTCTTATCGTAGTCACATTATTTCTGCCATAACAATAACTATCTTCAAAGTTGCCACCGAATGACTGGGCACAAAGGCGTTTGCTAAATGAATGCGCATTTGCAGTCGGCGCCAGTGAAAATTGCAAGGTGTGAAGGAAGTGGGATTCTTATTGGAGGAACCTATTTAGATTTTTTAGATGGCGCATAAGAAAATATGGAAGGAACAGCATTATGCTTCAATTTTCTAGTTCCATCAACTCTAATTTTTTCATTGATCAGGAAAATGTTTCTGAAAATCAGATTAAGTGTATCATTTCAGATATTAAGACAGCACATTTTTATTTAAACAATTTATACTATTACTTATTTAATTGCATGGAATTTATTAAATAATTATGCAATTTAATAAGTAAAATTATATATACAGTCGACTCCGCATAAGTCGACACCCCAAGGGGAAGTGGAAATGTGTCGAGTTATCGGATGTGACGACTAAAGCGAAGTTGGAAAAAAACCACAAAACTACAATTAATAAAATACAGAAGTACTGCGTTATACAGTAGTATAAGCTTACAATACATTGTGTCCTCTATTTACAATTACTCTGTAGATGAAAAACTGAAAAATTCGTTAAGACAGTGTTGTTTGTTTTGAGCACTTAACTGTCTCGACTTTCTTTTTCAACGATCACGAACGCCTTGAAAACATCATCTTCGCAATTGTCAATTGTTGACGAGTAACGTCTAAGGATTCTTAATGCCTCTGGCATGAAAAAATGCAAAATTGGATTCTGGTGTAGATTGTATATTTTCTTTTTGTTTATCTGTTATTATTTTATACATAAAAATACATAAAATGTTAAGGCATTTTTATTAATAAATCTGGTCCTCTCCTGAAAAAAAAAAATGAGTTCGCACCACACGTGTGGAGTGAATTCATTTTTTCGAAAGGGAGTGACGACTTATCGGAGTGTGGGACAGCAAAAGTATGTCGACTTATCCAGTGGTGACGAGTAAAACGGTGTCGAGTAAACCGAAGTTTTTTAACATTAATTCCTATGTAAGTCGGTCGGGACCACAGAAAAGTGACTACTTAACCGATGGTATCGAGTTATCCGGGTATCGACTTTTGCGGACTCGACTGTATATGTGTGTTTATAGAATATTAAATGTATTCTACTGTGAGATATATTTATAAAACGACTTAATTCTTGCAAAATACACATCTTACTTATATGTTATTATTATTATTTACTAAACTAAAATAATAATTTATTATAAGTGGCTTATGACAAATACTGTATAATTAAAATATATTTTTCACCAATCATTTCAATATCAAATTCTATTTTATATAATTTATGTTCTAAATTACAAATCTGCTGTAATTTACACTACTTTTTATTGAAATAAAGTAGATTTGTATAATTATTACAGTGTAAAATAAGCTAAACTAAACAATAACTTGGTACTTAACTAACAAATATCAGTATATAACTGGTATAAAACTTATAAACTTGAGATTAATACAAATAAACAGTATATCGTTATTCGAAATATTGTCTAAATGTTCTTAATATACTAAACTTTGATTAATTTTAATTTGTTTTCAGACAACGAAGGTAGAGACGACAAAATTAATCCACCAAACTTTCGTTCCGATCTGGCTAACACGTTGTTCGGAAGAAAAATGGCGATTTAAGGTCACATGATCACAATAAGAATAAGCCTTTCATTAGTCTGTTACAAATCCTAAAATCGTAAAAAGCAATATTTATTAATATAATGAATTCAAATTATATTTAAATACAAGATAAAAAGTACAAAATATTATTATAGATTACAACAATGCTTTATTAGTTTCAGTTTCGTTAAAACGATAAATACATAATTATAAATGCAAAAATAATATACGAATAACACAACTTTTTATTATTAAGAATGGTTTTAGGTTAGTTTGATTTTTTGAGCTTTCGTTATCGCAAATTGAGGGATTACGTCATCAAAATTAATACTTTTGGCAACTTATTGAGAGGGACTCTCAACAAATAACAAACTTTGTCCATACAATCAGGGGCAGATATAGGTTTTTCGGAGCCTGGGGCTTTAGTCTATTAGTTCCTATGTAGATCCACCCCTGGTCACAATCTGCTAAGTTCTATAGTAGTACTAACCGAAAAGTCTTCAAAAAAAGTCTTTTGCTTTTATTTAACGGAAAGTCACAGTTTAAATTAATTTGAATTCACCAGTGACGCAGGGAATAATATACAGAACAGAATTCTTTTCTATGACTTTCATTATAGAACGTTGATTTCAAACGTATTCGCCATTTTTAATGAAAGGATAACGTTGAAAATAGATTTTCAATTTGAAATGATTCTAATATTTTCGGCAATAAAAAACATTAGAAATTGCAAATATTTAACATTCAATCAAAACGAAGAACATTCTTGGTTTTTAAATTTTTTTTATAAAAAATTATATAAAAAGTAAATGGAACGAAAAATCGAACATTTTAAAATAATATTTCGAAAACTTTTCATTAGAAATTTTAAATTTATATTAAATTAATATTTAAATTTTTGACGTTTACGTATATTAAATTATATTCTAAACGGTACGATTAAGCTCCTCTTTGCCAAGAAAAAATGGCTCTGAAAAGAGCCGTTGGTTTGCTGATTTGCAAGAAATCAGCAATTGGGGCCTTTCTCGTGGCAACGAATTCCTATTTGACTACCGGATTTAACAAATCTTCCTTTTTTTCCTCACGGATTTCTTCCTCTTCGATACCCGTTTCCTCTTCTTAGGCTTGCAACTGCGGGAGCGTTTCGATTTCGTTCGACTTTTCTTTCTTCGGCTAATCCTTTTTTTCTGGCCCTTCATCGGTTTAATGCAAATACAGACTCCCTTCTCACTTCTCTCTGACTTTATCTTCTTGATGTTGGGAAGATCAACGGGTTCTTCACCACAAAATTCTTCTTTTTTACGAGATCCCTCACTCATGATAACCGCTTCGTTTATTCGTTGCTAACCGAATGAAGATATTTTCCAATTCGAACTGTCTCACGCGCTGTCCTCTACGATGATTCTTCGATTACGTAATTTAAACTTTAAGGTTCAAAGTTTAAATAGTTATTTAATGAAAATAAAAATTCAATTTTCATTAAATAACTGTTAGCAGTATTAATTTTATTAAAATGCAATATTTCATCTTTATAAAGTTTAATACAGTAATAATAACAACATCAGTGTTATATATTTTAATTCTTTAAAACTTAAAACTTTTACTGAAATCAATTTCAAATGAATTCTTTAAACTTTTTGTATTGAATGTTACTTTTTGGCAGAAAATAAATTAAAAATCTCGTGTTTATTTAATTGTTCGCACCCTTTTACGCCAACTTGACATTATCTCTTCACCCATTAATTTAATTCGTTAACATTAAATTGATGTAAATGTGAATCAATTGATCGCGGTTATAATTTTACCAATCTAATTGATGATTTATATATTTATGATCAGTTAACTATCTAACAACACTATTAATAAAACTGTATCTTGTAACTCTCATTATATGAGTCTTAAGAAGTCCTTCTTCCCTGTCTATTATCAGGTTTGGGCAAGCCACAATGGTGACGAAATCAATGAAAACCAAAACTCGAGTTCAAATTAATTGGAGCGTGTTTATTTCAGCACCCACAATTTTATAGGACAATGTATGTTCCGTTTTTCGAATATCGCGGATATTATAGTATGATGCCCACATCTTACAATTTATACCATATTTTTAAAGTAGAAAACACAGTACATTTTTAATGTTAAAAGTTGTAAAATTTCGTGTATTATATACGAGAATCCCATTCTTTAGTCACGCTAGCCAGCTTAATTACGAATTACATCTGGCAATAAGATTGATGACGGCTATATAGTCAATAGCGTCAAGCTTTAATGAACTGAAATCTAGTTTAAAAATTCTAAGCAACAGCCCAATAACTTAAAATATTTCTAAAGCTTGCGCAATGTTCTATAGATGTAATCAATCGATGACTAACAAGAAGAGTCTGTACGAATTTGTAAGTTATCCGAATCGGCATAATATAATTTAATCCGAAAATAAGTTTAAGCAATGGGCGCTCATCTGATAATCATCGTCTATTGATTATATTGCTGTGAAATTTAAATATGAGAGCGAGTCTAACATAGTACAGTTGTGACATACTTCGTATTACTGCATCCAACTATCCAAAATCACGTAAAATCCATTGGTCACAATCAGGGGCGGATTTAGGTTTTTTAGGGCCTAGGGCTTATTGAAGTTCGACAGAGCCCCATTTTTTGTTAATACAAATAATACTATAAATTATCATTATTATTATATTATAATATTTTTACTATACGATAATAGCTCATTGTTAATGAAAAAGTATTAAAATTTATTATTATAAGTGGGCCATTGACACTTAGAGGCCCAGGGCTTGAGTCCTATTAGTTAGTCCCTATGTAGATCCGCCCCTGCATACAATCGTTCTTGGATCATGAAAGATATGAGGTCATTTTTTATTAACTTTAGTGTGCTGAAAGATTACTACAGTTATATGTTTGAAGAGAAATACGGTATTTTTATGACCTGCATGAACCATTCGGATATGATTCGTTCGTTTTCCATCTGTGCACGACATAAAAAATGTCAAAGATTGAAGTGTCGATTTATGTTGTTAATTATTAAATAATAAATACGTATACAAATATTGTTTTATGTATATTTATTTACTTTATTAAATAAAATATTTTGTCGTGATATAATTCAAAGATGTTTTGATTAAAGCATTTCAGTGGAATATAATGCTATTTTGTTCTAGTGTTTACAGGTGACAACACTAAATTCACAGTGCAGACAGTAATGAAAATCTATCGTTGCCAGTAGTGGTTCGATTAAGACGGTTTGCACGGTGACATTTGTAACACATCAACAATCTATTCCGGGAAAATTTTTAAAAACGATCCATAGAAAAATGTTCAATACACGTGATAATATAACTCATAGTCGTATGTGACATTTTTCTATTAATTTATTAGTTCGCCTATATAACAAGTTTGAAATTTTGGTATCCCTTCATCTCTGCCGTGCCTCCTCTGCTCCTGCTGCTTACATTTTAGTACGGTTTTCTAAATACTGTATCTCACCCAAACAAAAAATGTGACGTAGTTCAAAAAATGCAGATTTTTAGGAAAAAAAAAACAGAAAGTTCAATGGAAGTAGCAGCCATTTTAACATTGGAGAAAATGTCCATATAAATCTCCACATTTAAAAGAATACAAGTAACTAAGTGGCACGTCATCCTATGGGCAAAACGGTCAAAAGCCTAAGGCCCCATCGATAGGGGACCCAAACCAATCTTTTATAATAAAATATTTTACCTAAAAAATTTCCTATTAGGAAAATGAAGTCGAAACTGTACTAGGACTCTTTAACTCAAATTCGCCTAGGAAGATATAATCCGAGATTACCTCAAAAACTTCGAAATCTTGGAAAAACCTAAAAGTGGAATCGTCGATGCATAAGTTCAAGAAAAGGCGCGAACTGTTATAGAAAAAAAAGTAAAGGATGAATCATCGATTGCGCCATCTGTCGAAACTAGAGATTGCAATCCAGCAGTGTTTTCAATCCAGCTGGATTTTTGCTGGACCAACATCATTCCAGCTGGATCCAGCGCGGATCCAGCGTAGATGTATTTTTGGTGCAATAAAGTGTTATCTATCTATCTATCCAGCAATTTATGTTCTTTTTTAAAGAAATAAAACATTTTTTTAAATACTTAAGAAACTTTCATTATTTAGACTGGTCACTACAAATCAGCAAAACTTCTTACACATTTAGGTAATAAACTTCACTTTGATTCGGTTTGACACTTGAGATAGAGATAATTAACTTTAAATGTTTAGTTAGATTATAATTATAATGTAATCTTTAAGTTAAATAATAACAAAGGTAATTCTACTAATTAATTTATATTAATATATTATAATAATGTAAAGACAGATAATCAGTGGCTAAGTGGCTATCAGTCTTACCTGTTTTCTTATATAGGCTCTACATATCAGTCTGTAGTTATTTATAACTAATTTAACTATTTGTGTTAGTAAAGTAGTGAGTAAGTAATTAGTAGTTGTTTAGTAGTTAGTTATTATTATCACAATCACGAATCATATACATTCATATCATCATATATCTAAGATACTGATACTCATTAATTTAATTAACTATTTAACTAACTAGGTATTTTCAGTTTCTCGCTAATTTTCACAATAAAATTGCCTAGCCTAGCCCACTAACAACTTATAGAATAAAAGTTAAAAACTCTTACTTAATACAATTACAGTAGAAGTTATAAAATATTAGTCTTGAATAAAATATTTTAAAGGATTAAATAAAATTAAATCAATCACTTCTGTCATTTTTTTGACTTTTCTGGAAGTAGGATCTCAAGAAACAAATGGTATTGATGGTGTTGTCTCCTAACCTACTTCTTAATGAACTGCGCTGCGGAGAAAGCCCTTTCTGCCTCTACATTAGTTGGTTTCAGGGTCATCAAATAATCATAAATCGTCCCGTCACGTGATTCATTGACGAAACGATTGACCTTAAAGCAGAATTATACACCAGGACTAGGAAAGGAGTTACTTATTTTATTTAGCGCGAAGACACTTTATTTAGCGAGAGCGGAAAGCCAACTGGCAATTAGATCAGCAGAGGCAAAAGGGCGAGCGGTGCAGTGTAGAGAGGGGGTGTAGCACGTGCCGCACTGAACGGCAACGTCACTCTTGCCGCCGAGCGATAGCGCACGTAGCAAAGCGACAACGCCGACAACGTAGACTTTTGCGCTGGATCCAGCAATTGCAATTTCTAGTCGAGACAAAGGGTAGCTAAATGGTATATAAATAAAGAAATTAATACAAAATTAGAAAAAAAAAAACAGAACTAGGTCCAACTGTATCGGAAGGGAACCGACACGCCGCCTATTCTCAGATGCCGTCCCACTACTGCACGACGCGGGAGCTTTTGCCTGCTGCGTTTCCGCCCTGGGCCGATTCGCTCCTCCTCAGGCGACCTGGTCACCCCGGGTTCACCCGAGACCACCATATCCACGTCGCCCTTAGCCGGGACATCCGAACCACATAGCACCGCGTGAAGGTATTCTCCCCTCCTCCAGCCGTCCTCTAGTTCCGGCCTCCAGGCGGCTGGATTACAGGAACGCGCCACCGCTCCCGGCCGATGGCATCCACTTCGCAACGTCTATACCTGTCTACCTTCCGCGTTTTTCTTTCTGCTCCTTCGTTTTCTGCTCGTAAACTGTTTTATACAATTTTATGGGATGGATGGATCGATTGCTGTTTCTTAGTTTCTAGTATCCGATTTTTTAATTGAGCGAATATAATTATTGTTAACGATGGGAGATGGCGCTGCGTACTTTCTTGTCACGTGCTAACTTTACCTGTTTTCCTATGATCGATAGAAATAAAGCCTGCTGTTACAATAAATTAGAAAATTACTATTCTGTTGATTCTGTTGTACAGTAGGTTATTGTTAGTGGAACTGGGTAATTCTTTATCAGTTATTACGCTGAAGTAATGAATTATTTGAGTTTTAATACCGATGTTATTTAGACTGTTTTTACTGTTTTACTGTTTACGTTTGGTAAATAAAGTATCTAATCCAGCTGAGAAAAGTGATACGGCTCAAAAAATGCAAGTAAAAGGAAAAAATAGAAAGTCGAATCGAAATGGTAGTCATTTTAACACTTCCATATCAAAAAATTCAACAACGAATTGCTTGACTTTTCCGGAAATAAATTTAACATTACGTGTGGCTCCATTTGTTACAACATTTTATTTAAAACCTTCTTATTTTATTAATTATTACAAAGTGGAAAAAAAGCTTAATTTTGAGGGTAGAGATGAGTTTTATAAAAACAAAAAACAATGAATGAGGAGTAAGCTCTTCATTAAGTCCGATCCCATTCGATATATGACGTATGACCCCCTCGACCTTTAACCGCCAAAATTTAATAGCATTAACCTCCCTAATACATAAACCTCGCTGTAAAATATCTGAAATTAATAATAATTACTAATATAAATACTTTTTAAAATAAAATCTCGTAACAGATGGCGCAGTACACAATTTTTAACATATGCCGAGAAAGTTACGCAACTCGTTGTTGGATTTTTTTTTTGATTTTTTTTTTAATATTTTAATATAGTAATAAAATCATTTAAATGTATTTTTGGAATATATTCCATCAAGTTCGAAGGGTATCGTGCCATCAGCTAATCGTTTAAGTCCCTTTCCTCCCAATTTATTCTCTATGGTATATCAACTATATCTACCATAAAATTTATCATTTTTAAATGCTATTAACTTTTCCTCAATACTTTATCTTAAATCGTACACTTCCTTTTTTAATAGCCCGTATCTAAATTTCATGGACTGGTCTCTCTTTTAGTTTTGAGCCTGCGTGTCATCTTTAATAAATATTTTATTTTTATGGACAAAAAGAGGGTCTCCCACTAACAGAAGGCACCAAATCAATCTTTTATAAGAAAATATTTCCCCGACTGAAGTCGACACTGTACATGGGGCACCCTAATTCAAATTTGCCAGGTCCTCACGAAGCTATAACACGCCCTATTCTCATTCTTGATAGTCCAACGCTTCAGATAAGATCATGTAATTATCAATTAATAAGAAGGTTTGAGAAATGTTTAACAAATATCACTAATTTAATAATAAAGCTTTCTGAATATAAAATATGTAAATAAAATATATAAAAGATTTTAAAATATTCATCAATCGAATAGTAAAAGAAATTTTCCTTCTCGTTTGACCTCGTTCCTTTCTCATTTAAGAAAACTCTTGTCCATAAAGAAATTTTTATTTAACCTACAGAGAATGTTGCAATCAAAATAATAATAAAAATAAAAAAACCTATTTTCTAAAATCATGTTAATCGTGTTAAATAAGCTTGTAAAAAGTGTTGTCATACGGATTTATTACTATTGTTTTTACTTAAAAATTGACATATGAAAGAAGAAATCGAAAAATTGCATATAAAAATGGAGGTGTCGGTTTTGTTATTTGAAATTTTAAAATATTATTTAGCTTTATTTCTTAAAATGATTAGCGTAACTCACTGGTTGAGTTCACGGGGTATTTGACATTAACTTACCACAAAATAAGTAAGCCTACAGTGGCGTACTTATGGGGGTGATGTGTTTTATGTAATTTTTCGTCATTCCGATCGACCTTTCTACATCATCCTCCCAGATCAACCTTACTCCACTGATGGAAATATACGCCGTATACCTTGCACTGTAGTTATAATAAGGTCAGTATATTAGTTAAAGGAGCTCATAAAAAAGCTATTCTCCATTATTTATGACTTCATCTAAAGCTAATTAAATCGTCCACTTAGCGACGTATAAGACTCGTAATTAAATACGCTTACTCGTTTATTTTTTATGTTATAAATAAAAAAAACTTAATGGAAACTTATGGCAGTATTTTAGGATTAACTGCGATTTCATCTTTAAAGATTGCCTTGAAAGAATGAGATTCTTCTTTGGAGAAATTACACAATTATAACAGCTTTTAATCTCATCCTCGATACATAGCTTATATCTCTTCATTGTGCAACCTGAATTTTTAACATTTCTATTTTTTTTATGAGTTGGTTTACTTCGCTAACCCATTTCTTTACCGGCTTTTTCATTAGTGATAGCGTGTTCATAAGTTGTTCTATTTAAATAGTCGTCACAAGTTTACGTAATTTCATCCAGGTAAGTATTGCATCTTCTCATTTTTATATCAGTTAATTTAATTAATTTCGACATAATTAATACTAATTAGATACAATAAAAAAATCAAAAAACTTCGCTTAATACGAATATAATAATAATGCGTCTAATTGTTATTATAGTTTTTTTTTATATATGTATGTAATAGCACACCTCATAAGTATATAAATTACAAGATATTTATATAAATTAGAGTTTTACTGAATATTTCGTAACTTTAAAGTTTAGGGTAGCTATTTAAGTAATAATTATTAATTGTTTTATTTTTAAAAACAGAAAAGGAAAGTACATATCTCGATTCCTTTTAAGATTATAATTTGTGGAATTTTTTACTCGATTTCGGGGGACAAGTGCCTTGTTTTCTCTCCCCAAACGCCCATGGCACTAAGAAAAATGAGATGGGACGTAGGTCAATCATAAATCTACGTCCTATTCTCTTCCTAAATCCATATGAGTAAAAACAATAAACCAAATTTAAAAAAAAATTCAAGTAGAACACATAAAACAATAGAACAAATAATAGATTTTTTATTACTTATAAAAAAAAAAGTTATAATTTACAAGGCGTGTTCGAAAAGTTTCAAGAAATTTATAAAAATCTATCTCTGGGACTTTTAGAATTGGCTACACTTATACAGGGTGCTTCAATGCTAGTACTGTATAGAAGTAACTTGTTATTCCCGATGTGTAGTGGAAAATTGCCTTCTGCGTGGTTCTCCACAATATGCAAGTCGATCCTATTTTGGGGTTCTCAAAAATGTACGGTCCTACAACCAATAGCGGATCCAGAAATATTTGGGAGGGTGGAAAAAGGAAACAATGTACATTAAAAAATGAGTAAGACTTGGATAGAAACGTTTTATCGTTTTATATATTAATCAAAAATTATTTGAAATTAATAGTGCTGTCTTTCAATTTATAATCTATAAAATGAAGATATATCAGACATTATCTCAAATTTAATTTGTTTTTTTAATATTTATTTTTCATCTGAAATAATGACTTATGGGGCTTTAAAAATTTTTATTCCCTAAAATGTAAATGAACATTTACCTGTATTATAAGACCTTAACAATTAACTTACAATAATAATTTACATATAAACTTAATTACAATTAAAATTTACAGAATTTAAAGTACCGTACCATTATTGTTATCCGTGACCAAGAATAAAATCTTCAGATTTGTAGATAAAAATCCAGACAATCTTTCATTCACAAACAGCATTTTTACATTGCAAGAATCAACCAATCGATTTATAATAAACCAATGGGATAAACCAGGATATTCTACATTATATTTCAAAATCTTTTAAAAATAACTACGCCCATTCGTGATGCAATTCACAGAACAAATGTATCTTTTTACATAAAGCATGACAGAGAGGGTGCCAGATGGGCCAGAACTATTTACAAACGTAGATCCTCATTTCTCTCCAAAAATCAATAAAAATCTATAAGCAAAATCAATAAAACATAATATATATCACGCTTTTACATATATGCATTACTAACTTTTTGGCTTATTTGTATCCGGCCAATGGCCAACTAATACCTTTACTGTATTTGGATTTGCATCGAAATACATGTTTGTTTCATATAAAATAATATATATATTACTATAAGAGCCAATATTTATATTAAAGTAATTTTATTTGCTTTCAAGTTTTATAAAAAAAAATATATATATATTTTTTTCAATGTACCGTACACTATATCTAATTTCTAATGCGTTAGAATTTATTGGAGTGTTCTATTTACTCAATTAACAACGCCTTAAATGACCGATTAATATATATATAATTTAATACCAGGTGGCGACTTAATCTCTCGCCTTCGGGCCAAATTACATAGTATTTGTTTACTTAATTAGCCAAAATGTGGCCCGATAATAAATCCGACTATATTTTGCTTTCCAGGCTATGGTGTATATGTAACAAGGGAAAGTATTGGAATCGTGTCAAATTTGATCCTCCGAATTTTTTAAAAATCTCTAAGTTTTGAGACCCCCTGAATCCAAAAATGTCAAAAAAGGCATATGTATTGTGTTGTGTGTGTTGTGTGTGTGTGTGTGTGTGTGTGTGTGTGTGTGTTGTGTGTGTGTGTATTGGCCTCTATTTCGCTTAATATCTCAGGACGGGTAATGATAAAGTATCGAAATTTGACACTGTAGCTTATATATAAAGAGCATTGATGCTATTAAATTTTGGTTATGAAAGGTCAAGGGGATGGAGAGTAGAGTGTGTTTACGTGATATATCTTATGAGGGGTCAGACTTAATGAATATTTTACTTGTTGTTAGCATTTGTAGTGTTTTATAAAACATCTCTAACCTCAAAATTAAAATTTTTTACTATTTTATAATAATTAAAAATATATAAATTTGTTATAACAAAATCTCATAACACGTGGTGCCACATACAAATAGTTATTTATTTTGATTAATAATACAAATGTTGTTTTTTAAATAAAATCTTAAAATTGAATCAGTGATATGCACGCGATGACCTCAGCATATTAAGGGATGTCCGGATTCCGATGAAATTTATCGTGGACAAAGTTAGGGACAGAGTGTCACTTCTCACCCCTTACCAATACTAGCTAAAGGAAGCGTTTTTCTTTTGTTTTTATCTGATACCAAACGTCAGTTGTGTAACAGGCTTTTCTCTCTTTTCATCGATCTGGTCGACGAAAGTAAAGTTAGCACGTGACAAGAAAGTACGCAGCGTCATCTCTCATCTCTAACAATAACTAAATTCGATCAATAAAAAAATCGGATAAGGGAAACTAAGAAGCGTCGATCGATCCATCCGTCTCACAAAATTAAATGAAACAGTTTTCGAGCAGAAAACGAAAGAGGAGAAACAGAAAAGCGGAAGGTAGACAGGTATAGACGTTGCGAAGTGGATGCCATCGGCCGGGAGCGGTGGCGCGTTCCTGTAATCCAGCCGCCTGGAGGCCGGAACTAGAGGACGGCTGGAGGAGGGGAGAATACCTTCACGCGGTGCTATGTGGATCGGATGTCCCGGCTAAGGGCGACGTGGATATGGTGGTCTCGGGTGAACCCGGGGTGACCAGGTCGCCTGAGGAGGAGCGAATCGGCCCAGGGCGGAAACGCAGCAGGCAAAAGCTCCCGCGTCGTGCAGTAGTGGGACGGCATCTGAGAATAGGCGGCGTGTCGGTTCCCTTCCGATACAGTTGGACCTAGTTCTGTTTTTTTTTTTCTCTCTCTCTCTCTCTTTTAGTTAAGTTTTCATTTATATACATATATGTGTACTTTATTGCTATTCTCTGTCTCCATAGAAGGCGCGATCGACAATTCGATTCTTTAAAATCATCAGTTTCATTGACACTTTTTTTCGCCTACGCCCATAATATCAAAAATTATTTTTAAAAGTGGCTTTAAATGTACTGTACTTAAGCTGAAGTTGTATTCTAATTTGTAAAGTATAAAAACGTAATAGATAGATTGAGTTTTGTTGCTATCCCGGCTGTTATGTATACATAACAAGGGAAAGTATTGGAATCGTGTCAGATTTGACTCTCTGAATGTTTTGCAAATCTTCCTGAACCCAAAAAAGAAAAATGTTTTTTAAATTTTTGTGGATATGTATGTATGTGTGTGTTGGCATCTATTTCATTTAATATCTCAGGAAGGGGTGAAGATTAAGAAACGAAATTTAGCACTGTAACTTGTGTATAAGAGGCATTGATGATATTAAATTGTGGTGCTGAAAGGTTAAGGGGAGGGTGTCACGTGTCATATCTCACGTGGGGTCGGGTTTAATAACGATTTTACATGTTGCAAGCATTTAGAAATTTTTATAAAACTCGTCTCTATCCTCAAAATTGAGTCCTTCACTTTTTTGTAATTGAAAAATATATAAAATCTTTATAACCAAATCTTATAATAGATGGAGCCATATATAATTTTATTTACAGTATTTATTTATGATTAGTAATTAAAAATTATTATAATCGAGAATTATCAGTTATTTATTATATTTGCTAATATACATCTAATATTAGCTATAATATAAAATAATATTTAGTACGATATTAAATCTGCATAAATTGATTAAAATATTAATAAGTTATAGGCCTACACAGTTTCTCTATAATTATTTAAAATTTTTTCTATTGCAGAACCGCCATGAAACTAAATTTTATTAACAGTTATTTATCAATACAGTTTAAGACGTTGGGAATTTATATTGCCAATTATCCTAGTTACTTTATTACCATTCCTATATTTGTATCCGTAATACTTGCTACGGGTCTTCAAAAATGGCATGAAAATAACAATGTAAAATATCTTCTCGCTCCCGAGAACACGAGACATATTAAAGAAGAAGCTGTCATAGGAAAATTATTCCCAATGAATTTATCCTCGAATGCTAGGATGGAAAGAATGAATAGAGAACCGTGTTTTGCGGTTGTTCTAATTACAGCCAAAGACAAAGGATCCATTCTTCGCCAGCATATATTTCAAGAAATCTTTCTTCTAGACAAAATCATTTGGAATATAACTACTACAGGGATTAAAAATATGAAATACGAAGATCTTTGTGCAAGAAATAATAAGAAGTGTTTCGTTAATTCTATACTTTCGCTTAAAGAGAAGATAGAAAATACGAATAAAGGAAATTATTCTATAAAATATCCTTTAGGTAGAGAAGGAAAATATGATATTCATTTCAATAGTGTATATCTAGGAGGAGTCGAATTGGATAATAACAATAACGTAATGAGCGCGAAGGCTTTGAGGTTATTTTATTACTTGAATGACGATTCAGTTTATCGAAAAAGAAATGCAAAGAAATGGTTAACGAGATTCTTGGATACTATGGAATCGATTACTACCCAGTTTATAACTATTGATAGATACACTTCGATTTCTATTGATCAAGAATTCAGCGCGGTTGTACATCGGATATTTCCTCGAATACCTTTAGCAATAATAGCAATATTAATATTTTCGATATTAACTTGTTTATATAATAGTTGGATAGAAAGCAAACCGTGGACTGGAGCGATAGCTCTGACTTCGGGTGGATTGGCTCTGATTTCATCGTTCGGCTTGATCATGTACTTTGATGTACCGTTCATTGCTTCGGTTGGATCCATTCCTTTCTTAATTTTAGGTAAATATAAATATTTTTATGTTTTGTTAAGAATAAATAAAAATTGTACATAAATAATAATAAGTATTTCCTTTCAAAGCACTCTTAATGAAAGATTTTAATGAACCATTCAGGTTTGGTTTTGGTTTTATTTGTTTACGGCAACATGGCCGATCTGCCGAGTGAGATGCTTTCGGAAGGACTTCATATGGGAAATTGGCCCCTAGTTAAACGTGAAGAAAACCCGAAAAATCCACCTGGCCAGACCGTTGGCAAGGCTTAAATCCACGACCAAATACTAATGTTTAATGGTTTTATTCACTAGGCCATCGATGAGCTCTTCGGCCATTCAGTCATTTTTAAAATTAAGTCTTTTTTTATTAACAATTGCTAATAATTATGAAAAATGTTTTTATATGTCGGCCATCCGGCCGTCTCATTCACTGTGTATTGAAATGCATGCCTTAGGCTCACCTCCTTTACATTTAACTGCAGTTACTTCTATCTCTCATGCTTTGTCTTCGTATCGCAGAAATTTTCTTAAATGTCTTTAATTTCCTGCTTCTTTGCTTATTTATATATGATTAACAACACAAATACATAACCACTACTCGTAGTGGGAAAGGAGGATACTCAGAGGAGCATAACGAAGGCCTTTGTTATGAAATTAAAATATGAAAAAGGACTACAATTCACTGCATATATTTGCATTTATCTTAAACTTTATTTTCTTAAAGAATTTATATTTCAGGTATAGGCATGGATGATGCATTTGTATTTTTAGCTGCTTGGAAGAGAACCGATTCAAAGAAAAGTATCCCCGAAAGACTTGGACAAGTTTATTCTGAATCAGCAATTTCTGTGACTATAACTTCTATTACTAATTTTACAGCATTTTTATCCGGACTTTTTACACCTTATCAAATGGTGAGGTATTTTTGTTTATTTGCATCAGTAACAATTTTATTTTGTTATATTTATCAATTGACATTTGTTGGAGCATGCATGGCTCTTTGCGGATATCTAGAAGAGAAAAAGAGACATTCTTTAATATTTATAAAGTTGGATGAACCCAAAGGTAAAAATTGCTCTTATGTAAATGTATATATGAAAATATAAGTGAGAAAATATATCATTACTACTTATTTTCAGAAAATCGATTATGGTTTCGAAGAATCTTTTGCACAAATCAAGCCTGGAAATCCGAAAACAATAAATTAAATTCTGTTTCAACAATTTGGGATGGGCTCGGTAACATTTTAACGCCTTGGTCCAGCAAAGTTATCGTTTTGTTGATATTTTCTTTTCATATAGCTGTGGGATTTTGGGGAATTACGCATGTAGATGTTGTAGGAAATGCTTCTCAATCCACTGCATCCGATTCATATTTGCTGCAATACTTTCGGAAGACATTTACCCATTTTTCTAATTATAAAAATAGGTTTCAGATAGTTATTAATCAAGAAATTAATTACGCGGATGAAAAAATTCAGATTCAAATTGAGAAAATTCTGTCGGATTTGAAAGCCAATGATCTAATAGAAGATTCTCTAACGGAGTCGTGGCTCAGATCGTACATAACATTCCTGAATCACGAAAAGATGTCGTACTTTCTGAAGGATTACGATACCAGCAAGAAGAGTGATTTTATTAAAGTATTAAGACAATTTTTCCTTCGTCATCCCGCTGCACAACGTTTTCGCAATGATATCGCTTTCAATTCGAACCATAGTGCCATAATAGGGAGCAGGTTCTTATGCCAGACTAAAGTCACAGAGAATGAAGAAATCGATATCATTACGTTACAAAAGACAAGAACTATTGTGGAAAAGGCACCATTCGAAGCATTCCCATACATATTTTATAATTATTTTGCCGATGATGTAGATTTACACGTAAAATTCACGGTTAAAATGTTAATTAGTGTAGTCGTCATTATAATTATCATTTGTTTTATATTTATGCCCGATGGTATCACTATTTTTTCGGTGGCTTTTTCGGTAATCTCTACAGAAATCTGCACATTAGGTTACATGGCCCTATGGAATGTCGAATTGGCACAAGTGTCAATAATTATTTTAATTATGTGCGTTGGATATTCTGTAGATTATGCCGCTCATTTATCCCATTTTTACAGAGAAACTAAGAGTACGGATCATAATTTGAGGCTTCGTAACACTATCAATTCTGTCGGTGTGGCCATTTTCCAGGGTAGCATTACTACCATTATATCAGTATTACCCTTAGCGTATCCCTTAGCTTATATATTTGTTGCTGCATTTAAAATCATATTTCTAGTAATTTTGTTTTCGGCCATTAATGCTTTAGTTTTCTTACCGGTTCTCTTAACAACGTTAAATAGTATTAAACAAAGCATGGGTGATAAAAATAACAATGCCAGCACCGGTATAAGTGAGAACGTGACAAAAAGTATCCAATCGACGAAAAATATCGATGGAAATATAAATGTAGGTTTTTGTCCCTCCAAGGAATTCTAATTAATTAATTAAAATCTGATTCTCCAGTTAAAATCACTGATAATATCATCAACCTTAAACGTAACCTAATCACGTGAAGAGAATGAGTTTATGCAAATAAAAATATATTAAAGTATACTATGAGAAATGTAAATGTTTATTACATTATTGATTTATTTAATTCTATAGTGCAATTAGAGTTTACTATCATTGTAACTAACCCCCAGGAATTTTTTGGGAGTGGTCTGTCCAGAATATGACGGGCCTCGTCTTTCACCCCATGGTAGAGCCTGGTCGAACCCACTGTGAGCTTGAAAAAACGTCCTCAATGCCTATAGAGCGGTTTAAAAAATTCGATGCAAATGTAAAAAAAATTACTATTTTATGGAAAATTTCTTATTCAAATCTTGATTCTATAAAAAATTTTAATATTAAAACGTTTTATAATTAATCGTAGGATTTTTCTCATGTATTTTTTAAAAAAACTCTGCTCTGTGAGCACTAAGAGAGCTTTTTAAATCATATCCATTTTGGGTTCGGCTAGGCCCATAATAGAGGTGGCCATGACATACAGAATTTAAAAAACTATGCTAAAAATGGAAACCATTTTTACTACTTCAGTATTAAATCTCAAATAATGCTTTTGAAATATTATATTTTCTTCGGCGTAATAAATAATAAAGAATTAACCAGTTACACTAACAATAAAGTACAACAGAAACAATAGACTAGTAATTTTCTAATTTATTGTGAAAAATTCGATCGGAAATACGATTTAAAAAAAGCATTTTTAACTTTTTTTTAAATCTGACATCAAACATCAATTATAAAACAGCAGGCTTTTTTTCTATTGATCACAAGAAAATAGGTAAAGTTAGCGCCTGACAAGAAAGTACGCAGCGCCATCTCCCATCGCTAGCAATAACTAAATTCGATAGACTGCGTCTGTGAATAAGCGGCGTGTCGGTACTAGGGTTTCTCAAACGGGATCCCGGGATCACGGTTGTTTTTTTAACCCGGGAAATCCCGCAAATTTCTTAAAAATTTATTTTTTTCTTATTTTGTGTTAAGATTAAGGAAATTTTGCCAATAGAAAGTATAAAGAACTCATAAACTGTCAGAATACATTTGTATTTATTAATTTTAAACCTACTTATTAGTTTTTTTTAAAATTTTTGCTCGTATGGCATGTCACAAATGGTCAATAATCAATACGTAGCTTATTTGTGGCAGGACTCTGAAAAGTCTTTACTTGTCAGAACCTGTATTATCTGGAATAATTGTGCTTACGCTGTCTTAATTTTTAACCATGCCCAGTAACTTCAATGACTGCGTAACGCCAGGTTGTGCAAATTGGGCAACGATACAAACGAGTACGAAGTCTGCAAATATGAAGTGTTTCTTTATAAACCCGATTATTAAAGACGAACGAACTGTCGAATTATTTGGCTATAACCTCGATGTTTCTATTAAGGCAGCAGAGGTAGACAAATCAAGAATACTAGAGAACAAAAGAAGTACTACGATCTCGAAAATGAACTAGAAATCTTCCAGGCTATGGGTGAAAAAACACAACACCTGTCTTCTCTTAAATGCATTAAAAACGATTCCACTCACATGAATTGAATCGGAAAGGGCATTCTTGGTAGCAGGCTTTTCATTAGTTAAATAAGAACCAGATCGAGTAAATGGAGTATTGACCATCTTTGCTTTTTAAAATCTTATTATAAAAATGTACAATAATATTTTGTATTATGTTTCATTTAAATCACGAAAATTACCTTTTAAGTTTATTAATTTTTTTTAATTTCAACTCAATTCAAAGCTTTTTTATTGTTGTGTATGCGATTTCCAGCAAACTGTAATAAATTTTTTCTATTTGTGAAAATTTCTACCTAATTCAAAGGTAATTTTTAATGTATATCTTACACAGCATTATTAATGTGATTTTGGAGGTTGCAAATTACTTTAAAACATGAAAAATAATTATATCATTTGATTTCAAAATATTTTGTATATCTTAAATATAATTAATTCTATCCTGGAATTTCCTGGAATCCCGGTAAACAGTTCACTTTTTTCCCGGAATCCCGGGACAAGCAAACGACCGGGAAATGAGAAACACTAGTCCAGGGATGAGCAACACGTGACCCGTTAAACATGTTTATGCGGCCCGCCAAGCATTTCTATAATTGAATTTATTTTATCGACTTTCTCCCATCAATATATTGTTATAAAATTAATTATAATAAAATGGTAGTACATACTAAACCGAAACAATTTTTTGTGACGAGTTACTCACTTGTCGGCGACTTGTTCAAACATGCAATACGAACGCGCCGCGTCTGTGCTTGTTTGTGTTTGCTTCTGTCACACAATCAGTCAGACTGGTAAGCTGTTAACTAGCAATTTTAGCAATTCTTGTGTTTCTTGAAAGGCGTGAGTACAATATTATTGTCAAAAAGATAATATTAGAGTTTTTTTATTCAAAATTAAGTTTTCTTACAAATTTTTTTAACTTTCAAATTTTTAATCCATAATAGCATGTCGGAAAAGCAAAAAAAAAAAAAAAAAAAAAAAAAACGGAAGGTTGCGGATGAGCACAGGCATTTCCAAGAAAAGTGGAAATTTGATTATTTTTTCACTTTCGTCAAAGATAAAGCTGTATGCTTAATATGCTCAGAGACTGTGTCGACATTAAAAGAATATAACATAAAAAGGCATTACGATACAAAACATGAACAACAATATAAAAACTCAACAGGACAACTCCGGATAGATAAGTTTAAACAAATGGAGAAAAACTTGGGAAACCAACAGGCTATTTTTAAAAATCAAGCTATTTTATCAAATACGGCAGTAAAGGCAAGTTTTGTTGTCAGTCAAATACTGGCAAAAAAAATGAAACCCTTTACAAATGGAGAGATGATAAAAGAATATCTGACTGCTGTTGCAGAAATAGCATTTCCTGGTATAATAAATATTATTTCAAACATTAGTTTATCAAGATTCACCATTGCAAGGAGAATTGAAGACTTGTCCGAGAACATAGCAACAACGCTTCGTGAACGCATTGCAAAATTCGAATACTGTTCTTTGGCACTTGATGAGAGTTGCGATATTATCGATACAGCACAACTGGCTATATTTTTACGTGGTATTGACACCAAATTTAATATTACCGAAGAATTGTGTTCACTGATTCTAATGCAAGGGACTACAACTGGCAAAGACCTGTACGATGAACTAAAGTCTGTGTTGGAAAATTTTTCAATTTCATTAGAAAAGATTATTGGTATATCGACAGATGGAGCACGAGCAATGTCAAGCATGGAGGTAGGAGTATCGGGAAGGCTATTTCAAGACATTAAGAAGGTCGCAGGAAGGGAAATATTCGTTAACCACTGCATAATTCACCAGGAAAATTTGTGTGCGAAAAGATTGAGTTTGCCAAATGTCACAGTACCAATAATTAAACTAATCAATTTTATAAAGTCGCGCGCGTTAAATCACCGTGAATTTAAAGAATTCCTGAAAGATTTAAAAACTGAATATGGCGACGTGGTTCTTAATACCGAAGTACGTTGGCTTAGTAGAAGTGCAATGCTAAAAAGAGTATACAACTTAAAAAGCGAAATACAATTGTTCTTGGATATGAAGGGATATGCCTTTCCTCATTTCGGTAATAAAGAATGGATGTGCGATTTTGGATTTCTTATCGACATGACTCAGCATCTCAATGATCTTAATGTGGAACTTCAAGGCAAAGGACAGTTTATTCACAATTTGTATGATAAAATTCAGGGCTTTGAGCGCAAATTAAAATTGTGGAAACAGCATCTTTTGCAGAATAATGTGTCTCACTTTCCACATTTACAAAAAGAAAACGTTACTACTTCTCAAAAATACGCACAATATATAGACATTTTAATCAACGAATTTCAATTACGATTCCAAATGTTCAAAGCTGAGAAGACAGCGGTTTCCATGAAAATGTTTTCCTCGCCATTTAATATCGATGTGGGTACAGTTCCCGAAGACTTTCAAGTGGAAGTGATTGACATGCAGAATAATACCGATTTAAAAAATATATTTTTCTCAGTAAACATCGAAAATTTTTATAAATCTTATGTGAGCCCTGAGAAATTTCCGCTTTCGACGAAAAATGCAAAGCAACTGATGTCTCTGTTCGGAAGTACGTATGTTTGCGAACAATTATTTTCAACAATGAAATTAATCAAAAATGACCACCGATCAAGACTGAGTGATGCACGATTAGAAAGCTGCGTACGTGTAGCTACCTCATCAATTCCGGCTGATATTGATCAGCTTGTATCGAAAAAACAGTGCCAAATTTCTCATTAAAAATTTCAAGTAAATTCGTTTTTCTGTTCTTTTCTTGTTTGTTTTTATTTTGCATTAAAATTTGTATATGAAATCTTTACTTTTTTTAAAATTTTATATTTTTTTATTCTAATGTTTATTATAAATAAAGTTTTGTAAATTATTAATAAGTGTTACTTTATGTGCGGCCCGGCAAAAAATTTTAGAATTTAAATTGGCCCGTTGATTAAAAAGGTTGCTCACCCCTGCACTAGTCGATACCCTTCCGATACAGTTGGACCTAGTTCTGCTCTTTTTCCCCCTTGTCTTGTCTTGTCTTGTCTGAGGGTTGATATGGAGATTTCAGCTTCTTGGCTATGTTCTCCGATAGGCTGCCGCTTTTTCCCCCTAATTCAGTATTAATATATATATATATACAGTACAGTATATACCATTTAGCTACTCTTTGTCTCGACAGATGGCGCAATCGATGATTTATTCTTTAACTGGTAGATGTGACAAAATTTGGAATAAACGTAGCATTCCTTTCAAAGAAAAATTGTCGCGTTGTATGTAATGAAGTCATAAAGATTTTTCTTTGTCTTCATTAATTACAACTTACTTTATTACAACGCGAAAATATCATGGCGTGTGATACGAGCGAAAGTTTCAAAGTTCGATGAACACTTGGGGACAAAGTCGAACGGAAGTGTAAAGTTGATTAACCAATCAAATTAACAAGACCGAAAAGAAAAATACTTAAATGTTATTACAGCATTTAAATTGTAAATGTATGAAATCTTGGAATTTTCAAAAATTTAAAATGGAATCAGTGATATGCACGCGATGACCTCAGCAGATTAAGGGATGTCCGGATTCCAATGAAATTTATCATGGACAAAGTTAGGGACCGAGTGTTACTTCTCACCCCTTACCAATACTAGCTAAAGGAAGCGTTTTTCTTTTGTTTTTATCTGATACCAAACGTCAGTTGTGTAACAGGCTTTTCTCTCTTTTCATCGATCTGGTCGACGAAGGTAAAGTTAGCACATGACAAGAAAGTACGCAGCGCCATCTCTCATCTCTAACAATAACTAAATTCGATCAATAAAAAAATCGGATAAGGGAAACTAAGAAGCGTCGATCGATCCATCCGTCCCACAAAATTAAATGAAACAGTTTTCGAGCAGAAAACGAAAGAGGAGAAACAGAAAAGCGGAAGGTAGACAGGTATAGATGTTGCGAAGTGGATGCCATCGGCCGGGAGCGGTGGCGCGTTCCTGTAATCCAGCCGCCTGGAGGCCGGAACTAGAGGACGGCTGGAAGAGGGGAGAATACCTTCACGCGGTGCTATGTGGATCGGATGTCCCGGCTAAGGGCGACGTGGATATGGTGGCCTCGGGTGAACCGGGGTGACCAGGTCGCCTGAGGAGGAGCGAATCGGCCTAGGGCGGAAACGCAGCAGCCAAAAGCTACCGCGTTATGCAGTAGTGGGACGGCATCTGAGAATAGGCGGCGTGTCGCTACCCTTCCGATACAGTTGGACCTAGTTCTGCTCTTTTTTTTCTAATTTTGTATTAATTTCTTTATTTATATACCATTTAGCTACCCTTTGTCTCGACTAGGGATTGCAATTGCTGGATTCCTCATCCAGCAAACCAGCTGGATCCAGCGCATTCTTCAGCCTGCTGGATCCAGCGCAAAAGTCTACGTTGTCCGCTTTGCTACGTGCATCGCTATCGCTCAGCAGCAAGAGTGACGTTGCCGTTCAGTGCGGCACGTGCTACACCCCCTCTCTACACTGCACCGCCTGCCCTTTTGCCTCTGCTGATCTAATTGCCAGTTGACTTTCCGCTCTCGCTAAATAAAGTGTCTTCGCGCTAAATAAAATAAGTAACTCCTTTCCTAGTTCTGGTGTATAATTCTGCTTTACGGTCAATCGTTCTGTCAATGAATCACGTGACGGAACGATTTATGATTATTTGATGACCCTGAAACCAACTAACGTAGAGGCAGAAAGGGCTTTCTCCGCAGCGGGATATATATGCAGTTCATTAAGAAGTAGGTTAGGAGACAACACCATTAATACCATTTGTTTCTTGAGATCCTACTTCCAGAAAAGTCAAAAAAATAACAGAAGTGATTGATTTAATTTTATTTAATCCTTTAAAATACTTTATTCAAGACAAAACTAATATTTTAAAACTTCTACTCTAATTGTATTAAGTAAGAGTTTTTAACTTTTGTTCTATAAGTCAGGGGTGGCCAACAAGTCGATCGCAATCGACCGGTCGATCACGATGCCAATTTTGGTCGATCGCTCGCGATGTCTTGACTTAATGTGTTACACTTTGTAACTGAATGCAACGCGTGAATGTAACGCGCAAAAGCAACAATATGCATGCAGTTATGACTGGACTCGTAGAAAACACAGCCATTTAGCTTGAATATTTGACACTGTCATGCGGTAGCTTCTTTTCTTTAGTATTAACAATATTATTATTATTAATCAATATTGTTTATCCACGGTGACAACGTTGAGTTTCAATTTTTCATTTGTTTAAAATGTAAGTACCTGTTCTTTATGTTTTAAATTAAATTATGGCTTTTCTTACCTATCTATTTACTTGATAAGTGAGCGTTTTCGGCAACAGACCTCTATATTTTTGGATTTTTGGAAATACGTCAATTGAGAAAAATATCCCAGAATCACCAAATGTAGCAAATATATTTATTCCTGTTTCGGAACTACATACGCGTGTGAATTGGCATTTTCATACTTAAAGTTAACGAAGACTAAACATTTTGTCCGGACTGATTCCCATACTGAAGAATCATTATTATTATCTTTGTCAGGATATACACCTAATTATGTTTCCTTGGTAAGAGACGTGCAAACTCAGTCCTCCCATTCATGTAACGTAATAAAATAAATTCTAAATCTGTCTTCATCAGCAGCTAATTTGAATTAATAAATATTGTTAGTAATTACTCATGTTGTTTTAATTCCCCCGGACGTGAGTATTTTGGCCCGTTAAATAATTACGTTGTTTTTTACGTAGGTAGATATACAGGGTGTTTTAGTACAAAGAGCACTCCTCCGAGCTATTGATAGATTAGCAAAAAATAAGTCTAAAAGTCTTATATCATTCTTCCATGATAAATTTTCCTCGCCCAAAAAAAAAAAAAAAAATCGCGAAAGTAAAATCTTATAATCAAATTATCAGCCGTACTGTGCAGTTTTATAACAACTTTTTCAAGTTTACGAACAAATAGTACCACAATTTATACATTGTAATTGATAAAAAAAATTAAGTTATATTTTAAGTTAATAAAAATCTATCTTGAAAGTGTTGAAAAATCGATTTTTTTAGGTGCCGCCTGTACGGAATGAACTCATAACTGCAAATATCAAAAGTTGGGTCTGGAAATTTATTTTCTTTATGAGCATATATCTTGAAAGCTTAATAAATGATTTAAAAAATAAGAAAAATATATGTTCAAAACTATTTTTTATCTACCCATAGTTCGCGGGAGTGCACCTTGTACTGAAGCACAGTGTATAAACATAGTATGCATTTCACACCCCCTCGCCACTTAGACTATGCCTACGACAACAAGTCGATCGCGAGACATTTTTACAATAAAAAGTAGATCTTATGTACACAAAAGTTGGCCACCCCTGCTTTAAGTGGTTAGTGGGCTGGGCTAGGCAATTTTATTGTGAAAATTAGCGAGAAACTGAGACTACCTAGTTAGTTAAATAGTTAATTAAATGAATGATTATCAGTATCTTAGATATATGATGATATGAATGCATATGATTCATGATTATGATAATAATAACTAACTACTACACAACTACTAATTACTTACTCACTACTTTACTAACACAAATAGTTAAATTAGTTATAAATAACTACAGACTGATATGTAGAGCCTATATAAGAAAACAGGTAAGACTGATAGCCACTTAGCCACTGATTATCTGTCCTTACATTATTATAATATATTAATATAAATTAATTAGTAGAATTACCTTTGTTATTATTTAACTTAAAGATTACATTATAATTATAATCTAACTAAACATTTAAAGTTAATTATCTCTATCTCAAGTGTCAAACCGAGTCAAAGTGAAGTTTACTACCTAAATGTGTAAGAAGTTTTGCTGATTTGTAGTGACCAGTCTAAATAATGAAAGTTTCTTAAGTATTTAAAAAAAATGCTTTATTTCTTTAAAAAAAAGAACTATAAATTGCTGGATAGATAGATAGATAGATAACACTTTATTGCACCAAAAATACATCTGCGCTGGATCCGCGCTGGATCCAGCTGGAATGATGTTGGTCCAGCAAAAATCCAGCTGGATTGAAAACACTGCTGGATTGCAATCTCTAGTTTCGACAGATGGCGCAATCGATGATTCATCCTTTACTTTTTTTTCTATAACAGTTCGCGCCTTTTCTTGAACTTATGCATCGACGATTCCACTTTTAGGTTTTTCCAAGATTTGGAAGTTTTTGAGGTAATCTCGGATTATATCTTCCTAGGCGAATTTGAGTTAAAGAGTCCTAGTACAGTTTCGACTTCATTTTCCTAATAGGAAATTTTTTAGGTAAAATATTTTCTTATAAAAGATTGGTTTGGGTTCCCTATCGATGGGGCCTTAGGCTTTTGACCGTTTTGCCCATAGGATGACGTGCCACTTAGTTACTTGTATTCTTTTAAATGTGGAGATTTATATGGACATTTTCTCCAATGTTAAAATGGCTGCTACTTCCATTGAACTTTCTGTTTTTTTTTTCCTAAAAATCTGCATTTTTTGAACTACGTCACATTTTTTGTTTGGGTGAGATACAGTATTTAGAAAACCGTACTAAAATGTAAGCAGCAGGAGCAGAGGAGGCACGGCAGAGATGAAGGGATACCAAAATTTCAAACTTGTTATATAGGCGAACTAATAAATTAATAGAAAAATGTCACATACGACTATGAGTTATATTATCACGTGTATTGAACATTTTTCTATGGATCGTTTTTAAAAATTTTCCCGGAATAGATTGTTGATGTGTTACAAATGTCACCGTGCAAACCGTCTTAATCGAACCACTACTGGCAACGATAGATTTTCATTACTGTCTGCACTGTGAATTTAGTGTTGTCACCTGTAAACACTAGAACAAAATAGCATTATATTCCACTGAAATGCTTTAATCAAAACATCTTTGAATTATATCACGACAAAATATTTTATTTAATAAAGTAAATAAATATACATAAAACAATATTTGTATACGTATTTATTATTTAATAATTAACAACATAAATCGACACTTCAATCTTTGACATTTTTTATGTCGTGCACAGATGGAAAACGAACGAATCATATCCGAATGGTTCATGCAGGTCATAAAAATACCGTATTTCTCTTCAAACATATAACTGTAGTAATCTTTCAGCACACTAAAGTTAATAAAAAATGACCTCATATCTTTCATGATCCAAGAACGATTGTATGCAGGGGCGGATCTACATAGGGACTAACTAATAGGACTCAAGCCCTGGGCCTCTAAGTGTCAATGGCCCACTTATAATAATAAATTTTAATACTTTTTCATTAACAATGAGCTATTATCGTATAGTAAAAATATTATAATATAATAATAATGATAATTTATAGTATTATTTGTATTAACAAAAAATGGGGCTCTGTCGAACTTCAATAAGCCCTAGGCCCTAAAAAACCTAAATCCGCCCCTGATTGTGACCAATGGATTTTACGTGATTTTGGATAGTTGGATGCAGTAATACGAAGTATGTCACAACTGTACTATGTTAGAATCGCTCTCATATTTAAATTTCACAGCAATATAATCAATAGACGATGATTATCAGATGAGCGCCCATTGCTTAAACTTATTTTCGGATTAAATTATATTATGCCGATTCGGATAACTTACAAATTCGTACAGACTCTTCTTGTTAGTCATCGATTGATTACATCTATAGAACATTGCGCAAGCTTTAGAAATATTTTAAGTTATTGGGCTGTTGCTTAGAATTTTTAAACTAGATTTCAGTTCATTAAAGCTTGACGCTATTGACTATATAGCCGTCATCAATCTTATTGCCAGATGTAATTCGTAATTAAGCTGGCTAGCGTGACTAAAGAATGGGATTCTCGTATATAATACACGAAATTTTACAACTTTTAACATTAAAAATGTACTGTGTTTTCTACTTTAAAAATATGGTATAAATTGTAAGATGTGGGCATCATACTATAATATCCGCGATATTCGAAAAACGGAACATACATTGTCCTATAAAATTGTGGGTGCTGAAATAAACACGCTCCAATTAATTTGAACTCGAGTTTTGGTTTTCATTGATTTCGTCACCATTGTGGCTTGCCCAAACCTGATAATAGACAGGGAAGAAGGACTTCTTAAGACTCATATAATGAGAGTTACAAGATACAGTTTTATTAATAGTGTTGTTAGATAGTTAACTGATCATAAATATATAAATCATCAATTAGATTGGTAAAATTATAATCGCGATCAATTGATTCACATTTACATCAATTTAATGTTAACGAATTAAATTAATGGGTGAAGAGATAATGTCAAGTTGGCGTAAAAGGGTGCGAACAATTAAATAAACACGAGATTTTTAATTTATTTTCTGCCAAAAAGTAACATTCAATACAAAAAGTTTAAAGAATTCATTTGAAATTGATTTCAGTAAAAGTTTTAAGTTTTAAAGAATTAAAATATATAACACTGATGTTGTTATTATTACTGTATTAAACTTTATAAAGATGAAATATTGCATTTTAATAAAATTAATACTGCTAACAGTTATTTAATGAAAATTGAATTTTTATTTTCATTAAATAACTATTTAAACTTTGAACCTTAAAGTTTAAATTACGTAATCGAAGAATCATCGTAGAGGACAGCGCGTGAGACAGTTCGAATTGGAAAATATCTTCATTCGGTTAGCAACGAATAAACGAAGCGGTTATCATGAGTGAGGGATCTCGTAAAAAAGAAGAATTTTGTGGTGAAGAACCCGTTGATCTTCCCAACATCAAGAAGATAAAGTCAGAGAGAAGTGAGAAGGGAGTCTGTATTTGCATTAAACCGATGAAGGGCCAGAAAAAAAGGATTAGCCGAAGAAAGAAAAGTCGAACGAAATCGAAACGCTCCCGCAGTTGCAAGCCTAAGAAGAGGAAACGGGTATCGAAGAGGAAGAAATCCGTGAGGAAAAAAAGGAAGATTTGTTAAATCCGGTAGTCAAATAGGAATTCGTTGCCACGAAAAAGGCCCCAATTGCTGATTTCTTGCAAATCAGCAAACGAACGGCTCTTTTCAGAGCCATTTTTTCTTGGCAAAGAGGAGCTTAATCGTACCGTTTAGAATATAATTTAATATACGTAAACGTCAAAAATTTAAATATTAATTTAATATAAATTTAAAATTTCTAATGAAAAGTTTTCGAAATATTATTTTAAAATGTTCGATTTTTCGTTCCATTTACTTTTTATATAAATTTTATAAAAAAAATTTAAAAACCAAGAATGTTCTTCGTTTTGATTGAATGTTAAATATTTGCAATTTCTAATGTTTTCCGTTGCCGAAAATATTAGAAGCATTTCAAATTGAAAATCTATTGAAATAGATTTTCAATTTGAAATGCTTATCCTTCCATTATCCTTCCATTATCCTTCCGTTATCCTTCCATTAAAAATGGCGAATACGTTTGAAATCAACGTTCTATAATGAAATTCATAGAAAAGAATTCTGTTCTGTATATTATTCCCTGCGTCACTGGTGAATTCAAATTAATTTAAACTGTGACTTTCCGTTAAATAAAAGCAAAAGACTTTTTTTGAAGACTTTTCGGTTAGTACTACTATAGAACTTAGCAGATTGTGACCAGGGGTGGATCTACATAGGAACTAATAGACTAAAGCCCCAGGCTCCGAAAAACCTATATCTGCCCCTGATTGTATGGACAAAGTTTGTTATTTGTTGAGAGTCCCTCTCAATAAGTTGCCAAAAGTATTAATTTTGATGACGTAATCCCTCAATTTGCGATAACGAAAGCTCAAAAAATCAAACTAACCTAAAACCATTCTTAATAATAAAAAGTTGTGTTATTCGTATATTATTTTTGCATTTATAATTATGTATTTATCGTTTTAACGAAACTGAAACTAATAAAGCATTGTTGTAATCTATAATAATATTTTGTACTTTTTATCTTGTATTTAAATATAATTTGAATTCATTATATTAATAAATATTGCTTTTTACGATTTTAGGATTTGTAACAGACTAATGAAAGGCTTATTCTTATTGTGATCATGTGACCTTAAATCGCCATTTTTCTTCCGAACAACGTGTTAGCCAGATCGGAACGAAAGTTTGGTGGATTAATTTTGTCGTCTCTACCTTTGTTGTCTGAAAACAAATTAAAATTAATCAAAGTTTAGTATATTAAGAACATTTAGACAATATTTCGAATAACGATATACTGTTTATTTGTATTAATCTCAAGTTTATAAGTTTTATGCCAGTTATATACTGATATTTGTTAGTTAAGTACCAAGTTATTGTTTAGTTTAGCTTATTTTACACTGTAATAATTATACAAATCTACTTTATTTCAATAAAAAGTAGTGTAAATTACAGCAGATTTGTAATTTAGAACATAAATTATATAAAATAGAATTTGATATTGAAATGATTGGTGAAAAATATATTTTAATTATACAGTATTTGTCATAAGCCACTTATAATAAATTATTATTTTAGTTTAGTAAATAATAATAATAACATGTAAGTAAGATGTGTATTGTGCAAGAATTAAGTCGTTTTATAAATATATCCCACAGTAGAATACATTTAATATTCTATAAACACACATATACAGTGGAGTCCGCAAAAGTCGATACCCGGATAACTCGACACCATCGGTTAAGTAGTCACTTTTCTGTGGTCCCGACCGACTTACATAGGAATTAATGTTAAAAAACTCCGGTTTACTCGACACCGTTTTACTCGTCACCACTGGATAAGTCGACATACTTTTGCTGTCCCACACTCCGATAAGTCGTCACCCCCTCCCGAAAAAATGAATTCATTCCGAACTCATTTTTTTTCAGGAGGGGACTCAATTTATTTATTAATATATAATTAATATATTTAATAATATATATGTATATACATATTAATAAAAATGCCTTAACCTTTTATGTATTTTTATGTATAAAATAATAACAGATAAACAAAAAGAAAATATACAATCTTCGTCAGTGTTTCTCAAAGTGGGCGATAACGCCCCCTTGTGGGCGATGAGTAAATCTAGGGGGACGCTGGAGGCAGGGTACTGAACGTTGATCAAAGGTAAAAGTTTCCTTTTCTCTGTCAAACGGATAAGAGTAAATTTTTTGAATAAAAACAATATTTTTAATGTCAATAAAATATACAATTTTGCCGCTCATAGCGGTGGTGACCCGACCCTAAACACTAGGAAGTTCGGTCGTGGCTTCGCGCCGCGACTCGGACAGGCTGGCTGCTGGGAGTTTTCCGGGTTTTCTCCTAGCCAAAACAACTGAATAGGAGGCCAGTTCTCCATAAAAGTCCTCCTGGAAGGCACGGTTTTCCCTCGCGTACGTTTAGGCCGTGAGATAAACGGCTGGCTCTTCAGTCGCATAGCGATCACAACATTACTCTTCGGAGGAAAAAGCGCCCAAGGCTAGAACCTCCATATGAACATCGACAAAGACAAAGACAAAGACAAAATATTCAATTTAAAACCAATTACTGAAATTATGAAAATTGACATTTATGTCGACACACTTGAAAATGAATTCAAAAAAATTAAACTTTATTTAAGATTTTATGAAGCCCCTGATAATACTTGTGATTTATGGACCCAAATAGCAGAAATTAAAAATTTCAACGACGAGTATTTGTTTAAAAACATTGTACAAGTGGCACAAAGTGATTAATTATTCCGCATGGAAACGTTGATGTGGAACGTGTATTTTCAATGATGGCTGGCATTAAAACCAAAAAAAAAAAAAGAAATTGTCTTGGAATTAATTTAACTTCGGCATTGTTAAGAATTAAAATTGAGTTACATAATACAAATTCGTGTACATACTAATTACGAAATTACTCGAGAACATTTTTAAAAAATCAACAAAACTATGTATTCATTTAAAATAAGAGAAGCTGACACTGACATACAGTCGTCGGAAGAGGAGAGTGACTCTGATTGAAGTCTGTTTTAAAACCTATTATTTTTTTCGTTTTTCCATTTTTGTTATATATGTATTATAATTATATATCGTTCGTGTTGTTAATAATTCAATTATTTTTGTTAATTGCTTTTTAACACAGCTATTATGTGTACAGCTTTTCTTGTATTGTATCAATAAATTTTGTTTTGTAATAAAGCCTTTCGACGATTTGAAAATTTGTTTTTTATTGAGTAGCGACAAAGTAGCAACTTTTCAAAATATCTGTGGCGAAATCAGTGACTTTTATTTTAAACTGTAGCGATATTTATTTACGAAAAGTTGGGAACACTGCTTAGACGTGAACTTTCTTCTTTCCGTTGAGTAAGCTTGAGTAGCGATCCATGTCTTACCACGAAGCTACGAAAATGCTACAGTTTAAATTATGCGATATGCTGATAAGAAGTATTTTTCCTTTCTATTATTTTTCCTTGTGATTAAATCGTTAAGAAATTATCATGTGACTTTATAATAAATAAAAATATGAAAAGATTTTAGTAATAAAATATCATAAGTAATGGTGTCACACGCAGTTTTAAATGTCGCCGAGAAATCCGTCATTTTTTTAATAAATTTTTCGTGAGTCAATGCGCGACGTTCACTGAGTCACGTGATGTTGTGAACGAGCGCCGCAAGGTCTTTTACTTGAACTTAGAACGTCAAACGGGTACTTCTGCTTGCCGAACAAGTTTAACGTTTGTACAGTACTTGCGCCTCAACCTGTCTATTTCTGTTTACTCAATCGATTTGACATGCTTTCTCATACAAAAGTCAGACGAACAAAACGTTCTCTTGATCAGTTTGGATTTCTCAGAGGATCAAACACTTGATATACTGCACATATTAAAGTTTTTATAAATTAGTCTCACATAACCGACAATACACAAATTCAAAACTGATTGCTTGACAAGTAATTACACATTCTTACTAATGTTTCTTTCCGCTTATACAGTATGTCTTACTGAAAATGGCTAAATTTCAAAAATTAGTTTGTTTGATGACAAACTGTGCTAAATAAAACACGTCCCCTAGAACAATTATCCGCCCTCTCAGAATGAAGATCCTAGTGCCGTTATTGATGACGGTGTTGGCCAGTCTCAAATGGAATAGCCAGGTAGTGGTATGGTACGGAGACCGACATATCCGGGACCATCCTCCGAAAAGTTCCTGGAGTTTTTCGACCCGTCTGGATTCGTTTCGGGCCTCCTAGAGCGGGAGGTCGACACCTTAACCGCTCGGTCATCCGATTGTCAAACAATTTTCTTCAACATAATAATCACATTTTAATATTCTCGTAAAAGTTCGAAATGTTTTACCGTTTTCAAATTGAATCATTAATTTTATATGAAAAATTTATCAATTTACTTTTTCATTTGTGGAAAAGTAGTTTTGACATCTCTTCTTGTAAGGTGGCGCTCTGTGACGTAAGGCTTTGGTGAAATCGTTTCGTACGAGATAAGAAAGCAACGGTAAAATGTATCATTTACTGCACTTGTTATAAATATAGTTTAAAAACAATAAATATTGGAATTTGTAATGTAGCTTAGAGACAAGAAGTTGAATTTCCAAAAATGTCAAACGAATCGTCACCAGAACTAGAATCGTCGATAAAGCATCGAAGTCTGTATAAATTCACAACACCTCCATGGAAAGAAACTTACCGTCAGGTAAACTATATACGCTAAGTTTAAATAGTATAAATGCGTATTAGACAATTTAGACAAAAATGGCATAATGTCCCCTGACACCTCAAGGAACGATTTAAGAATGATTATAGAAGAATTTAATTTATACGATGTTTTTAGAAAAAGATATCCTCACCAAAAGATTTATACTTGGGAGGGTAGAGGCATAAAAGAAAGATTTGACCGCATTTACATATCAAATAGTATAAACAAAATAAATAGCGCAATCTGTTACCCAATTACTACGGAATTGAGACAACTAACAGATCACAAAATGGTCGAGATAATAATAGACATAAAGGACACAAGAAAAACAGAGAAAAGAGTTAAAATCACAAAAGAGATATTAAAAGATGACGGTTTCATCAAAAAAATAAACAAAATGATAGAAGAAAACAAACAAAACATAGACTGGGAAATTTGGAGTAAAATGAAACAAAACATCAAAGAAACGGTACAAGAAACATGGAATAAAATAAAGAAAAACAGATTTAATAGAGCAAAAAATTTACAGAGAGACCTATCAAGAGCAATTATAAAAGGAGATAAAAACGAAGCAGATAAACTCGAAAAAGAAATAACAAAAGAACTTGACAAAGGAAATAAAGAAAATTACACCGAATATAAATTAGAAAACTGCAACATTAAGAGAGAGGCCAAAAGAAAGGTGTTCGAGAGAATACAGAAAACAAAAAACAGTTTGAGAATCGAAAAGTTAGTACAAAATGGTAGGGAAATAACAAACACAGAGGAAATAGTAGAACAGTTTGAGAACTATTACACACAGCTATTTAAAGAACTAAATAATGAAGAAACCATAGAACAGGAATTCCTGCAAAAGATAACACCAGTAAAGAAAAAATCAGAAAACTCTATAAATAAGCAAATATCCAAAGAGGAAATTAAACAGGCGATAGACTCACTGAACAGTAATAAAGCTCCAGGAACAGACATACTAAACGCAGAATTTTACAAGTTTTTTAATGATGGGCTGATAGATATTCTGGTAAAGTTATATAATAGTAAAAATTTTAGCAACACCTTTAGCAAAGGAAAAATGATACTAATAGAAAAAAACAAAAATGCAGATAAAAGTGTAAGCGATTTCAGACCAATAACACTGCTAAATATAGATTATAAAATTTATAGCCTAATAATTGCTAAACGTCTTGAATCGATCTTTAAAAATGTAATTGATAATACTCAAAGTGGTGGAGTAAAAGGACGATCAATTCAAAATAATAATGTCTTTTTAAAGCTGATCCAGGAAGTTTATAGGAAGAGAGGAACCACACTTTCCTTCCTTTCTATAGATGTGAAACGTGCTTTCAATACAGTTAATAGGGATGTCTTATGGAAAGCTCTAGATCACTTTGGTTTAAATCAGGACGAAATTTATTATATTAAAAGATTATATCAGTCTCCAAACACTAGTATTTTTATTAATGGGCAAATGTCAAACAATATTGACTGCAAAATAGGAGTTCGTCAGGGTTGCCCGAGTTCCATGATATTATTCGCGATCTATATTGAAATTTTACTAAAAAGTATACAAAAAGATATCTTAATTGACTCGATTTATATACCTGGCATGTTGGAAAGAGTGACATACGTGGCACATGCCGACGATATTACTTTTATGGTCGTAAATAAATTTAGCCTCGATAGGATCCTAAATAAATTAGATCACTTCTGCAATTACACTGGAATGCAGATTAATAAAAAAAAAACTAAGATAATAGATGTTGTGGGCAATATAAGTTGTACATTGCAAGATATTGAACGAACTGACAATATGAAAGTATTGGGAGTTTGGTATGGTAGAAACTCTGATAAGAATAATTTAAGTGATATGAAGGAAAGTTTAGATTCGGAAATTGCAAGTTGGGTTGAACATTGGTTATATATGCCCGAGAGGGCACAAGTTGTTAATAAAATATTAATTCCTAAACTAATTTATAAAATGTACATTACTAATCTAAGTAAAAGAAACATAAAAGAATTAGAAAAGCGTAAAGTACTTCTCTGCTCCTTACCGACACCGGGTATTATAACTATAACTTCAAAAAACGAACCTGTTACCGGTGTAAATCTTCTTATGAGCGTCTGGCTAACATTTTCGAACCTAAAACAGTTCTTCTTCAGGCGAAGATGGAATAATTTAAAAGATAGAATAGAACGTTTCAAATCGAACCGCTTCGTCCAATTCCGTCATGGCTGACATGCACTGTAGTGTCGGGGTGTTGGTTATCGTTTATGCGTGTCTAAAAGGATTTGCCAGGCCGATGAAATGTCGATCTCTTCTTTTTGGTTGATGCAGATATTATTACAGCTCGTTTTATATATAGCGACCGCTTCTAACCATTTTATATGTTCCGGGTGGGGCGTCATTACGATGATTTTAGCCTTATCCAGTTCCGCGTTGATATCTTGATCAGACGCGTATATACTTAGCGCCGTGTTGAGTTTCCGGTGTTGTAGGTCGGCTTAGTGTTCTTTTAATCTGGTCTTTAACGAGCGCTTAGTGGAACCGATGTAAACGAGCTCCCTTTGCCATCTGTTGTCCCTTAGGGGGATAGAGTACACTCCGTACATTCTGTTGGGATCCGGAGGGTCTTTGCAACTTTTTAGGATTTCGGCTATTGTGGGGCCTCTTCGATATGCTATCTGCATCTGCTGTTTTTTGGCTATTTCTCCATATACTTTACAAACGTATGGGTTGTATGTGATAGGAAGCCTTGTTAAGTCTTTTTTGTTAGCGCTACCGTTTGCTTGTCCAGCGGATGTGCTTCCTTGGTGATGTTGCCTGGTTATATGCCGTATTAGGGAAGGGTACCCGTGGTCCGTTGCGACCTTTTTAAGATATGCCAGTTCTTTGTCTAGCGCTTTCTTAGTGGAGGAGTACGAGGTTGCCCTTCTTACTAAGGTTTTGAAAGCGGCCGCTTTATACGAGAACGGGTCGCAGGAACCCTTAGGTATGTATATTGGTGTTGCCGTCGGTTTTCTGTAGACGGACGTTTGGATCGTAGACGCTTCTATCCTGATGGCGATGTCTAGAAAATGGGCCTCCGTGCTGCTTATCTGCTCTACTTCTATGACCAAGCCATACGGGTTGTTGTTGACAGTTTGTACAAAGGCCGCTATATCAGGCTCCGTTTTCCATAAAATGAGTACGTCGTCAACGTATCTCTTATAGAGTAAAATATCCGGAAGATATCGCGGGATGACTCCACTTTCCATCCGCCTTACCACCATCTCACATAGGTCGCCTGATACAGGGCTACCCATGGGGACGCCTTTTGTCTGTTTATAAATCGTACTTTCGAAAACGAAGATCGATTGTAACAGACCAGATGGGCCATTTCCAATATATGTTGGTGGAATGCTTGATCCTGAACGTATGTCATTAGGAAATCTCTGAGGGAGCAAAAAACTGCCGAGAGCTTCACCGATGGGTATAGTGATTTAAAGTCAAGGACTGTGATAAGTTTCAGACACTCAGGTAGATTTTTCAGTAGGCCTATGAGGTTTTCTGGGTTCGCAATGGTGTAAGGGTAATCTTCCAAGTTTGGCAAAAGGAGTTGGTGGGTAGCCTTCTCTAGTTTTCTTGTAGGCGCTCTTGCTTTGTCTATTATTGGACGAAGTTGTTGGCCCTCTTTATGAGTTTTAGCATACGCAAAGAGCTTAGGTGTGAGCTCACCTATTCCTCATTCCCTCTGCTATTTGCCTTTTTATATAAGTGGCTGGTAACACTGTGTAGTCTGTGTTATTCTTGTTAATTGCTGCCTTAGCAAGCTCATCCGCCCTTTCGTTGCCTATCAGGCCAATGTGGGCTCTGACCCACCTGAATTTGATGGTTCCACGTCCTCCACAGCTTTTAATAATATTCTTGATTTCCATCGCAAGATGGTTGCTGTCTTTAAATTGCTTTAATGCATCTATAGCACTCCTGCTATCTGAACACATGGTTACATCCTCGTCACTCATCTTATCACTATAATACTTGACTGCCATTTTAAGAGCCAACAGCTCGGCCTGAAATACACTGCATCTTCCGTCAAGCTTATATTGTCGGTTGGTCAGTTCTTTCCCATGTTTGAACACCACGAAGGCTGCCCCGACTCCTTCATCCATCTTGGATCCATCTGTATACACTTCTATATTCTCGTGTCCGTTCTCTGTTGATTCCATTATAGTTATCCGATCTGGTGGGCTGGGAAGGTCGGTGAGAGCCGGCCTGAAACCATAGGTGATATAGCGGCCTTTGTACAAACTGTCAACAACAACCCGTATGGCTTGGTCATAGAAGTAGAGCAGATAAGCAGCACGGAGGCCCATTTTCTAGACATCGCCATCAGGATAGAAGCGTCTACGATCCAAACGTCCGTCTACAGAAAAACCGACAGCAACACCAATATACATACCTAAGGGTTCCTGCGACCCGTTCTCGTATAAAGCGGCCGCTTTCAAAACCTTAGTAAGAAGGGCAACCTCGTACTCCTCCACTAAGAAAGCGCTAGACAAAGAACTGGCATATCTTAAAAAGGTCGCAACGGACCACGGGTACCCTTCCCTAATACGGCATATAACCAGGCAACATCACCAAGGAAGCACATCCGCTGGACAAGCAAACGGTAGCGCTAACAAAAAAGACTTAACAAGGCTTCCTATCACATACAACCCATACGTTTGTAAAGTATATGGAGAAATAGCCAAAAAACAGCAGATGCAGATAGCATATCGAAGAGGCCCCACAATAGCCGAAATCCTAAAAAGTTGCAAAGACCCTCCGGATCCCAACAGAATGTACGGAGTGTACTCTATCCCCCTAAGGGACAACAGATGGCAAAGGGAGCTCGTTTACATCGGTTCCACTAAGCGCTCGTTAAAGACCAGATTAAAAGAACACTAAGCCGACCTACAACACCGGAAACTCAACACGGCGCTAAGTATATACGCGTCTGATCAAGATATCAACGCGGAACTGGATAAGGCTAAAATCATCGTAACGACGCCCCACCCGGAACATATAAAATGGTTAGAAGCGGTCGCTATATATAAAACGAGCTGTAATAATATCTGCATCAACCAAAAAGAAGAGATCGACATTTCATCGGCCTGGCAAATCCTTTTAGACACGCATAAACGATAACCAACACCCCGACACTACAGCGCATGTCAGCCATGACGGAATTGGACGAAGCAGTTCGATTTGAAACGTTCTATTCTATCTTTTAAATTATTCCATCTTCGCCTGAAGAAGAACTGTTTTAGGTTCGAAAACGTTAGCCAGACGCTCATAAGAAGATTTACACCGGTAACAGGTTCATTTTTTGAAGTTATAGAAAAGCGTATATACACTTACTTATGGAACAACTCCTTTGAGCCTGTTAGCAGGAAGATCATGCGTAACCCTAACGAAGAAGGAGGCTGGGGAGTGTGGAACCTGAAAGAATTCGAAACATCATTACAGATTACTACGTTAATAAATTCGTTGATTATGAATAATCATCCTCTATATTATGTTACTAGGTATATTTTAGGTCCGATTTCTAAATGTTTTATTCGAATTAAAAATAACTTCCCTTTTATGAGTAGTAATAAGCACAAATTTAAAAGATGGAGAGAGATTGTACGTTCTTTATTTAATGATTTTAGCCATGTTTTGGATCTCAAAAATACTGTGCGTCCTAGTTCTATATATACATGTATACATCAAAATCATATGAGTATCAATATGATAAATTCTATGTTAAATTGGACCTTTATTTGGAAAAACATCTTTATGCTCCCTGTTGAATGGATAGAAATATCATGTAGAATCCTGCAAGATGCTGTGATGTGTAAAGAATTTTTAAGATTACACCATAGGAATAGAGACTCTAGGTGCTTGAGGTGTGGTAGGAATGAATCAATAATTCATTTATTTTTCGAATGTCAAATTGCTAGATCAGTTTGGGCGTGGGTATCTAAAGTTTGGAAAATCCCAATTAATTGGGAAAACGTAAAATATCACATAAATTTTTGTGGTCGGAATCAAAATGAATATTTGTTAAATTGTTGTGTGGGTCTGGCCAAAAGGATAATTTGGAAAGGAAGATGCATGTTGACATTTGAGCGTAGGTGCTGGAATGCTTCTCTTGTTGTCACAAAAATTAAACAAGAATTGAGTTACAAAATAAGGAGTGACTTCGAAAAAATGACAAAGAATGAAATAAATAGATTATATAGAGGTACGGATGTGATCTTTAAGATTGATAATAATAAGATCCTTTTTAATGATGAGTGGCGATGAATATAATGTGTTCAACTATCTGTGTTCTGGTATCTCAGAAACTTGAAGAAAGAACTTAATTATAAAGTGTATACTTTAGGTTCAAAATGATAATTATCATTAATACCTACCGATTTTGTCTATCATATGAGAGATTATGTAAATCTACTTATTGCACGTTCTGTAAAAGTTAAATTTTTACTATATGTAAATTAGTTTTGTGTCGTAACTATTGTTAATTTAACATTTTATTGTTGGGCTCTTGCTTTTACCCATGGCAAGAGGGTTTATGTTAAATCTGTTTCCTGATTATTCACATTTTCATAGATTGTCGGGTCTAGTTGACGATGTATAAATTAGCTTTTGTGATGTAATTATAGATAATTAATTCATTATTGTTGGGCTCTTGCTTTTACCCACGGCAAGAGGATTTATGTCAATTATATTTTTTGATTATTCACAATGTTCTTATACTGTCGGGTTACTATTGACGATGTGTGAAATAGTTTTGTGAGATATTTACTGAAAATTAATTCTTTACTATCGGGCTCTTGCTATTACCTATAGCAAGAGGATAAATGTTCATTCTATTTTTAATTATTTACATATTCATATAATGTCGGATTCATTTTGATGTTTCGAGTTCATATGATTGTAAAGATACTGTTTTTGTATAGTTCTGATTGAGCCCAGTGCGTAGGATTTGATCAGACAAGTTTGTCTATTGTAACAGAATTTGTATTAGTTTGTTTATCTAGAAACTGAGGTGGGATAAACCGGAAGAAATACTAATGTTGAACAGTATCCGGAACAGTAAGTATACTAGAAATATTAGTAAATTTTGAACCTACAGTGAAGAGGTAAGAGTGATCTTAAGTCAGATCGAAAGTGGCCTTCGGCGAGATGTCGTGGGCCATAAAACTTACTTTAGAAAAAATCCTTACGACTAATAGAAAGAAGACTATTTCTGCAAAATTCACTGAAGGTACCATTCGGATCGCTCCACTGGAAGTGGAGAAAAAGTAAATCAAAATGTAACTACGTTTCCCGCTCTGTGATCGGTAGACTTCAATTGAGTGCATTGCCATGGAGACGACCAGTTTCCGTGGCAACAGGCAAGTAATAATGAAAGAGCAACAGTCAAAGAGTAGTTCGCAGGCTACTAATAAGGTCAGAAAATAAAATGAAATAAATAGCTTCAATTTTTTGAAGCTTGATAAGCCCCTATTCAGTGAGTGTTCGCTTGCACCCCCTGTACATTATGTATATTTGTAAATATGTATATATTTTATAGGTGTAGCGAGCAAAAATATCGAGGGGGAGAAAACACCAGATAGAAATATTTTGTGATTGGTTAAAGTTCTAATGTAATGCAATTAACAGCTTTTTGGTTGTTTTATGTAAGTTTTTTGTTAAGGAATCAATAAACTTTTATAAAAAGTATAAATGCATATGCATTTAATGGTAAAATATGTCCCCTGTACCAGGGTGGTGACAAAAGTCAAAAGAACCATTTCTGTACATGCAACTTACCTAGATATTCACCTCCATAGGCCAATTTTTATCGTCTACCAGTATACTGCCCATTCTCCATTTTCTTCATCCATCAAGATAGCCTTCACTGATGCTCTGCATTTAGTCATGTACTTCAGTCATGTACCCAACAACCCCTTAAACTATACAACATCAAGTACTCCGTGAATGGTCAAGTGAGCTACTCGAGGCTGGTGTAGTCACATGGACTAAAGAGTTAAATGCTGTATTCTTAGTGGAGCTACGCCACTCCCGATCATGTTGCCATCTGGGCTGTTGATAGAAATAGATAAGACATTACAACCACTCCTGTAGAATGTGTCCGGTTGCTTTTGTGACCACAGTTTTGAACGGCTGTCGTCACATTGTCACCTCTCTCGAAATTATAACCTATGTACTCCTCGAGGATGCCAAAAAGATGATCGTTACGAGATGCCAGGTCTAGATTGTTTGATAGATCATGAAGAATGGCTTTTTCTGGAGACGTCCTACATGCTTGTTCTGTTTCTGAACTTCTCAAACTTGCTGTGATGGACAATTTTCCCCATACATGTATAAAAGTAATATACAAATATACATATACTGTATATTTGAAAATCCAGATGATCCAGAATAATAAATCAAAAGAAACCATGAATCTAAAAGTGACACTTCATAAAAACACAATATGATCTTCCAAATCTTTTATCCTGTAGTGTTGTATGATTTTCAGAAATTGATAAAAATTTAAAATACAAAAATTGGAATGAAGTGCATTTCAAATCAAAATTTAAAAGAAAAATGGGCAAAAAATGCTCATATAACACAATGTGTATTGCCAATATTGATGAAACTGACTGTTTATTGATGTATATTTAGTGCATATAGTTGATGTTACATGATATATCGCAACAAAATGATTGTATGTATGTATATATATATATATATAGGACTTTGGGATGTTTGATATACTTATTTAAATTGTTTATTAAATACAGTATATCAGGGGTGGCCAACTTTTGTGTACATAAGATCTACTTTTTATCTTAAAAATGTGTCGCGATCGACTTGTTGTCGTAGGCATAGTCTAAGTGGCAAGAGGGGTGTGAAATACATACTATGTTTATACACTGTGCTTCAGTACGAGGTGCACTCCCGCAAGCTATGGGTAGATAAGGAAAATATATGTTCAAAACTATTTTTTATTTTTTAAATTACTTATTAAATTTTCAAGACATAGGCTCATAAAGAAAAGAAATTTCCAGACCCAACTTTTGATATTTGCAGTTACGAGTTCATTCCGTACAGGCGGCACCTAAAAAAATCGATTTTTCGACACTTTCAAGATAGATTTTTATTAACTTAAAATATAATTTAATTTTTTTATCAATTACAATGTATAAATTGTGGTACTATTAGTTCGTAAACTTGAAAAAGTTGTTATAAAACTGCACAGTACCGCTGATAATTTGATTATAGGATTTTACTTTCGCGACTTTTTTTGGGCGAGGAAAATTTATCATGGAAGAATGATATAAGATTTTTAGACTTATTTTTTGCTAATCTATCAATAGCTCGCGGGAGTGCTCTTTGTACTGAAACACCCTGTATATCTACCTACGTAAAAAACAACGTAATTATTTAACGGGCCAAAAAACTCACGTCCAGGGGAATTAAAACAACACGAGTAATTATTAACAATATTTATTAATTCAAATTAGCTACTGATGAAAACAGATTTAGAATTTATTTTATTACGTTACATTAATGGGAGGACTGAGTTTGCACGTCTCTTACCAAGGAAACATAATTAGGTGTATATCCTGACAAAGATAATAATAATGAGTCTTCAGTATGGGAAACAGTCAGGACGGAACATTGTTTAGTCTTCGTTAACTTTAAGTATGAAAATGCCAATTCACACAGGTATGTAGTTCCGAAACAGGAATAAATATATTTGCTACATTTGGTGATACTGGGATATTTTTCTCGGTTGACGTATTTCCAAAAATCCAAAAATATAGAGGTCTGTTGCCAAAAACGCTCACTTATCAAGTAAATAGATAGGTAAGAAAAGCCATAATTTAATTTAAAACATAAAGAACAGGTACTTACATTTTAAACAAATGAAAAATTGAAACTCAATGTTGTCACCGTGGATAAATAATATTGATTAATAATAATAATATTGTTAATACTAAAGAAAAGAAGCTACCGCATGACAGTATCAAATATTCAAGCTAAACGGCTGTTTTCTACGAGTCCAGTCATAACTGCATGCATATTGTTGCTTTTGCGCGTTACGTTCACGCGTTGCATTCAGTTACAAGTGTAACACATTAAGTCAAAGACATCGCGAGCAATCGACCAAAATTGGCATCACGATCGACTTGTTGGCCACCCCTGCAGTATATCATATGCAAATAAGATTTCTGTCAAAGAGTTGGAGAAACTTTAAAAGAAAATAGGATCAATTTTTAGATGTATCTGATCAAATCATAAGGAAAACTTTGAAACAGAATGGTTAACTTTATTGCTTCTGAGTTTCAAATCACTACGACACCTTTTGATTGCACATCTAGCCAACATTACAGAGCTGTGTTATAACACTATACATTTTGTTGCTGGATGTAGGCCTACCCAATAACAACAAAGAATAGCAACAAAAGCCTTTCACTAGTTATTAAAAGATAATAAAACTAATATTTTGGATACTGTAAAATTTCCAGTTATAATAGATATGTCAAGAATGTATTGCAGCTATAACAGTTCACAAGAGACAAAAATGACACACAAATTGTAATAATAAATAAAAGAAAATTATTTACATTTCATGTTTCTGATACAGCTAAAGAGTACAGCTCATGACTACAGAATTTTAGTTGAGAAATACTGCTTTATACTGTCAGTCCGTGTTTTTTTTTCTTTGCAGAATTGCTCAATTTTTAATTATTTTGTTCCCTTTGTAATTTTCTTTAGTTATTTTAATTTTGTAAATTCCAGTTGTCTGTATATTTTTTGCAATTTTTTTAAATCACTTTTACTATTCTTTTTTAGTATATTTATTTTTGGTTTTCTGTTTCCTTTTTAAAGGATTTTAAGGTTCTTTTTTTTCCTCATATGAAGTTTTTTCCCTTAGTAATTTTTCATTTTCCAGTAGAATTCAACATGCAACTTTCAAATCTCAGCTTTAATCTGTATAATTTTTTAATATTATTTCCTTCATTTGTCACATAACATGCTATTTTCTTGAATAAACAAACAGAATTGGATTATGTACGATTAAATGCAATCCTACTTAATCCAATTCTTTTTATTAAATCTTTACTAGTTTTTTCCAGTACATTGCATCATTGATCTTCAGTAATGTATTTCCTATACTAGTTATAAATTTTACTACTCTTGTCTTATTTTGATAGTGAATAAAATTATACTTTGTAATCAGATTTTTATTTGTTCTTGCTTTTTTGACTTCTGTGTCATTTAAATTTTGCTTACACTGTACTTTGAGCTATTGATTAACAACTCATCTGCTAATAGTATTCTAAAGATATGATAATTATACATGTAATATGTAGCAAACAATTGTACTGATTGTTTATATGAAGAGAATATGTAAAAATTATTAATAAAAATAATAATATATTTAATTTTACAAATGAGTAATAATTCATTTTGAATAAATAAGTTTTTCTGTTTTCACAAGGACTGTATTGAAACTAATACAGAAGTGGGCATAACTTTTTTATTTACTGATATAATCATTCAAATTGCACTTGTTGATAGAGTAACTTTTCATTTATACAAAGATACTACTCACTCTCCATTACAAGTGATGCATTTATGCCATCATTGAACCCATCTATGGAATTCTCTTTGAAAAATTCAAATGTGCACTGTTGTATTCACTTCTTCACAGCCACTTTCATCTTGTCTTCTGTGTGTTCAAATTGTTGTCCCCAAAGAAGTCAGAGAGAATGCTAGATCTGGGCTGTATGGTAGATGGGGAACCATTGGCTAAATTTTTTCAGAGGATTCTATAGTTGGTTTAAATGTATTGCTTATAATGAAGACTATGTTGTGTACTTAGTTTATTTTATTTTTCAAAATTCTTAGGTATTTCTAATTCTTTTTAATTATTCATATTATTATTATTATTATTGTTATTATTCATTGATTCGTTTTAAAATTTGTATTTTATTAAATTCATTTTTATTTCCAGAAATGCCACGAACGTTTGCAAAATAGTCGTCAACGTCTTTTTAATAAATTCAGAGGACTTGCCATTGAAACTGAATCATTTCAAAAAGATGCTATGGAACAAAAGATAAAACAGATAATGGAAGAAGAGTGGACAAAGATGCATAATAGTTCTATTAGTAATGAATATTTTGAGGTGAGCATTTAAGACTTAAAGATATACATGTTTTTTATATTATATATCATTGTTTTCATGATATTACATATACACAATCATTACTACATTGTGTAATTTAATTGAAGATAAAAAAAAAATTCAGTTATATAAATTCTGGACTTTGAAAATGTCTTTGAAACATAGATCTTGGTAAAGCTTGTCATGCCAGCAATTGGACATATAAACACTTTAAGAAATTCAAAACATGAATTAAATTAATATTTTAAAAAGATTAAAAGTATTTTTTCAGAAGCAAAATTTCATGTTACGTATTCTCAATATAATGAAAAATCTGTGCATACATCTATGCAATTGGAAACATCGATAATAAGATTTTTTTCAGCTGTTACCTTAGAATTTGAATATCTGCTCTGGAGAACACATTTCAGAATAATCGGTCGTAAAGAATTAGACTTTAATGGAACACAAGTTTGTTTTCTTGATGAATTTTTCTTAAGTTTTTACTGTACATTTATATATAATAATAAATATAGAATATATTTTGAATTAATCACATAACAACAGACAGAAATTTGAAGCAAACCTGGATTTAGTGGATAGTTTAGTTTAGAGAACAGCTGTACTTGAGTGGACAAATGCCAGCTTAGTATAGTAATAGGGCAATTAATGTTTTTTTTCTTTTTATCTTGATTAAGTAGTCATTGCTTCTGCAGACAATGGACAAAAATTTATCTCCTTTCAAGTCTCCAAAATCTCTTAAGCTGACACTAAAATAAATTTTTTATTATCTAGTAACATCATTTCAGAAGGAAAGAATAACAGACATAATGAATCAATTGAGCCATATGTGAGGAATTTCCTTTGTAGTTCTACGTAGCACAATCAGTAACATTATCATTCTTATTTGCAGAAGTTGTAGCTTCAAGCCCTACTTTAGGTCAGATTTTTTCTAGATTTCTCCAAATTAATTAAGAAATTTAATATAAGATGATGCTTAATGCTTCTAGTATCAATTACATTAATTAATTAATTATGTAAAAACAGCCTTATATTCTTAGTGAAACAAAAATCATGTATCAGTTATTTGAAAAATCAACAGATTTGAAGTTTGATGACAGGTTCAAAAATTGCATTGAGATCTGCTTGAAAAATTGAAGTGTAGAAAAAATATTTTAGTTGTGTTGAAAGTAGTAAAGCTTGAGCTCTGTAGTAGGTTATACCAACTCCTGTTAGTTCTTTCTTAGAACAGTCAGTGTAAATGGAAATTCCTCTATTCAGGTAAAATGTTGAGTATGTTTGATTTTTTTCTACACTGGTGGTAAACATTCTTTGTAATAAATAAGTTCTTGTGTTGGAAACATGTTAAGTGATGTTGTTGAGAGTATCTGTTGAAACTTTCCTGTAACGCTCTGAGATTTTTAGTGCAAAAAGTCTTTGTGTACTAAGTAATTTAACAACTCACTTTTCTTTTTAAGATGCAATTCCATGAGGAAACAGCATAAAAACAGTTGGTTGTATTACAACCAAAAATATGAGTTTACATGCAAGAGCCTAGTTTCAAAATGTTTTTTACCATATCTAATTAATTGGTTGGCTATCATTTTTGCTTTATATAGTGTGTCTTGGGCATGGTTATACTGTAGCTTAACTTTGGATCAAGTGTAACATCTAGGTATTTGGGTTTTTTCATCCAGATGACTTTTTCATTTTCAAATAAGATGTCAGATAGACCATATTTATACTTTCGGATGAATAGCGTACCATTTGATTTGTCAGTTAAAAAAGTATAAAGATTTTATTTTTATTAACTTTTTGAGAATTCTTTAAGTTAGAGTTTTATTTCAGAAATGAAGGAACTTTGAACAACAATAACATTATAATAGAATTATCTAATTCAGTATTAAGTAGAGGGATCAAGAAATCCTTCAAATAATGTTACCAATGATAACATTATGCAAAGTAAGTAAATAAGACTACAATTAGAGGAAATTCTGGTTTTGTTGACTCTAACATTAAAAAGGAAATGTTAGAACAATTTAAAACATATAATGTATAACTTGAAGACATAATTGTTATTAGTAATAAATAATTCATCCAGTATTGTTTAAGCAAGTCCCAAAGTAATTACAATAAGTGGTATCTATTGTATTAGAAAATATAATTTGAATTATTACATAAAATTACTAAAAGTTCAATTACAAAATTCGGTTAATGTTACCTATGGTGCCAAAATGGCAGCTCATCTCTGATTCAAGGAAACAGAAGAAAGAAAACAGTGGGGACCCACGTTCTAACCTAACCTAACCTATTCTAATAAATTACCATAATTATTACCAACCAAATTATTAGAATAAGTTAGGTGAGGTTAGAATGTGCATCCCCACTGTTTTCTTTCTTCTGTTTCCTTGAATCAGAGACGAGCCACCATTTTGGCACCATAGGTAACATTAACCCAATATTCAATTCAAAACTTGATTTTTATTATTTTAATTACATAACGTAATTAAAATAACAGGAATTATTACACATGCTTAATATTTATTTGTTAGAATGTGATTGATGGATTTATATTTAGATTAGGGCTACTCATTATTATTGATTTAGAATTGAGTAATCATTCTTATTTTTAGCTGATTTGATGAATTTGATAACATTTTTTCGATTGTTATAGTATTGAAATCTTAAAGATTCTGTATTATGTAATTCATTATTTATACATTTAACTTCAGTTTATAAATAAAATTATTTTTCGATTAGGATACAGATGATTTTAATTCACTACTTTCATTTATGGATACAGTTCAAAAAGAACTACTAGAAGAAGGTATTGTATTGGCTTTGTTATATTATTTAGTTTAATAAGAATAAATAAAATGTTAGACTAAAGCATAGGCTAATTTGTTATTGAGGATATTAATAACACAATACAGCTTGAACCTCACGCTAAATATCACATAAAAAGAAAATAAAAGCACACTGTGGCATTAACAGGTTTTTATTTTTGCTAGCACTTTCAACAAACTTATGTCCATCATCTTCAGGTAGACAAAATTTAAAATAGAATGCAATATCCTAGTGCAAATGGAACACATACTATTTAAATTAAAATTAAAAAACTGTTACAAGCATGCTCAAGATTCAATTATCTAGATGTTCTAATGTCATGCAGTACATGTGGATATATCTCCCACTTTAAAGAATATGATGGCGGATGTATATCATTATTTATATAGAACAATCCACATGAAGGACAGGTCAAGCGTGGGAGTGTTGCATAGCTCCAAGGTTGTCATTAGGAGAGATTCCCATATACAAAAGAGTTTCTGGTCGCTGCAGCTTTGAGTAGCATTGATTGAGCCCATAACAGGTTGTAGTTCTGTTCAAGCACCTTTTTTTCCAAGCTTTATGGTATGCTTTTCTTTCCCCCACATCCTGGTGAAAGAAAAGCATACCATAAAGCTCAGCTAGGCAGCTAGCAAGCATTCGTATTGTGCCCCCCAATGTACCTCGTGTTCAGCTCATTGTGGGATTCTCCGACGGCATGACATAGATTTCATACTTTTCAAAAATGGAGAATTTGTCTGGATTGTTGGAGATGAGTTTGCAAAAATTTGGTAGTGAAGATTGGGGCAGGAGAAAGTTATGTTGCCTGAATATACAGCAAATACGTATGAAAAGGGATCTGAGGTACGGTAATGGCGGTTGAAGTACTGCCACCTCCCTCTTGTTATATAGTGTTGTGCTTGGAAATAGAGATTCCTGACTATATTATGCACTTTGCAAACTTAGCACATGAAAAACCAGCTGAGCATACTGTCAAACTGATGGTGTTTAACTCTGTGCTTACAAGCACTTGCATTGACAGTAATAAGAGCACTTTTCTAATAAGGGGAGCAAAACTTTGGAAACAAATAATGTGATTTGTCTAGTAAAAAAAACTGTTAATGCCACACTCAGTGTGTTTTTATTTTCTTTGTTTATAGGATATTAATAGCAAATTATATATATATATATTTTCCACGATAAAATGAATAGGAAAAAATACACACATTGAAGTTGGAAAAAAAATAAGACACCTAGTGTAATAGTACAATATGTCGATCATTTCATCATCTTATTCTGAATGCAAAGAGGGTATCTTACGCAAAAGGATTGAGTTCACATGATCATTAGTTGTGTAAAGAGAAGGTTGGCTTAAGGAGGATTAAAAACAGCCCTATGGAATAAACATTCTGTCCTAAGAAATCTAAAGGGGTGGTTGATCATCTGGAAAGATTTTACCATAATTTATTTTTAATGATAATTCTTAACTTTTCAGAGCATATTTAATTAAATTATTTCTACAGTTGCAATCCTTGGAAAATTCTTAAATTTAATATCTTGATTGATTTAAAATTAATTAGTGACAAGATCTACTTTGTCACTAAATAGCTAGCTCATGTACTGTACCCATTTCAGTGTATTATAGATTTTATTATAAAATATATATGATATTTTATAGATATTATTTTTGTTTTTAATAAATTTAAACTTTTTTTATAGCTAAAAGAAATGTTGTCTATGCAACATATATTCTAATTATTTTATACATTATTTACATATATAATCAATTGTTTTCTTAAAAATATAATTAAAATAGATTATAATAAATTTTTTTAAAATAATTAATGAATACACAGTTGGGTTCTGGTAGAAAATTCCACTGAGTTTGACGTTAAACTAGTTCCTTTTTTAACACTAGCACTTTCGACAAGTTTATAATCGTCATCTTCAGGTGAAAAGAATGATTTTAAAAACAAACGTGCAGAATGTTCTAAAGAGAACAGAATTTTTGAATTCAAAACAGGCATCCGGTAATTCCGTTAGGAACATGCAAAAAGATGTTGACATGTTCGAATTCTTAAATCTACGGTGCGAGCGGTGCATGCGTGGAATTGACACCGCGATGGCAATACAATGTTAGGCAGGTTTTGTTGTTTAAATGTCGATACAATGCTACCCACACCCTGAGTAGATCTAGAGTGGGGACATTGCATGCTTCCGTAGTAGCTGTGAGTAGCGCTTCCCAAATGAACACAAGCCTTCGATTGTTGCAACATTTTATTATTTCTGTTCTGGACCACAGGGGGTTGTAGCCTTGCTCGAGAACTTTTTTAGCAAGCTCTGTAGTATATTTTCCCTTGGCTACATCGTCCTGATGCTCTGCGAGGCGGGAGGCGAGCATTCTTGTTGTTGCTCCTATATATCTTGTGCTAGTTCCCGTTGCCGGATTTTCTAGGTGTATTGCGTAAACTCCTGATTTTTCTGAAGTGGTTAGCTTGTCACGATCATTACAGATGCACCTACGTAGGTTTGGTAGAGGAGTTATAGGTAGATTGTAGTTGTACCGCCGAAAGATACGACTGATGTGTATAGAGGGTGGTCAGAGATACGGCAATGGAACTTGGATCACAGATGTTTTTTCGTTTTTGTGCAGTGTGGTACGTGGGAATAGGGACTCCTTTACCCTGCGGAATACATGCTCATATTTGCCACGCGTGAATCCTGCACGAGATACCGCCACTCTGACGATGTCTAATTCACTTTTTATTGCTATCTGCATCGACAGAAGCAATAACGCCCTTCTAACAAGTGCAGCAATGGCGGCATTGATATATTGTGACAGTTGGAAAGCATCTGCTGGGATAATAGACTGTAACTCGTTAGATTTGTGATGAACTGCAAACTGTGGCCCCTCAACCGACTTTTTTATGCACAAATCCAAGAACGTTATTGATTCATTCTGCTCTTTCTCCCAAGTGAAACTGATTGTGGGGTATATGCTTGTTAGTTGCTGCACAAATTTGAAAAATTTCTCCTCTGTATTCTCCCATATTATTAAGATATCGTCGACATAGTGCAGATATAGTGACGGATAACTGATGGCAAGAGGGGAGTGGAAAACTCTATGCTCGATTTCTCTCATAATGAGCTCAGCTAAGACTGCAGATAGCGGGGAGCCCATAGAAACTCCTCGCTTTTGCAAGTAGATGTTCTTGTTGAAAAGGAAATAGTTGTGCTCGGTGATGAAAGTTAGGGTGTCACGTATGTCTAGCACCTGTTGTATGTTAAATCCTTTTCTGATGATCAAGGCGTTGGCAAGCATTACAGCTTTGAAAACAGGCACAGATGGGTATAATGACGCCACATCCAATTTGTAGAAAGTATAGGAGCATTGCCGCCATTGCTGCACTTGTTAGAAGGGCGTTATTGCTTCTGTCGATGCAGATAGCAATAAAAAGTGAATTAGACATCGTCAGAGTGGTGGTATCTCGTGCAGGATTCACACGTGGCAAATATGAGCATGTATTCCGCAGGGTAAAGGAGTCCCTATTCCCACGTACCACACTGCACAAAAACGAAAAAACATCCGTGATCCAAGTTCCATTGCCGTATCTCGGACCACCCTCTATACACATCAGTCGTATCTTTCGGCGGTACAACTACAATCTACCTATAACCCCTCTACCAAACCTACGTAGGTGCATCTGTAATGATCGTGACAAGTTAACCACTTCAGAAAAATCAGGAGTTTACGCAATACACCTAGAAAATCCGGCAACGGGAACTAGCACAAGATATATAGGAGCAACAACAAGAATGCTCGCCTCCCGCCTCGCAGAGCATCAGGACGATGTAGCCAAGGGAAAATATACTACAGAGCTTGCTAAAAAAGTTCTCGAGCAAGGCTACAACCCCCTGTGGTCCAGAACAGAAATAATAAAATGTTGCAACAGTCAAAGGCTTGTGTTCATCTGGGAAGCGCTACTCACAGCTACTACGGAAGCATGCAATGTCCCCACTCTAGATCTACTCAGGATGTGGGTAGCATTGTATCGACATTTAAACAACGAAACCTGCCTAACATTGTATTGCCATCGCGGTGTCAATTCCACGCATGCACCGCTCGCACCGTAGATTTAAGAATTCGAACATGTCAACATCTTTTTGCATGTTCCTAACGGAATTACCGGATGCCTGTTTTGAATTCAAAAATTCTGTTCTCTTTAGAACATTCTGCACGTTTGTTTTTAAAATCATTCTTTTCACCTGAAGACAACGATTATAAACTTGTCGAAAGTGCTAGTGTTAAAAAAGGAACTAGTTTAACGCCAAACTCAGTGGAATTTTCTACCAGAACCCAGTTAAACTTGGCGTGAGCTCTTAACTTTATTTTGAATACACAGTTTTTTAAAACAAACTCTAAATAGGCATAAAATGAATTACATTTATTTTTTTGTTACAATGTTTTGAATTATGTTGTATAAAGATATGTTTAATGAAATACTTCATGACTTATTTGTTATAATTATTCAGAATGTTAAAGAAATTGCCTTTTTTCTGTAAATATCTAAATTGTTTTATTTGTATATTTTTTAGAAGAAAGAATTATAAGAGAATATGAAGAGGTTTTAGAAATTGAAGAATCATCAGTGCAAGAAATTGTAAAAACTTTGGAAACAAATTGCGTGATTTGTCCAATTTGTCAAAAGTAATTGTAATAATATTATAATTAATAAAAAATACAGAAAATACTTTTTAGAATTTTATTGACTGAGTTAAGTACAGGGTATCCAAAAAGTTACTGTACAGTGAGAAATTTGTAATGATATTAAAGTTATACATACAGTATTGCATATAAGACCAATAAGTTGTATAAAATATACATATAACTGGTCAACTAGTACCAATTGGACAGCTTACAGATCTCATATGTAATACCCTATATATAACTTTAAAATTACAAATTTCTCACTGTACAGTAACTTTTTGGGTGCCCTGTATTTATTACAACTTACTTAAATATAATTTTATTATTACTTAGAATGAATTCTTAAGATTTTCTTTTAAATTTTGATTAGCCAAGTTTAATTTTTTTTTCTTTGTAGTCTTTATTTCTAAGAGCAAATTGTTTTATGTAGAAGAAAGCTTAAGAAGATAGTAAACTAAATATAATATTGTGATATTGTTTTAAAATTTAATATAAATAATGGAATTTGTATTATTTTAAACTAGATATTAGTCATAATGTGTAAATTACATTTGCTTATTATTTTAAATTATTTGTAGTGGTGATAATTGTAATTTTCTCTAAATTGTTATAATTTTATAACGGTGATTCAGTAAATAAGACAAGACCTCACATGGGTATAATAGACTTTATATCAGCATCATTTATTACCAGACTGGAGCAGGTTGACCACTGCTTTGCCACATGGCTGTTAGGTGGCCCTCATGTCAGTCATACTCTCCTAACATCAGATATAAGATGTAAGATTACAGAAATGGTCAAATGTTGAAGTGTGTAGTGTGATCAGATTTCTGCATCTAAAGGGCACATTACCAGTTGAAATTCATTGCCAATCTGTTGAGGTATATGGTGCTGATGCTATATTACAGAAACAGATATAGGTTTGATGCACTGAGTTCACTAATGGCAGGATACATGTGCAAGAGAGCATCAATCTGGCTCCAGCACAGATGACAATGTATACTGCATTGAAGGTGTGATTCATGAGGATTGATGCATTTGAGTTAGAGATATTGCTAGTGACTTGAACATCTCAGTGGGAACTCTGCTTAATATCATATCATTCATGACCAACTGGGATAGAGAAAAAAATGTTAACACTGGGTACTGAAGCAACTCACAAAGCCACTAGAATGGGATTATGTTTCGTGCACTTGATGCATGAGATATAATCCCATGGTGCATGTCTCACACACTGTAGTACCAAGTGTATTATTATAGGGGTTGAATCTTGGGTGCATCATGTGACACTGTATACAAAGCAAGCATCCATGATGTAGAAACTTGCATTGTTCCCACCTTCTAAGAAATTCAAAACAGTTCCGTCAACGAAGAAGGTCATAGTGACAGTTTTTTGGACCATGAAGGCATGCTTCTTATTGATTTCCTCGCCAAGGGAGAGACAATGAATAGTGCCTGCTATTGTGACACATTGAGCCAAGTCATTGAAAATAACCTGGGTTGCTAAGAACAGGCATCATGTTGCTGCACAATGCCAGGTCACACTAGGTGCAACTTGTTATGGCACTACTGATGGGAGGTACTGAACCATCCTCCTAACAGCCCTGATCTGGCACCCAATGAATTTTATCTGTTTAGACCATTGAAGAAGCATCTGGGTGGTAGGCGATTCATGAATGTGGAAGTTATGCAAACTCATGTCATGGCTTCAGGCACTTGACACTGTCTTCTATGTTGGCTTAGATAATTTAGTGTATACTAAGACATTGGAACAAATGTTTAAACTATTATGGAAAATATGTGGAAAAATAATCTATGCCAAGGACTATAGGACAAGGACATATTCCTTGTACTATTGTTTACAAGTATATGTACAAGTTGAATAAATTTGAGAAGTGAGAGGTCTTGTTACCTTACTTATTGAACCACCCTTGTACTAGGATCAGTGGCGTAGTGTGGGTGTCAGCTGCCCGGGGCGGAGGAAAATTTCACCGTCCCCTAAGATTTCGCCCCCTTAAATAAAATACAGGGAATCCTTACAAGTCAGTACAGATGGTGTTGTCAGTTGCTACAATGAGCAAGATTTCATTATTATACATTCATTTAAAGAAAGGTGATTCCCCAGTTTTGTCACAGAATAAGTAACGAAAAATTCCATGCTCATTTCAATCAGTCCGAATCGTAGGTGCGACAAAAATATGAAATGAAATGGTTCAAATTTTTACAAGATGATATTATTATTATTTATTGTGAAAAAATGCCACCCCCTAAAAGTGCCGCCCGGGGCGGGCCGCCCCTGCCACCCCCACTATGCTATGCCACTGACTAGGATATAGAAAATTTAATGTTATTTAACTTCTCAGGAACTTATTTAACCCAGCTGCATTCGAAGGTAATCTGTAAATGTGGATTAAATATAGATACCGAGGTAAGTTTTTGAATTAATTCATATTTGATATATAATGTGGCTAACTTTAATTCATTCACAAATCTGAAGCTTTTACAGTTTTAAAAGATTATAAATCTAAACATATTGTTTTCAAAATACATTGAAATTAAAGGGCATTTTCATTCTGGAATTTTGCTAATTCTTGCAGTGTGTATCTACTTGTTCCGTATATAATGTTACTTAACAGAAAAACTTTTCGTGCAGTTTGAAAGGACTAGATTTTAGAATTATAAAAAATTATTCATTTTCTATTTATCTCAGTAACTATCTTGTAGAACAAAAACATTTAATGATTTTAGTATTGTGAATGAAGTTACACTCCAGTAAAAATTTGTCAGAAGGGATTTTTTTTTATTTGTTTATTATAATCTGAAATAATGCTTTATTTTTCACACGTAAACTTCATGTTTAATTTTTGCTTTTATTATAATCTCAGTTAAATATTACTTTTTAAAATTTTTATTTATTTTGAATATCATAATTTTGTAAAATCTTAAAAATTAGTTTATTAATTTATTAGCAGGATTGTTTGTCCTTGGAAAATTTGAAAGAGCAACTTCAAGAAGGAATTTCAAGTCATAATCAAAACTGTTACAATGTTCCAAAGTTTTCTACAACTAATTATTGTGGAATTGTAAATTTGATCATGACTTGCGAGGTATGCTTGATATTTAACTTATTAAATATTATTAATATTTAAAATATAAGAAAAGGTTTTTCATCCAAACTGAAAACATACTAGGATATTTCTTTATTGTGAATTAAGTTTGTATTTAATTAATAAGTTAGCAGAATCATAAAAGATACACGTATCGCTGTAATTTATTAGTTTGAAAAATTTTAAGTAACATTAAAATATTCACTTTTGCATAATCCAAAAATTAAAATTATAAATTTGTAAATGAATGTGTCACAGTACATGATACAGTTGATTCTGCTTAATTGGGACACATTAGGACTAATCTATTTTGGTCCAATTAAGCAGCTGCCCAAATTAAACGAACTAATAATAAATTCTAAAATAAAATATGTAATACATAGGTAAATAAATAATAATTAGGTACCTATTTTAATGCTTTATTAAACCAAAATACAGAAAATATCTGTACTATAAATTTGTCAGACTCATGATGATAGATAACTGATTCGCATTATGTTAGTGTTGCCAGTATTTGTAGTGACGTACACAAGGGTTGACCGTTCAATTTGTTTTCGATCAAACGATTTTTCCTTTCTCCCTTTTTAGTTAGAACATGTTCTAAAAAAAAATGGGGGAGAGGAAAGGGTTTGTTCAAAAGTCACCTTATGGTCTTCCTCTGAGCATACTTTCCTTTACTTGGAGATGGGCTACTTCGGTAGGACCATTCATAGAATCCACCAGCTCCGGATGCTGGTCTCAACAATCGGATGGTTGCTGTTCGAATCTAGACCTAATTATGCACACAATACCTTCCAAGGAAACTAGCTGTCTTCCAACTTGGTCGAGAGACCTTGAAAAATTGTCCGGGGATCTTTGTCCCTTTGCTTTTAAAGGGATTTTCCAGTCCAATCTGGAGCAGGGTCAGTAGCTTGCATTCAGATCCATCTCAGACAAGATACCCATGTGATACGTCCTGCTGTGGTGACTCCCTCCAGAAAAATTGAACTGCCTGAGCAAAAGACAAAATTGCTTTCTCTCTGCCAATCATTAGGCCTACATGACATTAGTGTACGTGTGTATACACATTTTTGGAAGATTCCTGAAATATATCAAAACTTGCTAAATTCCTTTTCTGCTACTATCCCAATTAAGCAATTAACTTATGTATTAATTTATTAATTTGGTTTCTGTTCTTTGAGATTTGGCCCAATAAAGCGGCTGCCCCAATTAACCGGTAGCCAAATTAAATCGAATCGACTGTATTACGAAAAATGTAAGCTTTATTACTAAGATATATTAGATTAGCTATATTCAAATGCTGCATGAGTTGTTTTCATTAATTATTGAATGAGTTTGTGTATATAAAAACAATTAAATTAGACTTTATATGGTTAAATGTTATCAGGAAACAATGTTATTAAAATATTTATAAAATATGATTAAAATAAGTTATTAGCAAAGTTGGGGTATGGTTAATGACAGTTTATGTGTTTTGATATTTTTATTTTCAGAAGTGCGATTACATGTTCATTGTAATATAATGTGAATAGACACATATGCAAGTATAATAGGCTATTTATAATTTTCATGAAAATATGAATCTTTTAATTTACAAGTTTATTTAATAAGTAAATTTGTATAAACATTGTAAATTCTTATGTTAATTTTTATTTTCTGTGGTCTAATAGAAAATTTTGATTTTTGTTTTGAAATAAAACTTTTATGTACATTATTTTGAAATTAGTAAGTTAATATTGAATATAAAAGTATTTGTTGTAATAAATTCCATAAATTTACATGTAAATCTTTAATAAATAAATCCAGATTTTAACAACAATAATTTTAGTTTATCATTAGATAAAGAGAAATTTATGTTTATAAAGCTACTTATCTTTTATTAATACATCAGAAAACAAATTAAATTTATAAAATTTCAAATTTAATTATTATTTGGAGATATTTTTTTGTTATTTCTCTTCCTCAGTATATTTTCACATATTGGTCAGTTAACAATTGTATAAGGCCCACCGTGGCCGAGAGGTTCCATTCCCCGAACGCTGGGAGTTTGGTCGTGGGTTTGTGCCTTGCCAGGACAGGCTGGCCACACAGAGTTCTCCACGTCTGTAATGCCCGAATCAGGGCCAGTTACCCTTAAAAAGATCTCCAAGTGTTGCATTGCCATAACTTAACAAAACAATACAATCGCATAATTGTACTTAATTATAATTAATAATTTTAAACTTGATTAAGTTGATTAAATTAGTATTTAAAACATAAAATGCAGATTTATTCCAAGAGAAAAACTCTGATTTATTTTTATTCTTCTTAATATTTTGTTTAAAAAATTTATCAATGTTTAAATTTTCAGGCATGAAATGTATGAAAGAGAATGAATAGAATTGCTAGTTAATACAATAAATAAAGTCAACAAAAAACTTATTAAGGAATAAATGATAAATACAAAATTTAAAAAAACTAAATAAAAAGTAATTTTTGTTAAAATATTTGAAATTTAATAAATAATTAAATGTGCACAATTATATTTTGGTAACTTAAAAAATAATAAAAGTATTGATACTGTCAGAAACTAGGTTTACATTATAAAACCATACATAAGCCGTTATTATTTGATATTTTATTTTTATGGAATTATATTAATATACTATATAGTGGTACTTAAGGGGGGCTAACTCAAACCTTTAAAATATTTGAATAATTAACAAGTATCTTTTATTAACACGTGCATGATGACTGTATTGTAGAAGGTCTGATAAACCATTTTTGCCGTTTTATTTTATTTTTTTGTCATTGGAGAGGGCTTAAGCTACTCTTGGATCTATAAATGAAATAATAATTAAATTATAAAAATTTACATTTCAGAAGTTTGTATAGAAAGTTAACAACAATTGACACCTTGCCTATATTGTTGTTTTGTTGCATTCAACATGCTTTAAGAAGTATCATTATCACTTTCTTTGTCCTATAGATTTTGTCATGTTTTTACTCTGTCTTGTGATTAGTGAGGTCAGTTTTTCTGTGTGCATTGTGTGTTTGACTGATCCCACAATGAAGCAGCCCAAGTGGTGAGGGGACAGGCTTGACGTATCAAGGACAAATAACCCATGAAAAATTCCTGGGATTGTTCATTCAGATTTAATCCTGGGTCTTCCAGTGATAGACTGATGTCTTGAACATCTCAGCTGCCACATCATTCAAGTTAACACTTATCTAGTTTTATTTTTATCAGATTAATTATAGCTTAATTAAAGCATTTAGACTTTTCTATATATATTCAAAACACAAAATTATGCAAGGAAATTTATACTGTTTATGCAACAACAATCTCCCAGAAACTACTTAGCTGGTTGACCTGCAACATTATCTGAATGTAACTGAAAATTTCTTTATGAACCTGTACACAAAGAGACTGTGCACAGGATTGTGTCATGGGGTTAGGAATGACACAGTTTGAGATGTTGTCTTGCAACTGTTGAACATCTAAAAGCAATTATCGTATTAGAGACTTCTTTAAAGGATTGTAACCATTTGTCATGGAAGATGATGTCAAAAGCATCATGAAAAAGAATTAAAATATGTGTATAAAATAGAGGGTCTTCATGAGAACTTTTTGTGTAATTTAGTATTAAGGTAAATTGTTATGACAGAAATATATAATAGTGTAAAAAAATATATATAAATGTATATAGAAAAGGAAATAAATTGAAACTCAAGATTTTTATGGTGGAAGCTGGCCCCAAACTTTTAATAAATAATAATAAAAATTGCAAATTATAAATATGAAATGAAATTTACAATAATAATACTTTAGCATTATATAATGAATGTGTTCAACAATTTTCTTTTTCATTTTATAGATTACAAAAGTTTTGGATAACAGAAAATCAAGTTTTATTTGATAAATATTTTTTAAAAAAGTTTGAACTTGGTTTATTTATATAATTAATAAATGTTTATGTGGATGAGAAGCAAATAATATTTTTTATGTAAAAATTATTGAGAAGTTTTATTACACCAGTCCAATAATTTGCATTTTTGAAAAATCTCAAAAAAGAAAAAAAATGAAAAGAATGTTCTGTTTTATTTAATTTGATTTTGTAACAGCCTCGGTTTCCTTTTCGAGAGATTTTGTAGCAGCCTCGCAGTTTCCTTTTTCAAGAGATTTTGTCACGCTGGGTTTGGGTGTAGCAGACGTTTTAGGTTTTGTTGATTTTATCTTTTCGGAAGTCGTCACCTTTGCCTTCTTTTCGATTTCTTTGGATGTAATTGTATTCACAGTCTTGTTTTTCTGAATGGAAGAAATTGAATTTTTTTGAATAGCCCTTGCAGTTTTAATATGTTTCTCTGTTAATTTTCGATTAACGATATTTTTTTCGCTCTTAACATTTGTCTTAGGAAGGTCGGAATTATTTTGTTTGCTTATTTTATCGTTCGGATCTTTATTAGTTTTTAAAGATACTTTAATCAATGATTTTTTTTCTGTTGTATTTTCTCTTAAACATTTTTCACCTGTTAAAAATTTTGAGTTGATTTTTGCTCTTTGTGCTGATTCCACTTTTTCTGGAGATGCATTTGATATATTTTCTTCATTTAATTTATTAACAGTTTCAGATTTTGATGCTTTAAGTGCCAATGTCTTAGGTGATGATATCTTAATAGTCTTTGTGTTAGACTTTGAACTAGGTGATGCATGTGGTGTACAGAATTCCTTTGACAATTTTGAAGATAAAAGTTTTCCTGACTTGGGCAATGTTTTTGTTTCACTAGTCTTTAATGGTGATGAACTTTTTCCTTCTTCCTTTGGCATTGTTTTGAGTTTAGGAGTCGATTTAGGCATGGATAATCGTTCAAAGACATTTTCTGTATTGGTTCTGTTTTGTACGGTTACTTTTCTTATTGGCGAGTCCTTTATTGATTGTTGTAAAGATTTCTTTTCTGTTGATTTATTCATTAACTTCTGTGCACTTTTGTTTTGTTGTAACTTAGCTGGACTAGTTTTTATTAATTTGTCAGCTGTTGTTTTGCTTATTTTCGATTTTGCAAGTGATTCTTTACCTGTCTTTGAATCTGTAACAGGTTTTGCATTCTTTAATTGCACTGTTCTATTAGTTTTATTGTTTTCACGATATATTGCAGCTTTAGGTCTTAAATTGTCATTATTATTTTGAACTGTATTAGTCATATTTACAGAATCTTTATGTAATTGTTCTTGTAATGGCTTTCCTGCATCATTTTGATTTTCACTAATTATATTTGCAGATTCAGAACTAGTTTCACTTGTTTCTTGGATGGTTGAAGTTTGAATTTTATTAATTGAATTTGAATGTTTCAAGCTAGTCTCTTCTGAATTTTGAAGTATTAAATTTGGTGTACATGTTTTGGATTTCAAACAGTTGTTAATATTTGCTGACAAATCTTTTGATGATGATTCAATTTCATTTCTTAAATTAGAACTATTTTCTGATTGATTTGTATTTATATTCTTTTTTTCAGTTAATTTGTTATTCAAATAACTTGGAGGTACTTCTTGCACATTACTGGGTATTTTCGATGTTGAATCTGAAGCATAGATATTGCCTTCAAAGCACATTAAATTGTCTTCTTTTTTCACATCAGTAGAAATTGTTGTAGTTTCTGATGGAAGAGCATTATTTGAAATTTCCGCATCAATTGTTTCATTATAATGCAGTTCTTTATTGAATTGTGAAGAATTTATTGTATTATTTGGTTGAGGAATTCTACTTGCTAGTTCTAAATCTATTAAATTATTACCTTCTTGTTTTGAAGAGGATGTGTTATCTTTTATAAAAACAGTATTTGAATGATCACTTATAGAAATTGAAGTTTCAGATTCTAAATCAGATAAATAGGGTTTAGAATCTGCTTTGAGTTCGTCGGAAAATGTACTTACATCTGTTGGTGTTTGTTTGGAGTCACTAAAATCAGATTTTTCGTCAGTCGAGATAAGACTATCGTTTGACAAAGGTGAAACGACATTTTTATCATTGTTAGGTGAATTATCTGCCATCATTTCTAAACTGTCTGCATCAATTTGATTTGAAATGTTGTCAGCAATAGAAATTTCATTATTATTTTCACAAATGTTTTTCTCATTTTCATTTTGTAAGAAGTTTCCATTTATTCTATTATCATTTAAGGAAGTAACAGAATTATTGTCATATAGTAATGAATTAAATTCTTCTTTTGAATAATTAGAAATAATATTTTCATCTTTTATTCTTGATGAATCAGTTCCCTTTCCTGTACTTAAATCAATATTCGAAATACTGCTGATAACTTTATCTGATATATCCGATAGATCTGTAATTAATTCTTGTGATTTTAATACATAGTTCTCTTCATTTGTTGTTTTGAGTTGATCAATCTCTAATTTGTTGTTTAAAGAAGGTAAACATATTGGTGGCACAGATATATTATATGGATCTTTCATGAAAATAACAATTGCAGTTATGTTATCTTGTGAACCAAGTTCTTTTGATATTTGAACTAATTCTGGTGCAATTCTTTCAACACTTTTTCCTTCGGTAATATGCTGATAAACTAATAATCCCAAATCCGACGGTGATAATTTATCCCAAAGACCATCGCATGCTAACACAAGATAATCTTCAGCTCCATCTAATGTTATTTTACATATTTCTGCTTCACTACTTATATGTGGTTTATGCTCCAAATCTCCTGTAGTGAAAAAATATATACATGTAAAAAATTTAAATTTAATAAACTTATAGTGTTATATAGAAATTATTACTACTACATCTTAAAAAAGAAATAATATTTATAAATAATCTCATTAAAGATGGATTATTTTACCTTAAAAATAAATTTTTAATTTAAGAAATTACTTTTTTAAAGAATTGTAGTTTCAATGTCATTAGAAAATTGCAATTTTCAGACATTTTTTTTGCTTAATTCCATTTCAATAAATAATTTAATGTATAATAAATTTATTTTTTGCCAACACAAATGCATTCAGTATGTGTCTACTTTATACAGTACTGAACAAAATATGTTGCTTTGAGAAAACTGTCTAGTTTTTTAATTTTGCAGGCTATAGTTTGCAGTGCGTCCACTTTGTTTTATTTTCTGCAGTGTATGTGTTGCATGATGTCGGTTCCACTGTGACTGCTGGCTTATGGTGCTTTAAAAACAGTTTTGTTCTTTACGTTTCATTGTTTGTTTAAAGCAGGCATGTCAAACACGCAGCCTGCGGGCTGCATGCGGCCCACCAACACCTGGGTTGCGGCTCGCTGAGACTTTTTAAAAATTTTTAAATATCAAGCTTTGACGCTTGAAGTTGGAAAGTTTGAACTTTTTTGAACTGTACGATTCCCGCCCTTTTTGTGTTTGTCCATTCCGTATTTCGTCCAACCAATTCAAATTGGTTGACGCTAGGAAAGATGCTTGGATAACAGCTGCGGCTTTGAATCTATGAACGATGATTGGCCAGCAAACATCGTGGAAGACTGCTACGTGCCGATTTGTCCATCAACAATTGCTACAATCCATATAAAAGGAAAGGTTTTGGTGTGAAAGTCAAGTGTTTGCTGGAACATCAAGGTGGACGTTTGTGTGCTCTGTCGTAAGGTGTTTCGTCTACTATTGCCATGACGAGTGACTGTATCTGAAGTACACGTCGCAAGGTGTCTTTTCAACGGATCTGTTGAGGAATAGTGACTTTCGGAACTTTGACTGTTTGTGTGAATCTACTTTGTAAACGTCGTAATTTTTGTGATTTGTAAATTATATTCGAGCAGATGGACTTAATAATCTGAATTTGCTTCATTTCTGGAAGATAGAATGTGAATACATCGATCTACCATATTATACGGAAGTTCGTTGGCTTTCGAGTCATATAGTGCTAAAACAATTGTTCAAATTGCTGGATGAAATCATAATTTTCTTGGAAACAAAAAATTATGAATGTGCTGAATTAAAAGATGGACAAAGGATAAAAATCCTGGCTTTCTCGGTTGATATTACAAGTCATCTTAATCGACTTAATCTTAAGCTTCGAGACAAAAATCGTGTTGTGACAATGCTATTTGATAATATTAACGCTTTCAAACAAAAATGATTACTTTGGCAAAAACAAATAGGAAAAGAAAGCTTTGAAAGCTGCCAATATCTATTGCTTAAATCACCTAAATTAAAATTTACAGAATCCGATCAAAGATTTTCTAATTTTAAAAGCTGTGAATTATGATACAATTTCGTTTTTTTACTTCACCTCTATCTATGGATATTGAAACTGTTGATGAAAACTTACAAATGGAATTAATTAAAATCCAATGTGATAATTTGCTGAACCAAAAATATATGCAAGTTGGAATTCCAGATTTTTATACATATTTATCTGTAGATCGGTTTCCTAAAATGTTATTGTTTATTACCCGTATACTGGCTATGTTCTGAAGCACTTATTCATGCGAGCAACTATTTTCTTTAATGAAAAATAACAAAAATTCAGAAAGGTCAAGGTTAACCGATCAACATTTATCATCAATTTTAAAAATTGCATCAGCTCAATATATTTAACCAAATTTTGAATTCTTGCTTTGTGAAAAACATTGTCAAATATCATCTAAAAAGTAATATAATAAGAAATAAACAAAATCACAGTTTAATAACTTTTATTTTTGTTTTTTATAAAAAATATAAAATATTTATAGTTTAAGTTTAAAAAAATAATATGAAATATAAAATGTCTATGTACGTATAATATACAATACATTGAGTCTAATAAATACATAATATAATCATTCTAAAAATCGTATTTTATTAATTTTTTTTACATTGAAAACATGCGGCCCCGACTTATACAAAATAGATCACGTGGCCCATAATATCGTATGAGTTTGACATGCCTGGTTTAAAGTATATAGTTATCACGTAAGCTAAATATATACTTAAACTGTAAAAATGATATACTGACTGGATTTCCAGAAAATCCAGAAATCTGGACCTCTTCCAATCACAAGTTTGTCAGATATTTGGTCTGGTACTATATATCATCAAAAAAAGTGTTTAAGTTCCAAAAAATGGTACATTAAGATGATGAATGTCTTTGTACTGTTGAATGCAAAAGATATAAACTCCTAATATAAAAATATATTCCAGCTACATGGCATTTTGTTTTACTGTGACGTGCTACTGGTGGAGCACAATAGTTTAAATGAAAAACCCAAATGTGACAGCGGTGATATGCAATGTTGGGAACATGTTAAAACAAAAGTCAGCTGGTTGATCAGTAGACAATGGAATAATTCAATTATAAATTAGTAATTTAATGAATTTAAGTTTTCTTTTGAATTATGGAATTAATTCAAAATTATTTATTATTTAAAAGTATAGTAGTTATTTTTTCTACAACAAAATGATATTAAAAATACACAAAATTTCATTGTAATTTTCCTGTTATCAGTTCTTTGTGGTATAAGAATGAGAAAACTTGTAAAATAACTAATAATTATTTATCAATTTTTATTCTTTTTTTAAAAAAAATTGTTTTTTTAAATACTACTACTAACAAAGTCAATTTTATGTGAAGTTGTTGAAATAAAATTAAATATTAAAGTTTACAGGTAATATACTGAAAAACAAGAATTTTTATCTCAGCAAGTTTTGCTTTATTCTGATATTAATTAAGTACAAATTTGACAATAGTTTCTTTTAGGAAAAAATTATAAAAAGTAATGTTTTAATTTTTCTCCGAAGTAAAGATAAATTAATTTGTGAAATGAATTTACTACTTTGTTTAAAAGAAAACAAATTACTTACCTACTGCTCTAGAGACAGATAAAGTACCATCTACTCTCCAAGTGTCCATAAATAATACACAACCTCCTAATTCTTTCACTCTACATCTTTCTTCCTTTAATATAGTAAGTAATTTATAAATAAAATTTTTATTTTGATTTTACATTAGAAGATAAATTTTCAATAAACTAACCTCTCTGTCTGGTTTATGAGGCAAACCAATTATGTTAGGTACTCCTTTTTTTACTAATACTGCTTGAGAATCTCCTACCCAAGCAATATATAAAGTTTTTTCTCTGATTAAACAACATAATGCAGTGCTTCCGCCTTTTATTCCCTGCAATATGTATTTTAATGAAATGAAAATTATAAAATCATAATAAATGTAATACAGTATATTTGTTTGGACAATGATCATTTAACTCAACTTAAATCTCAAATATATGTTCATGATATGCTACAAAAATAATTGAATAGGATTTAATTTTTTGGATTAATCTATATTGAAAATGAGTTTATTATATTTGATAAATTACAATTATTTCAGAACGTAAAGTGTATTTTTTCATTTTAAAACTGTGCTGTATTTTATATTGTTTATTAATTTATTCTCTCTTTGGCAATAAATTTAGACTTTAAAGAAACATTACCTTCATATTTTTTATAGTTTGTACTTGTTACATGGTTCTATACAATATAAAATTTGAAAAATATTGAATTAGCATTACATTTTATATGATTTAGTCTGTGTAAATTGAATATATTTACAATCAAGCCATTATGAAACAATTTTTTTTAATTCAAACATATACAGATGGAATGCATTCTAAGATCCCACATAATTAGAATTTAATAGTAATTATTTTAAAAAATAGCAATATTATTGTTAAACCAATTGGATATATTTTAGATTATTGATTTCTACATAACTGTTTTACCATTTAGCTTCATATAAATTTTTAATGTATCTATCTATTCAGTCAGTTCTAATATAGATTACTCAGTATACCAAAACTTCTATATAGTGTATGTTTGTATTTTTATGTACTGTACAGTACATAGAAATTAATATACTGTACAAATGCACATGAATCTATTTGAATTATATATGAATATAATTTTACAGTGTAGGTTTGGAAGCATAGAAATTATGTTGATGTTTGTTCATTCTTTTACAGATGAAACATGTTGCTGAGTAAAGAGGAATGAGTTCAAGTTATTTTGATGGTGAGGCATGTCAGCATGAAGCTGTTAAAGACTGTAATCTGGGTGGAGCCTGTTAAACTTTTTGACAACTTCATGACTGTAGGCCTCACTATCAAATTAACCAGAATTTATTCCTCCTTACTCAATGTCATGCTCACCTATATATGGATTTATGAATGAAGTAGCATCATTATGAAATATGATATAATACAGTAGCCCATCGTTATATTGCGGATTCGGATATATTGCGTTTTTTCTTTATCTCCCGACAAGCATGATATGACGAGGGGTTACGTTCGGTATACAGAGTTGTAACTAGGATTTTGGACGCTTATGGCCAAGAATAAAAATGGCACCTTTTTAATTTTTATTATTAAAAAAAAATAATTTTATTCTAAAAAAATGCTATTGCAAAAATATTATCTAATGACATTCAAAATACTATATAAATATAAATATAAAAATTGTGTTATTAATTTTGAATACATATTATTCCGAAACCGTCTCGTTGGCACCTTTATTAAATCGGTGCCTATCGCGGGGGCCACATTGGCCACACTCTAGTTACGGCTCTGATGGTATATATATCATTTTGAAAACTATTTTAATAAAATCAATTGTTTGAAGAAATTTATGGCATTGATCAGATTACTATATGATAAGATATCAGTTTACTGCCACAGGATCCAAGATTCATGTCTAGTCCAAATTCTCACAATTAACAAAAGTGTTCTGTTAATGATAACTGGACAAAAGCATTAAAAAAATTCTATACAGTAGTTGTTTTTCATCAGACACACAATCACTTTATAATTAGGAACACAGTGAATAGTAGTACCACTGGTTATTGCTTAATTCTCTAACATACTAAAAATGCAATTGGTAATCATGAAAATATTTAAGGTATTTTATTTAGAAATTTAATTTTAATAACAAGATCTCGATTATTATACAGTATCCAAAAAGTTACTGTGCAGTGATAAATTGGTAACGATATTAAACTTATATGCTACGGCATTTCTTAGGAGACCAGTAAGTTGTATGCCCTGCACTTCCACTTTGCCGATTGCCTAATCTTCTATGGAATCTGACGGGAATTCTAGAAGGCCAGATTTCACGGGACCACTCTCGTGGATTTTGGGGCCTCTAGGTGACATTTCTCACATTTGCTGCAGGAGAAACTGCAATATTGTACATAAAACTACTTAAACTTTTCCCACTATATAGTTACTTTTTGGACATCATGTAATTTATATTTAGTAAGGAATTATTTCAAATTTTATAAAATAATTCATATTGCATACTTCTCTGTAAGACCGCTCCAGGAATGTTTTATCAGTTAAAGTAATAGCTTCAGAAATTGCTTTTTCAGTATCAGTAAGAAAAGCTGGATGATTTACAATGTTCCAGTGTAAATGTGCAGCGCAGTAACTAGCAGCTTCAACTCCAGCATGGCCATCAAATATTGCATAATAACTATGATGTGGAACATCCTAAAATTAATATATTTTTATTAATAATATGCATTAGCAGTAATTATTTGTGTATAATAAAAAATAATATTTTTGGACCTTGTTTTATGAATTATAATTAAAAAACTTTCAATTTAGGTACCTTTAGTCCACAAACTGTATTAAGATTATGCAAAATGACATGCCTATCTTCCATTTTTCTTCTACTGTTTTTTATAGCACAAACTGACACAATGTGAGGTAAAGGTTCCAATTTTGCTGTTGTAATATCAATATATTCTTGCCAATTTTTACAAGTTTCTGCTAAACATTCAACCATCTCTATATATAACTGTGACGTTTTGTATGCTAGAATTGTAATAAAGAATAAAAATAATTTTATAAACACTATAGATATTTTAAAAATTCAGTTTAAAAGACTTACAAAAACTTTTATCGTCATCATCTATGCCTTCATCAGCTTGCAAACTCATTTCATATACAGAATCACTCAGCTGATATGCTACTAGCTTTGCAAGAGTCAATGCTAATGAATGTGGACATTTTCTAAATAAATAAAGTTTTGTTAATTATAAATTTTACTTAATTAAATTATTTTTATTTTAAGCTTAAAACAGGTAAACATTAATTTATTCTCAATAAAACATTCTAAATAGCTTTGATTGACCTAGAAGGTTAATAGTTTTATATATTTCAAATGAAAAAAAGAACTAACTATGCATTTCATACACAGTACCCATGATTAATTATTAAAGTTTACATTTAACTTGTACTTTTATAATTTTGATTATTAATTTTTTATTTAAATTATTATAAATAAATCATTAAAATTTGTTTTCTTTCATCTAACATTCTTATATTTATAAATTCAGATTAAATCTAATCTAATTTGATTTCGATTGTTTTTTTTTTTTTTTTACTATACGATGATAATATAATAATAATGATGATAATTTATAGTATTTGTTTTATTGTAATCAATGTAACATAATTGGTCAGGTCACCAAGTTGCAATTTGAAACTCCAATTTAAAGATTCTTCATCCAACAAAAAATGGGGTCCAATTGGACTTCAATAAGCCCTAGACCCGTCTTTGGTTCCTCGTAAAGCATTATTCAATGTACCAAAGAGATGAAAGTCATTTAGTGCTAGGTCAGGACTCTATGGCGGGGGCGGCAAACAGTCTATTCGATTATTCTGATGGCTTTCTTAATTTGAAGGTTGGTATGCGACCGTACTGTACAGTGTACATTGTCTCACAAATGGGCAAAATCTGAGCGAAACCTTTCGGAAATGCACCAGAAAAATTAAACTGCAGGATTCGGGGCGTTAAGAAACACATTGTTGAATGTTTATCACAGTTCAGAAGGAATTTTTCCTTCAAATTTCAAAGTTGCCATATTTATTTCGAATTCCTTAGCATGCAAATCTCTATATTCCCAGCAGGGACAAAAGTACAGTTGTGAACTAACGGGATTTCGAATTAACGAGGATTTCCTGTATATGTATACAGTATATACATACACCGATATATATATTTTTTAATTAACTATTGTCATTATTTTTCTTTGACGTCGAAATGAGAGGCGACACTATAAAGTGTGAGGACCGGGTTTAACCCGGCCCAAAATTTTTTTTGTTATTGTTCAAATCCCCTCGTGGGAAATTGTAGAAAAGGTCGAAATTCAAATGATGTGCAGCCTTCCGCCGTCGAAAAGCACTTCCTTTCTCTCCGGATCCAAACTCTTAGTCACGGAGATCGAATCATCAGCGATTCACCAACTATCGCGATTGGTGATCGAAGATAACGTGACCTGTAGTATATAAGGGGGGAAAAGGCTGAGAACGGGGTCGCTGAAGGTCCGAAGAAGACTCACGTCTCGTCTGATCCGAATCGAGAATCGAGGGCCGAAACCCGAGGACTCCAAAGCCCGCCGACGACGAGCCGTCACGACCGAGAACGACCGATTCTGCTTATCCATACGATTACTCCTACGATTACAGCCGATACATCCTAGGAAGAGGTATGACCCCGAAATTTGTAAACTCTCTCTCTCCGCCGCGGTTAGGAACCGGACGCGTCAGAGGAGATCTATTTTCTGTATTTTGTTTATCTGTCTAAATAAATCGTTATTTGTTTCCATCATGGTTCAGTTATTTCGAATATCGCCTTAACTTATCGATGAACCCACACACTTCCGCCACTCGACCTGACAAACAACTACCCAATCCCGACAAGTCGGGATATAAAAATTTAGCCATCCGCGACAGTGGGGTGGGTCTTGCCGACCTGTTCGCCGAAAAAAACGGAGGTACGACTCCGTCCTACCTCCCGGCGTTGCCACAAAAGCAACGTTCAGAAAAATTCCAAAATGTCCAACCAACACAAGGATGGCAATGGTTATATGTCGAAAAATTTATTATGATTAATAATTTTAAATTTATTACTATATAAAATAGAAGAACGCATCGAGTACGCGTGCCACTATACTTTTTTGTGTGTTGCCACTCCACTTCTAAACAAAAATGATAAAGAAGTTTCATCTGTAAGGAAGATTTGATAACGAATTAAACTGTACTAGGAGAAGTTTAATCGTACTGAGATAAAATTTCTGAATGGCTTCTGACTAATAGAGGCATTACAAGACCTGCGAAGTCTTCAAAAGGTAATATTAAAACTTCTATTTACTTAACTGTAGCAGGCCTAGTATAAAAATAATTTCTATGAAATTACATCAGTGCTAAGAATTATATTAATTTTTACTCCTGAAGAATAAATTTCTCAAGAATGTAAAATCGATTTATGGTTTAGTATGGAATGACATGTATCTCCTCCGAAAGGCATTTAATTCCCATATTATTTTACACTATAAGTGTAATATTTTACAAAATTTTATTTTATTTGATTATTTCTGAATATATTTAAATTTTTACGTGGCCGCCATCGAAAGAATTTGAATACATCTGATCACATGGAACTGAGAAAATTCAAGAGATGGCAAAAACAACAGTATTGATGACATATTCAGCTGAATCAGATATGAGAGCTGAGGGAAGAAGATAAAAATTTTATGTAAAATGCTTCACACAACTGTCAGGGCATCGGACAGACAGTAACTTACTAGATTCTCTTCGTGTTGATGGTAAATGCGGATTTATCTGGAGCAACTTATCAGACGATAAGAGTTCAGGCGAGGCAGAAGAAATGTTGATTTGCATTCTTCCTACTATTACTAACCATTACAGTACAGTAACAGAACAAAAAGCAGAAGTTATATTACCATTATTGATACTATAAACGAAGTTATCTGTAATATTAATAACACCGATCTCAAGAATCTCAACTTTACATCAAAGTATGAATTTGATGGCGGTGTGCAGTCCATAAAAAAAAACCATTTAGCATAATCGTAGACTTTCCACCCGCTTCTGTCGACCGATGAAGCTTGAATTTATAAGAAAGGACAGCCAATTAAGAATGAAAACGAATAGGTAACGATGCAAATTAATGCGGTTTTTCTCAAGCTCCATCAGTTGTATATTATATCTTTGACTGCATCGTACAGACAAGCCTGGTGTTCGAAAATTTCCAAACAACAGGCGCACTGGAAATTTTGAACTGAGTGACCTCCGCGAGCCTTTATAAAGCATATTGGGATAGCGATTTTAAGTAAAATGATAACATAAAATTCGTTAAAAATCACGTTAATTTATTCAAAAGCAATACGTAGGGTACTTTTATTTGTAAGTCTCTATTCAGATTTCGCTACCGACTTGACAAGTTATAAAGATATAATTCTATTAGAAAACCAGAAAAAGTTTTTAAAATATGATAATATGATTTAAAAATCTTGCTTCAAAGTAACCTTTAAAAGACTGAAAACATAAATATTTAACCATCCATTTTATTCAGTTTGAAGCCGGAAACTTATTTTTTAAACGAAAATAATTGTGTTAGTGAAAGAGGAAGAGTAATTTTTTAAGGCGAAATCCGATATTTCAAACTCCAAATATACTTCAAGACAATTTAATTATTTCAAGTTGAATCGTTGTTCATAGTTTGGGAGTGATTGCAGAAACCTTTGACATTTAAGTACCATAGGTTTCACCATTCTAGGATTTCTGAAAAGATTACAGTAGCTTCATCAGGTTTTGACTCTCATGGCGAAAATATTAGGAACGTTCGATTCAAACATGAAGCATTTCAATACAAACTTCACCAATTATAAATAATATCGATTACAATTAAGTAACAATAAATACTGTAGTTATTTGGCTAATATTCTTATCTACTCGTCAACGAAATCGCTAACAAAAAAAATAAAATAACAGAAAATGAATGTAACGGTAAAATGCTAAATTATAGACTGTCAGTCGGATAAGTTGACCCCATAAAAATAGCTATTTCTCTAGTTTTATTGGCTCAACTTATCCGTCTGGCATACTTGTCTAAATATCATTAATGACATATGACTTACAAGCAAAAATACAGCATTTATAGCAGTGACCTAAAATTAAAACCTAAAAGGAATGTGACTAACAGTAGTCATTCATTTTGCTATGACATTTAAAAGTAATTATATTTGTTAATCATTATCTGATATTTAAATTTTGTTACTTACTGTGCATAATTAATACTGTAAACGGATATAGTAAACGTAAATGTATTTTTGAAGTTTCGAATAGAACTTTTTGTACTGATTTCAAATATGAGATTGAAATTTTTCTATCATCCTCTGATTTTCCATAATCATAGACTTAAACTAGCATAAAATTTTCTGTATATTTTTACCTATTTTGCTATATAAATCAGAACTTGAAAAATGGCTTCTCCGTTCTTCCGTGACGAGAAAAAATTTTCTACCCAAACAAACGAGCAAACGAATTGAAGAGGAGGTTTTGCTTCAGTTGATGTTAATACATTACACCTGTTATTCAACTAAAATGTTCGCCAGAAACAACAGAGATAATTAATTAAATTATTATTGTCGCGAAAGTATAGCTACTTCTGAAAACACGACAGGAGATTCCCATGCGGCCGACAAAAAACTAATGACAGATTTTGATTGATTACATTCTAGAGAGAGTGATGAATGATCTTATTGCTCTAACGTCGTTTTTGTTTGCTGCTAGACCTGCAATTTTCAGATTCTAATAGTCAATAGTTAGGATTACAGATATGTAAATATGTATACTGTACAATCCGTCCCAGAAAGTAGTCCAGGTTTCTGGTAGATAATGGCATTCTCGTATGTCGATTGATTACAACGCTTACGCAGTACGGATAAGGATATGTGTAAAGAGAAGATTATGAATACTGATTAATAAATGATTAAAAAAAATAAAAAAAGACACTTTAACACCTTAGCATCACTACGTAAGAAAATCCAGCAACGAGCTGCTTAACTTTCCAGGCAACATAATGAAATTAAAAGAGGATAATCTGCTGGCTTTATGAGAAAATAATCCCTCCTCCACATACTGTTTGAATATATTACGAATTGTTCTTTCTTTGACGTGAAAAACATTGGATGTTGTCTGTAATTTTTTCGGTCCCTTGAGAATTTACGAGCAAAAAAACATTACGTAGAAGCAAGATACAAAACGGAAACAATGTTCTGGTGTAACCCCTATAATAATTAATTCGCGACGTTCATAATACATGCGATATTATGGAAAGCCGTAGTAACTTTTTGGAATGGATAGTTCATAATTTATATATTAATCGCGAAATTACGCGCTCCCAGAAGAATTACTCAATTTAGATATTATAATTAAGTTGTCTCTTCCAAGAAGATAACGTTTTAAAGTTGATTAATACATATATAATCTGTACAAGTATAATTTGTGATTTAAATATACTATATAAATATATCGGTCTATATATAATATAATTTAATCAGTTTGCATATTATTCACGTACTTATGTATGAATTAATTATCATATAACATATATAACTTTAAATAATTTGTCAATTTGATAGAGAATCGATAATTTGATATACCAAAAAGAACAAAACAAGAGTGTGTATCCGTTGCTGAATAATAAGAGAATAAATATTTGCATTAATTTGAAGGAGCATGGAGTTAGATTTATAAAGATTTCTGCTCTGTTGCTCTAACTGAATACTGTTGTCTGATTTAGATAAATGTAGTTTTCAACGAATTTATATACAAAGTAACTGTTAGAAGGTTATAGACTATTAATAAAAACAAAATTTACGAGAAAATTTTTAAATGTTTAAATTATAAATGCTTATTTTCTTTGACACTCTCTCCCCTGTAGGTAATTATCCTTGCATTACTTGATTTCTTGTAAGTTTGCCTCCCCTCGTATATTTTCATGCCATAGAGGTTATTGAACTTTTTCAATACGCAAGTAATTATAAATTTAATTAAATTTTTTAAAATAATTTTCTAAATAATAAAACTATTATTAAAGTAAATAATATTTGAAAATTAAAAAATTAAAATTTAATCAGATAATGTTTTTTTTCTGGACGTTTTATTATTATTCTGTTGTTCCTATATTAAAATTTTAAAGCTTAATATATTATTTATTCGTTTCTTTTAGATTTTGCTATTAATTCCAACTTGTCTTTTTCTTAAATTAAATCTCGAAGCCAAGTCTCTTATACAGAAATCTCACAATGTATACTTACTGTCATTTTACATTAATGCGGGATTACATGTACACAATATTCGTTATAAAGTACACACAACGAATGACTATTGAAAGATCAATATTTGATTAGAACTTGAAATTGAAAAGACACTTCACATAAATTATAATTCAACAGCGTACTACGACGACAATTTCTACCTGTTTTAATTAATTTTGTGTTAGATGTTAAACTTCGAATTTGATTATATATTATTCTACGAAATTAAAAATTTTGTTTGTGTTTTAGAATTTTTTACTATTTACCTTCTTTAATCGCCTCGTTATTTTTATATTATTATAGAAAATTTACATTATCTATCATCCTAGAATAAAACGAGTTTAGAATAATTTTAAAAATGACTAATTAACTTGTAATTTAATCCTTGATTTAACAGCAAACAGAGTCGTATATCTTTATATATATAAGCGTATGAATTAACAGCTATTGTTCTTTCTATTTTAAGAAGGAACTAAAAGGATTTTGAACTCGAACGTGTTCATCATATAATCGCTCGGATTTCTAAATACACCAGCCTATTGTGTTCAAACTTGTTAAATTTCAATATTATTAAACTTTTAATACCATGTTTTAACGTTTAATACTTTCCAGTGGTATGAAAATTTATTATATATTTTAAAAAAATGCATATATATATATATAAAATCTTAACATCAACACTCCACAAATATCTTGGCAAAATTCCGAGTGACTTGTCCTAGATGGAATACACTATTTACTATTGTTGCTGTTATTTTTTTATTTCCTAAATTTAAACAAACTAAAGTGAACTATTCGAGGTATTTTGTGCAATAAAATATATTCCAAATTTTAAAAATAAATAAATTGGCTTTTAAAACTGTTGCTGTTCCCATCTCGAATTTTATTTACGTTAAATATATTCGAAAAATATTGGCATAATTTAGTGTTTAGATATAGCAATGCTTCCGTATTAATATCAAGTATACATAACTGATTTGTAGAAAATATTTTATGGAAACTAAATGAGATTCAAGATATATATTTTTTAAATTTTCAATAGGCCTATATCATTTACTTGTAAACTAAGTATGATATGTAAAATGTAAATAAAAAATAAGGTAATTCGTGTATTTAAAACTAGATTAAAACGTCTTTAAAGCAAATAAATAAGTATGTAATGTAGGCGTGTTATATATTATTTATTTACTTTAAAAAAAAATATATATATATATATATATATATATTATATAATATATTATATTTATAGATTTTATTTTACACATTTTTATATTTACTTTATGTATATAAATTCTTCACATATTGATAAAGGAAATAGAAATAGACGGAGTGTGGAGATACGTATTTGTTGGCGCCTCTTATGAATTCTGCTGGCGGAGAAACATATTTATGTATATAAAGCGAATATAAAAATATAGCAAATAAATTTGTCTTTATATTTAAATTTCACTTCTATAATAATACTTTGTATTGAGTGTGTATATAGTGTATTTGGTACGTAAATTAATAGGAAAAACGTAAGGAAATCAAATTAATTTTAAAATTAATTTGATTTCCTTAGGTTTTTCCTATTAATTCCTTTCCACTTAATACACACACTAAATACACTAAACAAATTATTTTTATAGAAATGTATGTGTCGATAGTTATTCTTTAAGGAATAACTCTCTACATACACACATTCACACTTACACCATACACAAATCACACTTTATGTATATGTATATAAAGTTACTCTTTAAAGAATCACTCTCTGTATACACACACTCACACCCCATACTCACACTCACACACCATACACAAATCACACGTCACACTTTACGTATATGTGTATAAAGTAAAGAATAACTTTCTCTACACGCATCACGCACACGTTCACACTCTTTCTGTATATAACGAGTGTGAGTGTGAAGTTCTACGAAAGTATTTAAACCAAAACTCACTTTTGTTCCAAATAATGGAGACACCAGTCGAGTACTTCAACTTTGACGTCTTCCGGTTTCATACTGAAGCTACTTAAAATATTACTGCGATGTTGTACGTTATCTTCCGTTTTACATCTATTAAATTCGTCGAAAAACTGTTTAATACTTTTCGCACTTTCGTCCATTTTCTTTCGATTCGTATTCAACGTTCGTCAACTTAACCCGTTCGAATGATAACCTTTTATAGGAACGTCTGCTCTTATTAGTTTCCCTTCTCGATGTTGGATGGCGCTTTTCCACTTTTTTTTTTTTAACTTTTACGCTCGGATTTTAAATTGAATTGTTTTATATTTAATTAAATAATAAAAAAGAAAGAAAAATAAACGATAATTCTGTTTTTATTTTATGTTTCGGTTTAATCGGTAATAATAAAATAAAATTAAACTGAGAAATCGATTTTTAATAATTGCCATGAAATTCTTAAATGGGGAAAGTTTTTGTAATTCGTTTGTTCTTCGTTAATTTAATTTATTTTCGTAATTTTAATTCGTTTTAATTTAATTTTAAAAACTTTTTCTTTTTTCGGTAAGATTTTAATATTTATTATTAAATTAAATTATATAAAACGTAGTCGTTTAAATTAATGATTTGCGCTCGATGTTTTTTAAGGCTATAAAAGCAAACTGCTGTTTTATTGTCAAATAATCATATAATTTTCCAGTAAAATTGTGCTTTTTAAATTTAAATTTTATTGCAAATAAATTCAATTTTATTTTATAAACAAAACGCGCTAAAATCACCTTTAAAAACACGCTCTCGGCATATAACCCGCAGTTTGATGTTTTATTTTATTATATAATTTACTAAATTGTCGCAAGTTTTGCCGTGATATCTACGAATATTTAAGGCTATTTTATGATATAGATTTAAGAAAATGATCGAAGAAAAAACGAAAGTAAATATTAAGATAAAAATTTTTAAAAAAACACGAATGAAGTAATTTAAATATGTTTATTTTTCTCTCTTTTCGTTCTGTGGGCCTTTTTCCATGCCAAAAGGCCCTCTTAGAACCTCTATACATGGACTTATTACATTCGGTATACATACAATTCGGTTACGTATATGTATTTAAAAGATATATCTAGATTTAAATCGTACTCTTTAATCGGAATTTTAACTTAATTACTAATTACTATATTATTGCGAAGGAGTTTTAATCCACCTTTTACTGTCGTTAGTTAAGATCGAAAGTTAATTTGTCGAATTAGATATCAATTTACTTAAATTGTAGAACGAGAGAAACTAGATTAAGCCTGTCATCCTCAAACATCTTGTAAACAATTGAATATACAGAAAATCCTCATTAGATGTAAAGTACGTATGAACTTAAACTTATAAACTTTATTTAATATTACTTGGGCTTTTAACATACATAACGCATATTTTATGCATTTTAACGTGCACATATCTGGCATTTTACATGCACGTATATTTGCAATTTAAGAGGAATATATATCAGGATCTTAGAGTCACATTTGAACCCAATTCTTTCAGGAGATTACGAGAATTTCTTATAGAAATACTGATTAACAATAAAAAATTTCAGGAATTACTAGGTTATAAATATATAAATTTATTTACAGTGGAAACGAGTCGCTTCCATTACATGGTTGTTTCTAAAGGGTTTCCTTTAAGTCTGAAATCATAAAAGTTATGTTTATTCTTTCTATAAAGAATACCCAAGTAAGGAAGGACGAATTCAAGGTATTGATGACAGGGAACCGCAATTAGCGAGAAGTTCCTGACGACTTTAACAGGCTGCATGCATCCAGACCGTTGTGTGTGATGATGAGAACTTTTCTCCCAATCATCAAAATAACGAGGTTTTTTTTTCAACTGAATCATCTCCAAGCTTTATCACTGTAAAAGAATAAACAAAGGTCAACATAACTCCTATCTTTCCAGACGTATGTTACCTCCTGTGTTTTCCTTGAGGACATTCGGACCCATCAATATGACACATACCTTAACACAATGTAAGTCTATATATAAAATTAAGACGTATTCGTTGTAGAAATTTATTTATTTTTTTTGCTTCCAAATAAAATAAGTGAGAATTTAATTTATTTTTGATGTAATTCTTTTGAATAAGTTAAGGTAAACATTGTAAAATATGCATTTGTTTGTTGAATCACTACTGTAGTAGAGGCAACTTTACGTCGAGGTTTGTTACGTACTACGCTTTATAATACTGACACTTTTATCCATTTATATCGATTACTTTGCAAGCAGACAGGATTAATTTATAAGAAAGTTTATATTGATTACTTTGTGTCTTATAAAAATTATAATTTATATCGATTACGTTGTTATCCGTTAAGGTTTAGTCGTTAAATTAAAATGTAAGTTAGATTAAATAACCGCTACTTTCAATTTTTTATGTTTACTCACAACTTATTTTATTTAAATTATTCAACTACAGAATTGCGAAAATATATTAAGATTAGTGTAGAATAATAGTAATATATTTCTATAAACTCGATTATACATTACATAGGTTTAAATATCATAAAATTGTGGGCTAAAAATGTCTATAAATTGTATAAAATTCTGTATATAATAGGATATTAGGTGCTACAATACTTATTTCGATAAATTTCAATTGAAAAAGGCTGGAAATACTCATTTATATACTATTAATCCCTTTGTTTCACTTGTTATTTTGTAAGTATTTGCAGATTCGTCTGCCTGGAAGATCTTTGTTAATTTAGGAGGTAGATCATAAAGTTTTGAAAGAATGCCATTTATTGTTTAACTCAATGGGTATTCGTTTCTAATAAATGGAATGGTTTTATCACGATTCGTGATTAGAAGAGGAAATTGTTAGCATTTTTGCTCGTAACTCATTGCAGATATAATGATTTACCATTTTTTTTATTTCTGTTAGGAATGGTATCTAGTTCATTCAGCATCTTCTTTATCTTAGTTTTTATGCCTTTAATTTTTAAAATATTACTTTCACATTTTCGCCCTTTTGTTTGTTTTAGAAAGGCTTTTTATATTAGAACATCTAGAGAATTTATTCACAGAATTTCAATACATTTCAATGAAAGTCCTCCAGGGAGACACTACCTTGATAGACTGTCCGTGATTTGCTTTGCCTTACTTTGGACCGAATTATGGCGCAGTGGTATCCCAAAAACAATATACAATATGTTAAACTTTTAATAAATGGTTTAAAGTGTATTATTTATTTATTTTGTCGATTTTATTCATGTGTTTTTACGGATTTCGGATAGAAAAGTTCACATTTGTGATTGACTTTACTTTGTTCAGGTTCAATTAGTATAGTTTATTTATGCAAAGTACTGATACTCGTATTTTATTAGAATTTTCGATTCGCTTTACGAACATCGAAATCCGATCAATTCTTACAAACAGAATGCCAATACGATCACGTTTTCCGGTGTAATGATTATCTTTAACTCGATATCACTGCCAATAGATCTAGTGTAGTATATAACTAAAATGACTGGACTCTAATAATACTCTAATAAAGAAAGAGAGGCTGTCTGCTTTTGTAAACTTAGCCCACTAAGAAGAAAAGGGGGTGAAGAAAAGGTTGAAGGAAAGGTTCAGAACCTTTGGCGTGCCGTGACATTTGATGATAGGGAAGCTGTGTTTCTGTAAGAAGCCGACTTCCAGGGGCAATCAGTTAACTGCGCGTCAGTAATGGTCTAGGGTCCATTCGTACATGGGTGGTGGCTGTAGAGACAAAGACGACAAGTATCTGACAAAAACCGTTTATTTTAACATAAAATAAACATATACTATGTACAAAATAGTTTGCTTTAGGACAATCGGCCGTTTGGACGTTTCGGGCGTCGATGTTATTCTTCGATGGTCGATCGAAGGTGGCCCCGGGACATTTATTCGGAACGTTAACCGAGTGCCAGGTGTCCTCGATTGTCGGGGATTATATCAATCTCCGTTCTTTGTTTCGTCCATTTGATTGGTCATTCTCCCACAATCACGCTTCCCGAGTGGTTGGTCCCTGGTTACTAAGCGTAACGAGACTCTTACTTGGAGCGCGAGAAAAGTCAAAATCGAAGACGAATTCGATCTTCCACCGATCATAGGATGACTTCCTTTCGCGATTTATGGTGTCTGCCTGCCAGTTTCATATATAAACAATGGGTGTCCGACTACAAACGACTTTTTCCTATGTTTTTTTAAACTAATAAATTTTTCTCTAAATTAACCGTTTTTTCGCGTCTTTCGTGACGGGTCAGACCCGTCCGGTACATGACATTTCCATAAAAGTTTTAAACAAATACTGGAAATGACAAAAATAAACAATTTCTGTATTTTAGTTCTAAAATACAAATAATGCGTATATAATACAAATTGATACGATACAAACAATGATAGAAAAACTTGTTTTTTAATTTTTTATAAACTAATTCTATTCGGCGATTTTTACCGAAAAGTCGTTAATTACTTTATCATAAAAGTCGCTGGTCGTCGACTCCATCGACGTATTTGAAAGCACTTTTTCTATCGAAAGCAACGCTAGCGACAATTTTTCCTTCGACCCAGTGTTCCTGGCCAATGTATGAATTCGCTTCGTGGTCGAAAAACTGCGCTCAACAGACCCACCGGTAGATGGTACCGTAAAAATTAATGATATTAAATCATATAATTCTTTTAGTACGTCTTTGTTCGGATCGACATTAATTATAATACTTTTTATGTCTAAGAGTTACTTGTCGATATAGTCCGGACACGAATATAAATATTGCGATTCGCTACGTAATTTAGATAAATCAAAAAGTTTCCCATAAAATTTACTTAATTTAAAGAATTAAAACACGCTTCGGAAAATTGTTTTTCATGATATTAAAATTATTAACATCTAAAAGTGATAAAAATTCTAAAGATTTTGTCTGAAAATCTGCCAATATAATTACAGTATAATTAAAAGAAAATTATAATTAAATGTAACTTTGCAAAGAAACGTACATAAAAATAACATTGAATACTCTTTACTTTTTAAATCTTAAACAATTCGCTTAGTCAGGTTATTCCCTACCCAGTGGCTAAGAGATAGAATCGTTGGAAGCGTTACACTTGTGTAGCTTCTACCAGCTAAACTGGGTGAGGTTGGTGCTCTGTAAAGCGCATGCGCAAATGCCTATAATCTGGCTGCTTGGAAGCTGACCTGGTTTCGCCACTAATATTCGAATATACAATAGCAATCTTACCGTTTCTTTCACATGTAGTATAGAAATTTGTAATAAGATACAAAATGCGGTTATAATAAAATTTTAATTAATTCAAAGTACGTTCAAATATGAAAATAATCGCCCAATATGAATTTATATTTTAGAAAATACAAGGGAAGCGGCGCTTCCACCGCTTCCAATGACGGCACGCCACTGCCAGAAGTATAAAGGAAAAGGGGGAAAAGTAAAGGTGAAAAACGTTACAGTAGTATGCAAAACCCATCATTTATGGGTAGGTAGTTAATAACCTTGATCACTGCAAGGTTACGATAATATTAAAAACTAATTAGATTTTAATACGCAGAGAATGTAAATATTAGCTTATTATGATATAATAATACTGATTACAATTTCTATTCGCGGAGAAGGTAAGTGATTTAAGTTATTTACAAGTTCCCTTACAATTGATAAGTTAACATGCCGAACATATATAATTGAAATGAGGATGAACATGCCTTTCTAATAAATGTTGATTAATGTTTTTAACAGGTTCCCTGGCATATGACACGTTAACATATCAAACATTGCCGACATTAGACTGTCAAATTCGTGAAACCGTTTACAGTATAATGCACAGAATAACGTTTGTAAACAAAAAAATAAAACAATAATGGTACGTGAGGAGTCCTTCTTGAATGCATTCCTTATAGAATGGAATGGGTTGATCTCATATCGTTCACAGTGGAATATAAAATGTATGGCATCTCCTACACTATTATTGTCGCACCGGCACTTATTAGTATTTCTCTTCTTAAAGCGGTAGAGGTAGGCCAAAGAATTACCGTGCCCCGTTAAACATTGGGTGGTTTCGGATCTAGGTTCGTACTAATTAGCCTTGATGCATTTAGTAACAGAGAGAATAAACTGGTGGCAAAGTCTCCCCGTTGTAGAATTATTTTAATCTTCCTGCCATTCAATTAGTGCCCGTTCGTGTAAGGAATTTTTCAGTGTTGATTTTGGTAACCTGGTATATGTATCCTGCTTCTTGAGAGTACCAGCCGTTTTGGCCAGAGAATCGGCCAGTTCGTTTCCTTTATGTCCTTTATGAGCTGGTATCCAACTGAATTGGATATTGCGGGTAGTACTGAGATTGTGCTACTTTAATAACTTCTTTGCCCAGTAGCGTGATGTTTTCAGGTTTTGCCAAGACATGAAGAACCACCTTACTGTCAATAAGGAATTTTGTATTACCTTTGTATTTATTTATTTATCTTTTATTTGGATGATTCCAGATTCTGTCCAGGACAATATGATCGATATCAACACGTCCGACAAAGAGGTGGAAAAAGGTTAAATTTGGATGTTTAAGATGCAATAACTATTGAACAGTAACAGTCCAAAATGGTGGTTTTTTTAAGCATGATAATGCCTATATAACTAATCGTTACAAGAGAGCCTTGAGAGATGTTGAGACGGTAGAATGACCATCAAGGTCTCCACATCTGTCTTGAATTCAGCATATTTGATACCGTGGGAAAGCTTATTCATAAACATAATGGTCATTCTCTTTTATTAATTATTCTCATTTTTATCTATAAATTCTTTAGTATTAAATCTACACTTTAATCGGTATTTTGTCGTGAGACGTCCACCAAATTATGTGATAATCTATAACATATTTTATAGTGTAACAGTTTCTATTTCTCGTTAATGTATTTATACAATGATTATAGTAATTTCAAAAAGAATTACTCAATTGCTTAATACAGCAACTCTTTTAACCTTGTACAAGTGAAGGTAATAAACTTATTTATAAACTTAATAATAAGGCAATTATAGTAAACACTGCTTATTATACTATCATTAGCTTCTTTTTTATTATCACTAAAATTTTATTGCTAAATAACTAGATGTTATATAGGAAATTTATAAATTTTGATTTAGTAATTAATTTACCAGCGTATTGTAGTATATACGTATATCCGATTACAATTACGCTCGTAACAGGTAGGTTAGGTCTTCAACCGGATCATGACTACCTGTATTAGACCAAATTTACGATGACAAGACCTTTACCGTCTGTATTAGCCTCTATCAGCCTATTTTAGGCTAGTACAGACCATGATATAGCCTCAATATAAAGGTCTACTCTGCCATAATCCTCATACTACATTATGCAATTCCGGAATGGGTAAGGAACGAATTGTAAAGACACTTTTACTCTAATTTATTGGGATTTTTTCCCCAAAATTGTGAATTTTAATTATAATTGTGGTCTTGGAATTCTAATTAATGCATTTTATTTTTTTATATAATTTATATATTAATTAAAATATCATGTTATTAAGTATGCTATTTGTGACTTATGAAATAAAATGATATAACAAAACAAAATCCCGAAAAACTAGTTTTTAGATATAAATAAATTTTTCTAGTAATTTTAGTAATAAGGAAATCTAAGTTTTATTTATCGTGCTTTTGAAGGAAACAAGTACAATATTTTCTTTCACCTCTATCAATTTCCTCCCAACGTTTAAACAAAATCCTTTTCACAGATAAAGTACATATATATTTAGATTAATACAGTGATTATTCAGCGTATTAAGATTATATTACTGCCTTTAATTTTACTTTAGTAGTAGGAGAGATCAACGTGGATCTATAATTAGAGAAAATCTCAAAATCGCTAAGAAAAACACCATTATCAGTATAAAATTCGAATCGGTCATCTTCCTATTTAATTCTTTCTGCCTTGAAGTGAGTAATAAGAACTTTTTTTTTATGTCAGTCGTAGGTTTATTCAGATTCACACTGGGGGAGGACGACCGGAAGGAACGGGTTTCGACATATCCGGTCAAACTATCCGCGAAATTTTCCGAGGTTCCGGCCCGGATCGATCCTTCAGAAAGACAGGGTGATGTCTTTATCGTCTTGGTCATCCGGTCGTCACTCAGAACGTCTAATGATAATTGAGAAATTATTCAATTTGAGCAACCATCGGAAGGAAGGTCCTTCCTTCCGATGGTTCTTTACACGAAAACCTTGAACCTTCCAGGAAGGTTCAAGGTTTTCGTGTAAACTTGCAAAAAGTCAATGTACTGTACAATACATAGAAAATGACCTGTGGTAACTAACTTTTTGCTTAAATATCGTTCAGTTCTGGCTTGATCCTGATTATATTAATAAAGCATTTTAAATTATTTAAAATAGAAACTTAATACTTTCTGAACGGCATCCTGTGATAAAGTCTTCATGGATCGTTAGTACTGAAATGAATATGTAGGAAATCCCGCTTTTACGACTTAGTTCCGTAAATGACGGGTTTTCCAAGAACCATTTTGTTTCTAAGAAACTCAATGTCATAAATTATGATTACTTACAATAAACTATAGTCCTATAATACCATACATAGAAGTATTGTAACCAGGGAGCTCAGGGTTCGGACCACCTTTTAGAATATTTGTAAATAAATAAAGAAAGAAAAAGTAAAATAAATACAGGAAAAAGATTTGGATATAACAAATGTAACGTATATACACAATATCTAAAAGTTCATCTACATTTAATACAGGATTAAATTTAATTTGCATTTTCTAATTCGGACTCCCAAATATCGGTTCTAGTTACGTTACTCTCATAGAGATTCGTAAAATTATAACAATAAATTTGATCAGTATGGACGTACAGTGACATGTTATCCTATGGAAAAAAAGATTAATTGCCTGGGGACCCGGCCAACAGGATGCCCCAAACCAGTGGCGTAGCGAACATAACTGGCGCCCGGGGCACGACGCTTTATTGGTGCCCCCTCTCCCTTCCAGAAACACATATAGTTTGTCTTGGAGACCATTTGGGCGCCCTCTGCGAGTGGCGCCCGGTGCATAGTACACCCGCTTGCACCCCCTCGCTACGCCACTGCCCCAAACCAATCTTTTATAAGAAAATATTGCCCCCCGAAGAAAAATGTCTGAAGTCAACACCGTGTATGGGGCCCCTAATTCAAATTTGTCCGGGTACCACGAAGTTATAACGCACCACTGGGGTGATAAAGCGAGACTATTGTAATTAATCATGATAATAAATACATTTATAATAATAATTTTTAAAAAAAACATAAAATTTTGCTATTTTCTTTCATTAAAAAAAGCAAAATAGAATAAAATGACGTAAACTTAATTTAATATTCGTAAGAGTAAAATTAATTTAAATATCCTTCGATTTAATTGAAGTAAAACAAGTTTTTTAAGTGTTGACAGAAATTTTAATTAGTTATTATGACTATGAATAAAACTCGATTATTTAATTGTTTAATAAATTTGTTTTATTGATGATTTGCCCTTCATCTGAAAGGGAAATCTTATTGATTTGAACGGATATAAATAGAAATGACCTCAAACTCTGCTCGTGTATTTATACTACGTTAAATTAAGTAGTATTTATGCAAACAAAATAGGAAAAGGCTAATTATAGTGGCAGAAAAATAGAAACATATTGTTTTTATATACCTGCTAGAGATAACAAGAGATAGCAGTAAAATAGTAAATATTATACGAATTAGAAACGTTGTATATATTATTTTATATGATTTTAAGAACACCTTTTAATTAAATTGAATTTCCTGAAAATCAGGAAATGTGTCGGTGAAATTTCTTTAAAACTGGATGAACCACAATGAAACACTATCCATAAATAACTATGATATCAACATTTGAAACAACAATAAAAATTTACATGACGAAAGAAATTGTTTAGCAATAGTAGAATTAGCTCATATTCGAATATTTCTAACGTTAAAACGCCTAAATTACAAGATTTATAAAGGCTTGATACTGCAAAAAATATGTCTACATACGCCTAAGTGTATACAGTTGTTTTTCATTGTAAATAGTGTCTACACACAAATATTTCCATTAAATCTTATCCTGTAAACTTAACGGCTTGTATGTCAATGGTCTATAATGGTATTCGGTAACAGATTCTATTTTAAACTGGAAATAAGTCTTACTCGTTGAGCAAGCTTCCAACATAGTTGTCACGGATACAACACTATCTTGTTTATCCGCACGATTTAGAATTAGCTCACCCGTTTAAGAAAAGAAATAAAGTCGAAACAATGTACGATAAAACCTCCTTAGAGCATGTCAATGTTCAATATTTAGTTAGAGTTTTTACATTGTCTAAAGGCGGTCACGATAGTCGCATCAATTTTAATAAAAGAATGCAAAACAATAAGAGATGACACTAATTAGATGACAAAAGGGTTGTATTCGTTATCTAACTGAAAGGATCGATAATGAATTGAAGTAATAGAGACGTACCTTGTTTTTACAGTTAGAGATAACCTAAAAATAAACAATACTTGCCGTCCAGAAGAATATAAATGAATAATTTAATAAGAATAAAAATATTTTTAAAAAACTGTATAATTTATTATACTACTAAACAATATTTTCCAATTAATAAGAACTAGAATTTAATTTCGCGAGATTATTGGCCCGTGCAATATGGCACAATGCAAAATTTCAATTGTTTGACACTCGTTTTCGATGGCATCTCTACGGCATATAACCCAGTTCTTCGTGAATGTTTGTTTTGGACCATTTGCGAAATTCCGCCGGTGACATGCCGTGTTCTACATTGACTAAACTTACTTTACTAGCAAAGTGTTCTAATTCGGATTCCGATTTTTGCATTCCATTTAATGTATCGGAATAATCCGAATGGTATTCTTCTACACCCGAATCCGATGACGATTTTGGTCCCGGTTGCCATCTTCTCCGTCGTCGTCTTTTCTTTCGATGGGGAGTTTGCCTCATTAACGAATTTCCCAATTGTGATCCCGACGAACTTTCGGCTTGATCTAAAGCACACGGATATCTTAAGCTTTTAGAACTACGAGAATTAACTTGTTCCGGGTTGCTAAATCTCCATACTTTTTGCCTAGACGTATTCCCATCGGGACTTAGACAGACTTCTGGTGTCTCGTAAGCGGAATCGGTAGAACTAACGGCATCCTTACTTTTCATTTTAGTGATTTTCGAACGAAAACTGTTTATTAATTTATCAGTCCGAAATTTGGCTCTATTAAAAGATCTCACGCTGAATTTTTTAATTGCCACTAAAAAACTTGGTCGCTGAGGTCTAGGTTCGTCAGAACACCATCGAATCCCTTTGGGTTTCGTTTTTGTTCTTGGTATTGTTGCGGAACGTGCCGAAGGAATAAATTGAGTAGGACTATCCGATGACCAATTTTTACATTCGATTTCTCTGTGCCCATTTCCGAATCCGTTACTCAAACGTTTCCTCTCGGAATGGAAAGACCTCCTTAAAGTTTCTTGCGTTTTAATTCTATAATCAATATCGGAATCAGTAGTTACGGAATGTGGGGAATGAATCGTTAAAAATCTACTGTCTGAACCGGAAGATAGATCACTTTCACTACTAAAATCCAACGTTTCAGAAAGTTCTTCCTTTTCCCAGTTTTTGGCCGTGCTATTTGTATATTCCGTTCTACGCTCTTCTTCGATTTGCAATAAAGGTTCACTTCGGTGTGACTTACTTTTACGGTTTCTCCTCGGAGGCACTGCAGGCTCCCATTTGCTGGACCATCCAGCTTCGCTTTCGCTTCCAAAATCCATTGTTTTACTAATGGTCATAGTATCGCCTCCTCTCGTATGAAATCTTTTCTGAGTATTCTGCACGTTCAGGGTGACCATTTCCACGGGAGATGCCGTATAACTTTTATCGGAAATAAATGCGTTACTCTGTCTTCCATCGGAAAAAACACAAGTACTATCAGAAAAAGACGAAGCTAAATGATTATTATCATCCAAAACATCCGATTTACGATAATCGAATCCACTCGACGGTGTTAGTGGACTGTGCGGTATGGTAACGTCAGTGACGGTATCGTCTTCTGTGTAAAGTAGCTCGGTACTTAATAGACTGTTCTTATAATAAGTCGAATCCGAGAAAGGAGAAATCGATCCTAACCTATTACACTGATCCTTGACATTGCCCAGTAGCGAACTGATGGTCAATGCATCTTCTGCCGTTGCACAAACGAATGCGTGGCACTCGAACGATTTCGGTGAAGCCACGCGACGTAACAGACACGTAAACAGAGACGGATGAGTCAAACTGACCAGAAAACGTTGCTTGTTACCTAATTGTATGTACCATTTAGGATCGACGATCCCTTCCGAGCAGGCAATCGGAGCGAAGGAAGCTGCGAAACTTCTTCTTTTACCGATTTTCGAATGGAAACGTACGGCAGCCCACAGTGCAATGTTGGAAACGGGAGTGATCACCTTGATGACGATGGTGGAGTTGTCCCGATCGTTTTTGGCCACGACCAAGCCGTAATCGGATATATCTAAACGCTGATTGAGCGTCAGAGTGGAACTTTTCCTATGGTCATCTCCTCTCCTTCGTGCAGCCGAGTATAACTCCAGTAACGGTCGCTGAAGGACACCGATACCAATTTGCTTTCTGGATAAAGAAAGAGTGGTGCTTCCCAAGTAACGTACACGGAATAAGTCCGGAGGACACGGTGTCACCCCTCTGCACCCCATAGCCGCATCTACCGTTCAATGGCGAAAGCAGTCGGCAATTTGGCCTAGTTCTGATCCGCCGTCCAAATACGGGATCTGTCCTACATCTTCTGTCTTGCCAAACTGGTAAGGCAAGTAGTTGAGAGTCTCGACGACGGTCACGTGCTAAACTTTTGACCAATCACGTGTCACGACTCATGTCCACTTTAAGTATAAATCTTTTTTTTTTAAATCTTTATAATGCCTATTTTTATAGTAAAATGGAAATTTTACCCTCTCGCCTTTCTTCTAAATACAGGAAAAAATTTAAAAAATTAAAATGATAAATTGAACTTAATTAAAAAGGAAATTGTTTTGGTGGAGCCAACAACAACGTGAGATTTTTTCAGGCAATTTATCAAGGTTAGTTACAGTATACCGCATGTATTTGCATATTTATATATATATAAAGCTTAAATAGAAAAAAATATATATATCCAAAAAATTATACCTAACAATAAGGGGTGTATTATCATATACGCAGCATGTTAAACGCATCATTTGCATGGAACATAAAGGTAGTGGTAGTACTGTTACGTCCACTAGAATAATTATTTAGACTGCTAGTAGACAATTATACAAAAAACACCTGTCTGTAAAAATCACGTCCGAGATCGACAACGTAAAGTGAAATTAAACTTACTTAAGTTCGACGTGGCGTGAATAAGTTAAAGGTGTTTGGTTTTATGCCAATGTTTAACAAGGAAATAACTTATACTGGACAATACGCTGTAGTCGTATAGACATATTTTCAAACCGGAAAGACTTAATCGTGTATATATATATACGTTTTTATTGATTAAACCAGATGATTTTTCTTATTTATCTCGAGCTTTCTTAACGTTTTTAAAACTAGCTCACCTATTGTTTAAACAACTAAGTCTTTTATTCTTTTTTCTTCACGGCTATCGATAAGATCGAAAGGTGCATCAGCACTCATCGACCAATTATTTCTGACCTTAACAGAGATTATTCAAGCGTTTTTTTAAATGATCATCGTGTTTTTGGATGCTAAACGATTACAAAACCTCCGGTAAATAGAATATTAGAACTGTACATTTTAGGAAATTCGGTCGAAACTGAATGACACATAATTTATTCGTAATCATACAACACTACTTTCTTCCACGTAGGGTGTGGCAATTTTTTTTAAATTAATACTAAAAAAATATACAGTAAAACGAAATTCGAATTAAAAGTAAACCTGCCTAAACGGAGCGGTTTTCTATGTTAAAGAACCCGTTTAAAGCGGAAACCTGCCATATTCACCGTGCGAAATTCCGGTTTACACAGGTTTTACTGTATTCTAGGTGTTGATATTTATTACGTCGTATTCTTCCAGTTCCGGTAAATGATTTTATCCTTCGAGGCATTAACATTCTATAGAAATTGGGTGCCATTAAGCTCACCGAATAACCATTAAGTAAGGACAAATAACTTTCAAAAATTAACTATAATTCATGGAATTTTCGAGTTAATTTAACCGGTAAATTTTACTTATTCGTGGTATCGTAGAACGGCTTAAGTAGTGTTAAAGAACACAAGTTTTAAGGAGAGAGTAAAGATCGAAGTTGGACCGAAACAGTCATCGAGTCACATTCGCTCTTATAACTGAACAATAGGAACATAAAATATCTTTAAAATCTATTCTCACGACTCCGTGACCATCGCCATCTATCCATCTTGTTTTTTCGACACAAAAGTTGATGAATGTCCTTGACATTCGGTCGCAATATTTTATAAAAATCGTGATAATGTAAGAGTTTTACGTGCATCGCCGCTCTTCTTTTACTTATTTTATCACATATATATAATTTACTTATCAAAATCATTAGTATTATTTGCCCCGTAAAGTGTGAAAAATATCTCTAAATGAATAATTCTACTAACAAAAAATATATAAGGGCATAATGGGCGATATTATTCAATATTCTTTACGAGTATAACAACATTACATTTCTCTATTACTTAAAGGTAATTTCCTTATGAGGCCTTTTAGATATGAAAATATAAAGAAATATCGTCCGTGACTCCTTAAAATGTAGGCATATTAGTTCAAAAACCTCCTTTAATGATTAGGAAAGTAATAAAAATGATATCTACCCAGCTTTCTCTCTCTCTTATATTCATCTTAATCATGCTATTATACATTCTAGAAAAGAAGAATTTAAATGGGAATAATACCTGTTTATTTATATATATTTTTTTCCTAGAATAATAAATGCTGACTCCACTTTTATTTTCTAAATAATCTGACCTATTTTCGGATTATTCTACAATAAACCACATGATTAATGAGGCCCTCGATCTGTAAAAAATTGCGATAATAATCACAGAACTTGCTGGATCCAACAATCGATATTCGTATTCATTTATAATGCTGTTTTTTTTTTAAATTCTGAATAAAAAAATAAGGAGTCAGTTTTCCCGTGTTTTTTTGGTGTGGGTATTCCAAATACATATGTAAAATTATTATGTATTAATGTCGTCAAACCTGTAAACAACGGCCACTGACAGGAACATAATAAATGGCCGTTCTCTGTAGGTTATTTTGTATGAAAATAAAAAAAGATGTCCGTTGTTTACAGGTGTCCGCTATTGGAGATTCCACTGTACTTTTCAAACAAACAATGGGAACGAGCGCCATCTGGTAATTAATAACAAAACTGTGTGTTTGTATGTTTCTCCTCATTAAACTTTTATTTTTAAAATAATACTTATATATTTAAATCGAAAATAATTATAAAGTAGAATTATTATATGTTTGAATTATTCAAGTACGAGGAATGAAAATAAATATTAATAATAAAAAAAGAAAAACTAGCTTCTGGACCCGTTTCATTCTTAAGTAGGTCCTTTATAAATTATAACCGTTTCACTTCCTGCTGTACTGTTATTATAGATTTCGAATTACAAACCACTCAGGAAATTCTCTATCGGAAATCTATCGAAGCGTGCCATCTTATTGTATATCATCAACGTCACACTTATTTTTTATGGGGGTGAAAACGTCACTACGTTGACAAATTCGCTCTTAAATTATACTCGCTTTGTTCAATAAGTACAATATATGTAACGAATAAATTAATTTATCTTCTAATTCGTGCATACATACCAGAAATCTCTTGAAAAATGGTAGTATTCTAGTGTCTATTATCATATAAAAAACACATTAAATTTTATTAATGTACTATTAAAAAAATCTAAGTTAAATAAATTAAAAATATGATTTTCTATACTTTCTCATTCATCCTATCTGCCCAACATCCTACTGGATCATTCCACTCTTTCTTATCTTTTTCTCACTCCCTCACTCTCTTCACTAAGGCTATTGAGAAGACTCCACCCTTAACAATAAATAAATATATATTCTTAATATTAATTCACGAAATTCGTGTTTTATCATTAGATATAAAGAATACAGGACACTGACACAATCATCTCCTGTTATAGAGATGTATCATTCTGTGGGATTTTAAAAACCTTAAGAAGAAGACTTCCCACTATCATTGTTTACAAAACATTTAATTATAGATAATTTTGGATAATTTGAGTCAAAAATTCAAGTTCCCAGAGTGGTTTTGTTGTAGTTGCACCCTTTGGAACGTTAACTCATTTTTTTAACTGGCCCTGGCCTAAATATTCATCATATCATCCACGTTTTATATATACTATATAACCTTATGTGCTATTATTATGAGGTTACGACTTACAAAACAAGTTATAATGAGTTTAATACAGGGACTAAATCAGTAGACACTTTTAAACTTTTAAGAATTTATACTTTAATATCTTAAATCTCTTTATTTTATAATGGCTTTTCATCATACATTCAGCAAATTCGGATGCTAGAATTGCTTCTATTTATAGAAATTATGCATATTTATTACCTAAGCTTCTTATATAATCTTTTCTGATAAAAGAAATGAATTATTCAAACCCCAATTTAATTTTTTAAGGATTATTATACATAATATAACCGATTAGAAACTAAATAAAGTATTGGTTTCTATATAAGACCTATGATTTTTATATAAAATGATAATGTCCTCGATTTATTTAGCATTGTTTCGACCGGTTATCTGGATGCTTAAATCTCACCTTGACATAGTTACTGGTTAGTAAACAGAGGAACGATTCATCTTCGAAAAATAAATTCTGACTTAAAACATAAATAATTCCCGAATCATGTTTCCTTTTTAAGAAAATTACGAATACTTTTTTTGGCAATTTAACAAATAAATAAATAACAATAATTCATTCCCTGATAGAACACAACAGATGTAACTGTGCCACTTCTAACTTTAACCACACTTATTAAAGAGACAATACAATAATTTCTTTTTTAAATGATAATTTTATACTTAAAATTAAATTCAATTTCAAATTTCGTAATCATTTCTTTAGTTACAACTATTTAAATCACCCCCTCGACCTACATTTACCGAAATATTTATAGATTTAGCTAAATTGAATGCTGGTAATTCGGTTATATATATATTGTCTTATTAACGTAATTATGTACTTAATTATGTGTTTTTTTTTAATTATGTTTACTGCAATAATTTTAAAGAAAAGTGCGTTATTATAAACTCAAGAGTACACGAAAAATACAATAAACAGACTTTCGGGCCTTCTAGTATATAAAAGGTATTATTTTAAAAAAATAAATAGACTGTAAAGTGTATAAAACTGTACAGTTTAGAACTATTTTAGAAGGGTTGTAAGTGGATAAAGGGTGATTTCAGTGTCGTGAATTTTCATTAGACGGCAGATGTTTACGTCTTCCTATTGCGAAAGGTTTAAATTTATTAAGGGAAAGTGGTATATTGTGTAACTCACGTTTACGTCACACTTATCTAATTAAGTTTATTTATTTATTTATCGAATTTTTTCAAAAACAGACATTCTGACAGTCTGACAAATCTCGAAATTGCAACGTACAATTTTTATGTTTTTTTTAAATTTATAAGAAATGAATTATTCTTAGACACTTTTAAACTTTGCTTTGTTCAATAAGTACAATATATGTAACGAATAAAATAGTAAAAATTAATTTTACTATTTTATCGATTTTATGCGATTTTATTTTATTTTGTTTTATTTTTTAACAAGCGAATAAATTAACAATTTAATTCAATTAACCGATAATAAGTACAAGTTGTGCCATCTAGTGACGAAAAACTAAACTTATATATATATATATATATATTTTTTTTTTAAATAAAAATTACGGTTAAAATTTTAAAATTTATATTTTAAAAAATTTAAACGCTATTTTAAAGTAATGCAGTATATGAAAATTGCGTTTAAAACTATTTATTGTAATACCCTCATATAATATTATTAAAACAGTAAAACCGATTACGTGTTACAAATATTGACGTTTCTTTTTAAAATAGAAAATGACATTAAACTGTATTAAATTTAGCACCATTTGCTGGAAATGCCCAAATTACAGTGAGGTATGTAAGAAGCACCACGCATAGGAAACGTGTTACGTGGCAAATTCGAGTTAAAGATAGAATTAGGTGAAAGCTGGCGATGAACTGGGTAATTGGTGTGGTTATTTGTTACGAAACAGGTTTTTCTAACAGGATATCCTTTGTCGTTTCAGGACGGGCATCCTTTTTTTCGGCTTTGTTACCCTGGATAAGTCTTTCAATAGTTGTCATGTGAATCAGCCAAGTGGACAATAGAAAAATTTAGGGAAATTCTCTGAGAATTTCACCATTTTCTATTAAGAATTTTTTTTAAAATACGGCAAAAAACTTCGCGTTTTCTCCCCCTCCCTCTTCCGAATCTGGCACTAAATGGAGAGAGAGTGGCGTTAGAACGGAGAACATCAAACAATAAGGGGTGTTAACAAGGAGAACAATACAAAATTGTGTCTTCAGTAATTCACAGACTGCAATAATAAAGTAAATAATTCGTAATTTATCTTGTTATTCCATTAAAATGGAGGAATATATATTTAAAAAAAAGGAGAAGAAAAATTAATTTTGCATAACTGGTGATGCTACATCGTTACCGCTAATTTAGTAATTATTAATTTTCTTGTCAAACGTGTTTATAAACCTTGTATATGCACCGAACTGTATTAAATTACTATAAATACACTCGAAAAATATATTGTAATCGTAATATATTGTAATTTGAAGGGTTCGAAGGGCACAGTACGTATAGGTTGTAAGATACAGTACATAAAAAGCTCGATAATGATCGTATCATTGTTACGTGCCGATCATTATTGTTGGTATCGTGTAGTGTAGTTTAAACAGGAAGAGATCAATCTTTAACGTAAAAAGCAGCGATAGTTCTACTAGAGTAAAAACTGCTTGCGGCTAAAGAAGTTGACTGCATTACATTTCTGAGGAAGAGATGGATAACTCAGGGTCATCGACATGTTCCGGTCTTGGAAAGAACTTCCGCTTTTGATACTCGTAAAAGAAATAAATAAATAAATATAGAAGGTACTTAGAAAGAAAAAACATTGTTCTAACTTGTAATTGATGCGTGTAGGATTTACAGATGATGAACGTCTTACAGTTTCATTATTACGTGAAAAACTCTTAATAGATTTCTTTGTCGAGTTTTAACGACTGGATTTACTTTGTCTTTATCTGATTATTCAGTTGGATAACCATGCGAAGAGTAGAAAAAAAATGGCGTATTATATTACGTAACACGTTAAAAACTTCTTTCTTAAATAAACATGTTTACAAATTCTGTAAAATTTAACTGTGTATTTTATATTTTGATGATTTATTATTCAAACTTATACGAAGAATTTCTTGGTTATAAACCTGTTTTGGTACGAAGTGAAGCATAAATCTTGAAATCTAAACGAAATATTTTAATATTTTGTTATTGTGAATTACAGTAGAGCGTCGATAAGTGGAACGTCGGTAAGTGGAATGGTCGGAAAGTGGAACGATTTTCAGTCGGACTGTGTCGTGCTGAATCGAATGTTTTTGATACTAAATTTACTTCTAAAGTATAATTTTCATGTTTTTTATATTCTTTAATATATTTATTTTGTTTGTACAAAATGCAGAAATAATTTTTAACGATACGATAGCCTCGATGATTATTATAAAAATTTTCGTTAGGCTTAAAATCGACGAAAATTCAACACGAAGCGACACGCAACGGAGAAAAATTCAACAGGAAGCGATACGCAACGGAGAAAAATTTGAACATCGGACAGGTTAATGTATTTTTTCGTACAAAGTCGGAAACTGGAACAAATCATTAACCGGAAGGACCCCAGTCTCCAATTGGTTCCACTTATCGACGCTCTACTGTATTAGATTTTATGAATGGAGGGTTTAAAAATAGGTAACAAAGGTGGGGTCGTGCCCCGAAGCTATAATTAGAACGGGCGTTATGAACTCTGTTATTAATATTAATAGATAGTAAATTATTAGAAATAGCCTATTATCAATCAAAAGTGTAATAAATGTTTTAAAAAATCTCTATTTTATTCGTTTGAATTCTGTAAAACACGTGTACGCAGTCGAATATCCAACAAAGGCCACCTCTAAAACTACTATGTTTTTCTCAGTGGCCGTTGTTTACAGGTTTAACTGTATGTGATCCTATACTGACTGCTATAGATAAATATATATATATATTAACTCGAAAAACTTTAATTTTTAAACTAAAAACAAGAGAAAGTTAGCCATTTTGATGAGTTCAAATTTAACTTTTAAGTAAAACTAACAATACTGGACTCGGTTAAAATACTTTCCTGTCATGACAGAATATCTGAATATTTCTGTAAATAAATATATATCAAGCTTTTTGTCTATCTTTACCAAGTTTCAAGCTGGAACTTCTGCATTCTCGTGCGATACATTCTGTCAGGAAACCCCCCTTTCAGGATTTAGTAGCACTTTCTACTCCAATAATCGATTTTTAGTGACAGGGAAAATATAAAATTATATTCAAGTCTTTTAAAGAAACTTTTCAATATATTTATCCATGACAATGTTGTAGGTTTACTTTAAAAAAAAAAACAACCTGATTATACCGGATTTTCGAAGTATAAAATAACTGGAAAATCAATTTATGAGAGTTGCTTTCCTTGTTTGTATATCGTCTTAGAGCTTAAATAAATACAGAAAAATATGTTAAAAATATTAATTACATTTTTATATAGCTCTTAATAACAAATACGAGGTTTTGATCGTTATTCATTAATGATAATCGGTGGAATGTTAATGGTTTTTAACATGACTGCCCATGCTTATAATAGGAAATGAAAGCTTCGATAGTTTCCAGCTGATCAAATTATAATATGTTTTTTCCTTGTATGTCATCAAATAATGTATTAAATTATTCCGGGAGGATTTGTATGGGAAAACTAGCTCCTATTTAATTATTAGACACGTGAAAAACCACGTGGCCATCCCGTTGGTGAGGCGCGTATCCTCGTGTTCATTACAATATATCTGACACCATTCTTCACCGTTCTCATTGTGAGATGGCCGAATCTATAATGGATCCGTGATGAAGCATAGAGAATTAAAGGATTTTTAATATTTTCGCTAAATCATCACTATGAATTGATGTTTTATTTATATTCCTCAATGTTTTCCGATGATGCAAAACAATTAATCGATGCTTATTTCATTATATGTTAAATGAAGACGATGATTTATTCATTTGATTCTCTCACGGTTGTCTACGGAAAGAAAAATAACCCAATTTTAGATAATATATACATTCTGAATAATAATAATCCCATATATTTTCACGTCGAGATCTTACGAAATAGTATTTTTGAGTTTATTTTACATTCAAATGCATCCGGTAATGTTTTGTGTATGAAGAATACAGAATACAACAACCACGTCTCTTCCGAATACATTTTAAAGAATATTCTCACTTGGAGAAAGGATTTCATTTTTTTTACTATCTTCCGGTTACATCAACTTACATTGTGTGAAATTATGTATGAGACCGTGTCCTGGATTATTTATTTCTTTATTTATTTGCAGGGCTTCACTGTGATGGATACAATGAATATGCGATAAAAGAGAGATTTATTACTTGTGCATTTGGCTGAGTGGATAATAGACTACTACTACTACACACTGGAAGTGGGTTTAAGTTTTACCACGTGAAATTTTCGGGTATTCCTGACGTGTCTAATACTTAAATAGGGTCCAGTTTTCCATGAAAGTCCTCTTCGGAAGCAGTGGCGCGTTATAGCTTCCTAGAGGCACAGTTATATAAGATTGATTTGTGGTCCCCTGTTAGTGGAGGCTCCAGTCAATTGCTCTTTTTTGTCCGTAGGATAACGCGCCACTGGTCGGGTGCCACCCTCTTGACAGATCGCCCGTGTGTTGCGTTGCCTTATCCCATCAATTTAATCTATTACTTGCGTTTGGTTTCAAAATCTCTTAGATAGAGCGAGCTCTGATTCTTGAAAAGTGAATTTCTCGACTCCATCCTACAACATTCAAAGAACAAATAAACAATTGCTATAGATCTTTAGTGATTTTTTAAACGTTAATATAGAAGATAATGACGAGAAGATCCTGGAAAATAACCATTAAAATTTGCACGAAGAATGAAGGGGAGTGTACAGATAACCAGACTATACGAGGGTTTTGTAGGCGCATTCATTGTATGTGGGTTATACCTTAGACAATACATATGCATTTTTATCATTTTACAAATGCATTCGTGTCATCTAAATAGAATAGAGTATATATATTATGTCAATTTGACGTCATTCTTACATTTTTTTGTAAATGAATCAATATTTTTAGTTTCTATTTATGCAACGTACTGAAGAATAAAGCTGCCATTCGCGAAAGTAATTTTATTCTTTAAACACGTTTTTCATTTATGGTAAAGACGTTAATTAAAGTTAGCTACAGACGTCACACAGACACACCCACACGATAACCTACACACAGACGAAGCTATCACTTTAGAATTGTATAGATAAATAGTTTAGTGGAGTGTTTTAAGTCTCGATATTTTTGCAAATTAACATATTTTACTAAAGTTATTCAATATTAAATGTTCTTTGTTTACAATATTTTTAGTAGAAAACACAATTTTATTGTCTAAAAATTAAACACAATTGACACTAAATTAAGTTTTAATTAATGGATATTTAACTCGAAGCTACTTTTTATTCTAATTACGAATTCTTTTTATCTATGCTTATGAATTATTAATGTGGAATCGTCAGATTTTTGCAAGGAAGCAAATTTTTTGGACCATGTCGAGTGTTTCTTTCTACGGAAAAGATAACCTTGCATAAACATTCGTATATACGAGGAACAAGTATCAAACTTGCTCTTCCATGTCGGCTCCTCCGGCTATTAATTATTAATTTAAAAGTTTTTCACTAAAATTAAACTTTTTGTACTGTAAGAAATGAGTTTAGAAATTAAATGTCGCTTAATATTGTGTAATAACTCGATTAATTAATGTAAAATTGTTTAATTTTCGTGTGTCCGTTAATGTAGGGTTCGAGGGAGAGAAGGGTTGCGAAAAATACAACATTGTACAGAACGGGAGGAAGCGTTGTTTATGTGAACTTTTTAGTGGTATTGGTAACATACAAATTTTGTTTTTAACTTATGTCCAACTTTCTAATCATGTGGATGAACTATCTGAACGTTTTAGTAATTTCGTCAATCTCAGAGGATCCATAAAACAGGGTCCAGGAGATTCTTCGATGTCAGGGGATCCACGAAACAGGGTCCGGGAGATTATTCAGTGTCAGAAGATCCATAAATCAGGGTTCAGGAGATTGTTCAGTGTCAGGGGATCCATGAATCAGGGTCCAGGAGATTCTTCGATGTCAGGGGATCCACGAAACAGGGTCCGGGAGATTATTCAGTGTCAGAAGATCCATAAATCAGGGTTCAGGAGATTGTTCAGTGTCAGGAGATCCATGAATCAGGGTCCAGGAGATTCTTCGATGTCAGGGGATCCACGAAACAGGGTCCGGGAGATTATTCAGTGTCAGAAGATCCATAAATCAGGGTTCAGGAGATTGTTCAGTGTCAGGGGATCCATGAATCAGGGTCCAGGAGATTCTTCGATGTCAGGGGATCCATGAATCAGGGTCCAGGAGATTCTTCGATGTCTGGGGATGTGCACGTAGGGTAGGGGTTTGCCAAATATACATTATTGTACACAACAGGGGACCGGGGGTTCAAAAGTGGCTCAAAAACTGTATACAAAATAAACGGACGGCCTCTAATAAGCACAAATTTATAATTAAAAAAAAAGAATAATAAATAAACTTAATTTAGTAATATAATAAGAAGCAAATGTTCATGAAAGATGCATGAAAGGAAGAAAATACTGGAAATTCTTGGTATATTTTAAGTATTTAAGTGGTTTCGGATAAGTATAATGTTGCATTGTTCTAAAATTGAGGAAACGTTTTCTTATTTTTTAAGAAAATTTTCTCATGATTTAACAATCAGCATAAAGCCACAGTATGCAAATTGTTGGTGGAACAGTCAGATTTATATCTTTAGATAAAATTTTTATAAATCTATTACCGGATATACTTCCTAAATCTTTCGATTTTCATATAAATTACAAAATACATTCCATATAAAATTTATAGGGTAGCTCAAACGTCAGTTATCATTGCTGTTACACGTGATCTAGGTGCATTTATGGTCGTTTTCAGGAGCAGTTATTAATAATAACTGCTCCTGAAAACAACCACCATTTAGAAGAGTCCGTTGTTTAGAGGTGGACGTTATTGGAGGTTCCACTATATACTACGTAAAGTAAGAAAGTCGAGTTTGATAGTATAATCAAGTCATAGAGAAGAAGAATGTTATAGGGTATCAATATCACTAGAGGAGGCAAAGGAAGATTGTAGAAGGTAAAAGTAGTAGATCGTGTATCGTAGGACTTGCAGGAGTTGAGACTGGAAGGACTTGAATTCTGACTCCAAACTGAAATCAGTTACATTAAGTACAACCACTCTGCTACAAAGGACGTGTAGTTTTTTTTGGTCTTTTGTTGCATGCATGGTCAACTTTAACTGCCAATATCTCGAAAAATAGAAGGGTATTAAGGTAAACAAGGGCATTTTTGGAATCAGCATTCAATTCTCTATTAAACAAAACTGGTTTGGATTCGAAGTTTTGGTCACAGTACAAGTCTTTTCCTCCCGAGTTGTGTTTTCTTAGTGAACAGAATGGTAATATATATCCGCTACGTCACCCCACTTAGAGTGAGATTAATAATGCCGAAGAGGAGGAAAAAATTTCTTAGAGAAGTGTAACCTTCTAAATTATATGCAAGAAGTAACTCACTAAATCATTTTTTATTACATTACCGTCTAGATTTCTGCATTATTCCTTACTTGTTAGTGATATTCAGAACATGCGAGACCTGTTTTTGCGAAAAAGGTTAACTTAACACGAAGATTTCTTGATAAGTATGTTCTAGGTCATCATTTTATGGTGTGTATTCCTATATTTGTTCATAACGTTAAACCAGTTTAACCGTATTATTTATTCGTATCGATAGATTATTAATGATTTTTTAAACTTTGAAAAATAAAAATGTAGAACAAAATAAAAGTTTTTCTTTAATTTTTACTAAGAAAAATTAAAAAAAAAAATTCTTTTGAAGGGCTTATTTTAAGGGAGAATTTAAATATAAAATTCAGAATTTGTAGGTTAAATTTTCAAATACAGTTTTTGCAAATAGAACACCATTTCCTAAGCCCTGTCGTATTATTTTCCTTTAATGGTTTACTGACCTTTTATTTTAAATAAAATTTTATTTTATTTAAAAAAAAAACACTTATCATTAAGTCTTCAAAAATGAGTGTTTTTTTAAACTAAAATTGTATAAGGTTATCAGAATTATTCAACACCTAATAAGGCAATTGATTGTGAAGTTGATTAAAAGATATACTGGAGGAGTTTAGAACTAAAATTATCTTCAGAATTTAAAGAACTAATAGCAAATTATATATTTATTTTAATTTTTGGCTGTTTGAGCTTGTAGTCCGGCAGCCACAATTAATCACTCGAGAAGCAATAACCCCTCTGACTCGGGTATTATCTCAGACACCCTTCAAATGTTCAAACCAGTTGGTGGACACAGCAATGCAGACTTCTGGCAACACAACACTTAAACAATAGGTGTTGAGAGAATCAAATCGTCTTCTTTGTGACTGAAGGAATAGAGAAATTTAATCGAGTCTAGTAAATGGCTACATTTTATTTTATTCCTCTACTTACAAATGAAAATAAAAAATAATAGTGATTTTGAATACGTTTTTGTCATCGACCCACTAGCGCATTGATCTATGGGCAAATACAGTGGCTAATATACATTTGCAAAGAGGGCAATTGCCTGGGGTCTTCACTCGCGGAGCCTCAAACCAATCTTTTATAAGTCAACACTTTACACGGTGCCCCCTAATTAAAATTTTCCTGGGCCCCATAAAGCTATAACGCGCCACTGCAGAGGTTCGATTGTATTTGAATTAATCTTTGTCGAATGAATTGCAAAAATATGGAAACTGAATTAATATAAAGGAAATTAACCGCGTGTGGACAAAGCATGAAAGTGCATTTCGTAATTACCGTTTACACCTTAGATCTCGTGATTAAATATATTTAATTTATATAAATAAACATAATTAAGTAAGAGAATATTCGTTTCTGTGTTAACTAGTAATGATATTCATAAACTCTAAATTAAAAACGATAGACAAGAGTTTTCTACGAACGTATGAAAGTTTTCTTTTCTTCAATATAAATATATGTTATAGTGTAGATCATATAATTATTGAATCAACCACCTGTCTGCAAATAATGCCCATGTTTGTAAGTCTGGAGTGTTGAACTGAATTGTGATCGAGTTGTAAGCGGCGAAGACTATTTAATTCAAGGTCGACCCAACCTTCCTTCAAACGAAAGTCGCCAACTGACAAAAATAACGTCTGCCAGACTCACTCGAGTTCAATAGATTGTAAGGGGAGCCCAACCCTCTTTTTAACCTTCTGAAAACGATTATGAGGCCCATTTAGGCCTATTTTTAAATCATACAAACGTTGTAATATTCGGCAACGTCAACTTCAAGTGTTCTGCTTTAATTTTACAATTGAAAATTGAATTTAATTGAATAGTAAGTACGACGATCACCTTAAAGTTCTTCGAGGATTACAGTCTAACAATGTTTTTCCATATTAATTTTCAATTATTTCTGGGTTTTTATACACCGAGTCAGCAAAGGTCATAAAGGAAGAAGTTATATACTAGTGCATTGACCTACTAAAGTAATTACTGTTTAGCTATAAAACCGTAATAACCAGTAAAATATAAAGATAAATTAAATAGTAAAACGTTAAAAATAACTAAAGTATAGGAAATACATTCGTCTTATTTGTTATATGGAACTATTGAAAACGTATCAGTTCATTGATGCTAACTGATAAGTTAACGAGCTTACTATTTTAATGAGAATTATATATATATGTTGGATAGACAATCGAGAATTCCATCAGTTGCATTGATCTTAAAACCCGAACATCACGAATTCCTGCACGAAAACAATGAAGTTATTTTAATAAATGATATTTCGGAGCTTTGTTCTTCGGTAATAGTTGGAAGGATTGTTAGTCGGATATGACTGAGTGACTCGAACATCATTACAGTTTCTTTTTCTCTTGCTGAATGGAGGTTGCTGATTATACTACAAATGGCTATTTTGTAGTTTCAGCGGTTGGCTGAACAGCTTTTCAATATATTATAATCTCCCCCTTTATACGATTTCAATAACATTTATAAAGCATTGGTAGGGGGTGCACATTAATCGAACAGGTCGTGTGTAGCTTAGGTTAAGCTATAAATATACCATTTAAAAAAACGAACCGCAAGCGATTTATATAATTTTAGGTGATTAATGCTCTTATCCGTATTAACATACTGTATACGCAATGGTTCTTGTAGGGGAGCCCCAGACAATTGTTCGTTTCTGCCCATAGGATAACACCCCACTAAGAAGCCTTTTCCTGTATTGAAACGGTATTTTATGTGTAACCTACAGGTTGTACACACACATATATATATGTATATATATGGGAGCCACAATAAGGGTATAGAAGAATAGCATTGTGATGACTGTGGGTAGAAAACTTAGTTAATGCTTAATTTACGTTGTAACAAAAGTACACAAAGAGAGATTTAAATAATAATAATTCAAAAAATGATGGTTTTTATTAGTTATACATGAAACAAAACTTACAAATAAAATTATTTTGGCATTCTTTGTTGTTGTAATCTTGAAAATAGAAGTCATTTTGAGCCATTTTTCTTATTTCTTCCATACATAAACACGATTATTCCTTGAAAATTTCCTGACTTGATAGCATTATAAATCGAATTTTAGGAATTTCTTAATGAGCAAATATAACAAATACTATACAAATTTAATAAGATATTTTAAAATTGGATGTCCATTTAAGAATTTTTGTCCTTCCTCTTCTTAATGGTACTTCTTTCTCGTAATTATCCTGTAAAAATATATTTTTTTAAATTGTTGTTTTATTAAATAATTTGAATAGTTTGTATCATTTATTTCAATTTAGACACAACATAATAATAATAATAATAGTTTAAATGATGTGTGACTGAATCATTAGCAACGTTTGTCTACTACTTTTGTTCTGTATACGATTTGAAGGTCATTAACCAACTGAACAATAACTATTTTCATACAAGTACATTCACACTTAACTTTCTCACAAAGTTAAATATAAATTGCTATGTAATTATTTGAATTTTTTTCGGTTTTATTAACATACAGCCCTAAATATTTTTTTAAATAAATGAACAATTATATAACATATCTCGTTTTAAGACTACTCCTTTTACGATAATTTTCCTATTATAATCTATATAAAACGAAGGATTTAATACTGCAGTCATTTATTGTCCACCCTCGTGTGATATTACGTAGTTAAAACTATATTTTGAATAACTTAATCCCTGTTTATGACACTGACTTGTGAGAAATATAACGGCTCGCTTTACGACGGATGTCGTTGATGCGGGAATATATTGAATTTAGGTTATAATTTGTAATGAAAGCAAAATAGGTTAAATCAGATTTAGTTCTGTTTTAACCTTATTTACTTTTATTAAAGATTATCTAAATGGAACTGTAATTATTCTTAGAAATTAGAGATTATTAAGGTTTATCTCTCATTGACAGCATTTATTTTCTCGTCCAGGAAGGCATAAAACATGGAATTATTTAAACAGTGAATACACGAAAGAAATTCTGTAAAATGAGAATTTTCCAGGAAAATTTCCATAAATTTTACGCTTAAGTTGAGGGCACCGTTATATTACAGAAACGGATGGATGATTCGGATGCCAATTACTAATATGAAGTACGGCGCAGAGTTTTCTTACCATTCATAAAAGGCATTTATGCAGTTCAACTAATAATGTGGGGAGGAGAATCTGTAGCATATCTACGTACAGGAAATATTCACTATCCACATGTCACTCGAGCACAGTTAAGCGGAACAGGTCGCGAACAGGCAACCGGAACGAACCGCATGACTCATTCAATAACAATATCGTACGTACAGGTGTTGTTTGCATGATAATCTGGATGACTTTATTTTTGTTTTCCCTCACATTGGATCGTCTTAAAATACGCGCCGTGTGTTGGGGCAAATTGCTCGTAGGGGAACAAATGCCGCAATCAGTCACACCCACGTGAAGCCAGGAGGTCGCATGTCCTATATACTTAGTTCTGTATATTCGAGAAAAACGAGTTATATATTAAAGATTGTAGGCGTAAATTTCCAGAAACTCGCCGAATAAATTCAATTTTTCTATTGTTTTACACGAAAATTCGCTCCTCTTTTTTAATTATTTAGAACACGTGAAATTAACTGTGTCTAAAAATAAATACAAAAAAAAAAGGAAACTGGGACAAGCGAAATAATCAACCTGACGTAATTTAATTAAATATCATTAACAAAAGCTGTTTAAATAATAAATTGACGTCTGTTTTCTCATTTATTAGCGGCTGTAGGTGTGTGTAATCGTTGGGATTTGTGGGCGTACTTGAAACATCCAAGGTCATTAAGACCAAACAATAGACTAGGGATAGTCGAAAACTTGTTAGCATAAACCATGATTCCTGTTTTATTACATTATTTTTCTTCTAAAAATAAATTTTAAGAGATTTTTATTAACTATTTATATACGTAAAATAATTATTAAAAACGTCATAAAGCTATTATGACAGGTATCTCTCGCTTGTTTGTATAATGAATTGCTAACTACGCATTATGAAAACACGTAAAATTTAATTTATATACTGTAAAAAGTTGTATAAATTAGTAAAATTAATGTTGAGAATGTTAAAAATTTATTAATGTAGAGGATGGTTAACCCAACCCAATTCTCTAGAGAAGTTATGTATTGAACAGTGTTTTAAAGCTTATAATTCATAAATTATTTGAATAGATAACAAAGATTGTTAACTAACCGTTAGTCCACCCTTTTATATATATTAATATATAAAATATTTTGCAAAGTTTACAATATTTTGTCACCAATTACTTCGTGTTTTTCTAGTTTTCTACGCCATATTTTAATATTTAAATGTATTGTAATAATAATTACATTTGTAAAAATCATGTTATACTCATTTGTGTTTTAGATTGAACACCTTGATAAATATAAAGTTATTTACAAAATAACCTTACAGTTAATAATATCAACCGGTTTATATTACTAAAACTGTTCCATTCTTCGCTCGACTTGTTCTACTAAAAATTTTGATTATTTTAACCTTGAAACCTTTTATATATACAGACTAAAAATATATTAATTTAATGTGAATATTTCGAATAATAAAAGGTTATTTATCTTTATGTTAATGGTGAATGTTAACAATAAAATCCACCATCAAGATTAGACTTTCTTACGTTACAACTTGTCTGCATCTTAAGAATTTTGTCTTAAATGTCATTAAATCTGATAATGATTTAATTATTTTTAAAAATATATTGTTTAAATTTAATTAAGTAACAACAAGATTGTGTTTTTATATCGAATTCTTGAGCGTAGATTAAAGGTCGACTTGTACAACTGAATAACTGAAATTATTTGATGGAGACAAAAGGTCGAGTTGTATGGGATTGACACGCTGACCCAAATTTCACTACCATCTTGTTTTTTTTCAGCTCCCACTTATCTCTCAAATGGACTGTACACAGAACCAACGAGGCATGAAAGCCTAAACCCATGTCCATATACATTAGTTAGATTCGTTATCATCATACTCACTCTCGTTAATCAGAGATGTCTCTGCTATTTCTAAAACATTAATTGGATTCTATTCAGTATTAACTCGACAATTGTAACAATATGTAGGTCTAATTTAAATATTTTGTGGGTTTAAAGATTAGTTGCAATGTAAAGGACTTTCATGTCTTACGGTGGCAAAGTGGTAATTTTTGGAGGATTTTGGGATTCTATAAACGTATATTTAAACTAATTATAAAACTTACTTATTTTTGAAAACTAGGAGGCTTCTTTCGGATGAAATTAGTATCCACTGATCCATTATGATGGTCTTTTAAGTTGAGATCACTAACTAATTGAGCCAATTCTCTTTCCTTCCTATCTTCTATCCTCTGATCACCTCCGACTGATTCACGATCGGAATTTGGGAAGAAATGTAGATTTGCTAGGCTGTTAGAACGAGATCTATGCTCTTGGCGAATGGAAAAGGAAAAGGCACGTTCGTTTAAGTGTCCTTTCTTCCTGTAAATACCTGTATTGAACAACGATTCTAATTCTTTACCGTCGACACTTTCTTCGTTCTTCTTCTCTCTAACCGAAGAACCATTTCGAAAATATTGTTCGTGAGGAAATACGGAAGGTTGGTAAGAAGCCGTAGGGCTCATAGGTCTAGTAGTAGATGGGATGTAAGCGGGCTCCTCTATACTGGACAATGGTGGACGATCGGGTCTCTTAACTATCCTCTCGGTATATAAACCCGAACCGGCATATATATTAGGTACAGGTACCGGATGCATCGTTCTGTAACCGTTAATCGGTTGATCGTGTTTTTTTGATTTACCTTTAAGAAATCTTTTGCTTCCTTTACTAGATTTACTGGATATCAACGATGGCGTCGAAGGTGGTTTCGGTGGTGATAACATCTGTCTCGGCTTGGACGTTAATGAGCGTACAGATTTGACACTTCTAATGGTCCCCGTAGAATCTACGTATACTAAATCGCGTTCGGTTTGTGGCCTGCCAGACCATATTTTGTAATTTTCACTAGGTAACGGGTCAGTTCGGCCATTTTTATGTTTCCACGCTGTCACTTTATCCATTGTGTTTAAACTCGGGCGATCTAGTAGATAGGGATTCTCTTCTATTTGTCTGGCATAAACGCTGTCTGCGTATCCATGAAAACAAGAGCGTACGAGCGCATTGGCGGCTGCTTCTTTTTTACAGATGAAAGCATGACACTCCAGCACTTTTATCCCTTCGGTTCGTCTCAAAATGCACGCAAATAAAGGAGGATGATTAAGATTGGCGTGTCGAGCGAACGGGCTATCTAGTGGGAGGAACTTTTCCACTTTTCCACCGTCGTTCTCGGAAACTAAGACGTATCTAACTGCCGCACAGTAGTGAAGCGTAGATATATCAAAAAATCTTGATAATTCACGCCTAGATTCATCGACGTTTTCGAGCAAAATTCCATTACTCCACACGCTGAGCCAGGAATCTATCCCGTGGGCGGTGAAGGGTCCGTGTTCGGGATAAAGATCTCTTAATGGTTCTTGTATGCCCTGGAGACCGTCTTTAGTGATGTGAGGTACAGCGGAACCGAGGTATAACACTCGGCAACGACAGATTGGTGTCGTCGCCATGGCTGCTTTTCTAGTCTAGACTCCAAGCGTTACTGAGTGCTCTCCGCGCGGCGACCCTCACCTGCAACATTCGACCAATCACGACTGCTTTTCTGACGTCCGGACAGGTAGCCTCGTAACCAAATCCGTTATAGGTGGAGCTGGCAGAAGATTTCATGCCTAGAGGACATTACAGACAAAACTTTAAAAATTCCCAAAGAATTGCTCAACATAAATTCGACTCAAAATAAATCAAATCAGCGAATAGGATACAGTATTTTTACTAATTTAGCCTGATTTACGACGCTTTTATCCATCAATAACAAGTTTTTACACATATTTTACACCTCTTTTTTTAAAAAAATTATCTATAAATCGTAGATCGATACAGGTTGAGAATTTTAAATTGGCCTATTAAAAATGACCCGTAGCCCGCATTCTATAGCAACGGCTGATTTTCGGATCGAAGATTTTGATGGTTTGAAATCATGACAGCTATCATCTAATTTGACAAACATCTGTCTTAAACAATACCCTTTAAGTGCCATTGTTTTGAGTAGTCGTTGACCCAAGTTGTGACGGATCAAGTTCGAAGGTCATTTAGATCAAAGTGCAAATTCGTGAAGAGTAAAAAAATGTAATAATTACTATTGAGTTCGATCATCAAAAGTAGAAATTAGGCTATTTTATTTACGAACTTTAGGGAATATATACTGTATATATATAGACCTGTATATTTTCCCTAGCAATTCTCGAGTAGTTTAGCCTATATTTTAGTAATTATGGCAGAAAAATAACGAAGGAAATTAAACAATTTTTTCATTTATTTTTCTTTAATTCCAACGAGCACGAATAGAGATCGTGCAAAACGTGTAAATGAAATAAACGACTTGTGTATCAGATAACAGAATTTACATTAAATAATTGAGTATTGCTTAAAAATTCAATTATTTTCGAGAATTTAAATCATTAATTTCATTTAAAAATAAATCTCAATTTAGAATAAATCATGATTAAGAAGATAATGTTGTTTAAGTTATTCCTCTGTTGAAAAAAAATGCACCATTAAAATTGTTTAACTGACGTTTGGACCACCCTGTTTAAGATAATTTTACGATATTTCTTTTCTTTTTCCTTTATTTAGATGTGTTTTAAATATATTTAAATACAAATACTTATATTCAGGTATTAAATTATATTTCAAACAGTATTATTTCTCTCCCTCCCTCCCTCTCTCTCTTTCTCTTTCAATATATTTTACAATTTAATTTAGTAATTTCTGTACACAAATATATAATTTCCATAATAAAATTAACCATTAAACAGTAATTATTGAAGTCTGTTTAGAATTGCAAACATAGAACTGGAATATTTAATGTCGTTATCCTTGATTTATAAAGTAGATAGAAAATTAAAATTTATTATTTATTCATAATAAAACATTAAAATTCGAAAATTTTACATTTTATTAAACATAATTCAACTAAATATTTATATAAAATGCAGTAAAACCTGCCCAAGACCGAACCCGAATATACTCGTCGGAACAGAGCGATTTTCTACATTAAAAATACCTGTTCGATCCGGAAAAAACATTCGGTACCGTGCTGCAATTCCGGTGTACACGGATTTTACTGTATATATGTGTTTTTATCCTCCTTCGTCATTCAACACCCCTACTGTCCTTGCCTTCCATACCCACCTTTGAATCTTCTACCACTTTCAAGGGGAGGGTGAGCCCACTGACAATCACTAAAGTTTAAATATTATTGATTAGAAACTCTGTTTTATCATTTATTTAACAGGTAAAAATAGAATTTTAAACATTTCTAACCTCTAAACATTCTAAAGTTCACCATGATTCTAAATATTTAAAAATTAAATAAAATTTTCTGGTATAAAAACAGCAACCTTCAAGGGTTTATCTAGACTTTTAAGATTGACCATATTAGTTCTGAATAATTTTATTTTTAGATTTATGATTGTGTGTAAATGCTTGTTGAATTGTTCGATTAAAACTATATTTAGTAGCGCATTTAACCATGCTTATCTTTCCTTTCTTTTTTGTTTTAGATAGCGAATGATTCAAGAAAACACTTTCCTTTTTTTGACATTGCAGTTCAATCAACTAGAAGTTATGCGCTTGATAGTAATTAACAATACATTTTATAGTAATTAACAATACCGTCAAACCTCCTAACAACGGCTTTCGACGGGAACATAAAGCCGTTAAAATATTATATAAATTTACAAATTAATATAAATGTAGGGCAAATTAAACAAAGCTATGGGGTGAGGAATTTATTCATGCAAAACACGTCACGCGAGTAGTGTATTTTGTTATTCGATTTTTCGTTACTAGATGGCGTTAATGGTTCTACTATCCGTTTTATGTTATTATACAGCATTTGAATTTGTATTATAATTAAGGCTTCAAGAATGCTTTATCTTTAAAGGAAAAATACTTTTAATGCTTTATTTTAACACTTATATTTTAGTTATTTTTGGTTGAATTTAGCACTTTTATTTGTTATTAAAAGACAATTTTACATTACTATCTAAACTTTCTTCTGTCAAACAGCTTGGTTGTGGTGTTAAGATTCTATTCGGCTAATTGTAGAAAAACTTCGTTCGACTTCTGCTGAAGGGCATAAAAAGAACAATACATCCAAAGCAAGCTTAAATATTAGCATGTTTTTTACGTAGGGTTTTCCCGAATCATCACTGGATCCTGTTTTGCTGGACTGGAACTCTGGAGGAATGACCATCCAGTTTGCTGGAAAGGGCTGGATTCAATCGCTGAACGTCTTTCCAGAAAGTAACAGAGGATGTATGTACAGTACTTCACTCATATGAATAGTGGTATGTTCTGAGACTCTGCCGCACATCACTTGCAAGAAACCCATGACCTGGGTGCTTCAAGCTTGTAAATTAGCTTGCCAATGTCTGGAGACATCTCCATTAGCTTTTAACTGCGTTTTGTAACAACTCAAAAAGACGATAAATAGCAGATACTTCCTCTTCTCGCATTAAAAAACTTTATTCCTTTAAAGAATCTCTGTTTTTCAAATGTTAGTGTGCAGTTTCTAAGTATGTACCCACTTTTGTTATAGCGATGAGTGGCAAAGCATTTGTTCTTCCATTTATCAAGACAATCTAAAAGAATCTCGCTTCTCGGCACTTTCACAGTTGCTGCTTTTACACTGCAAGTACTATCTGTTATTAATTCAACTAATTTTTTCCTCAGAGCTTCAACAACTTAAGAATTTCCAATGTGTTTAATCAAACAATTTGACATTACATTTCTCCAAAATACTTGTACGTAACAGTCGAGATTTTGTGAATGATCCACCAAGATGTTGAGAACCTTCAAGTTTAAGTCAAATTATTCGTTCATTATTAAATATACACCACAATTTTACAGTTTGTTGTAGATCGACATCTCCAAGACCTGGCTGTTGTTCACTCAGTATTGTTTCTCCTCATTTTAGCTGCACGAACTTCTTTATCCGGATGTTCATGTAATGTTGGACGGTTTAAAGCATGAAGTGAAATTCCTGCTTCACACCATGCTTTAGCCAAACTTTCCCATCTGTTATATAATACTTTGTGTTAACATATGATAGAATAACTAATATTTTAAAAAAACATGCAGTCAAAATTCAGTTATATTCTTCTCGACCACTTTCTGCAATTAAAAGCTGTTTTCTTCCTTTAGCTTTAATGTACTTCACAGAAGAAATATGCTGTTTCACGATGAAATCCATCGTGAAACAGCATATTTCTAAAAACAATCGATAAAATTCTATATCAATACAACCATAAAAGATTACTTAAACAGCTTTATTCTTAAATATGTAGTACTATTTTGTGGTTTTTATTTTGTAGACTTTTAGTAGTAAACCTCTATAGATAGATACAGATTACTGTATTATTCTGTTTCTAGATCTAAAACTACTACAAATTTTATTAATTCAAAATTTTAAAAATACTAGAAAGAAACATCGATTAATATTCGCACTAACATGGTATATAAAAAATATAATTATACAGTACTTACAATATGAAACAGGCATAAAACTACGCGAGAAATTAGAGATACTAAGTGGAAACTGCCTATTTATAAGTTACTTTTTTAAAATCACCATTAGTCAGCTGATTTTTTTTCTTGCCAATCACAGTAAGAAATTTAAAAGTTTGGGCAGAATTCATTTTCAAATTCAAATTTGTTTACAGTTGAAACTTATCAGCCAATCAAAAACATAGTTTCAATTTCCGAACGTTAAATGTGCGCAGAAATTCCGTTATAAATCGCTTAACTGTTGATAATGGAAGCAGACTAAAATTTAAATTACAAAGAAATGAAATTCGTTGATAATTTCAATTTCGAAGTTCTTTAGCATTCGGCCTTTAAGTTAATTAATTTCATAAACTTCGACAGTTTCCGATATCGATAAATATCGAACGTTGATAACGATATTATATTAACAAACGATCGATCATTGGTTCTAAATTATGCCGCTGCGGTAACAGCGCCAATAGCGGTAAGCTCAATTTGTGGTATTTTCTGGTCAAAATTACAAATTATGAATGATTTATTCGTAATTACTATTAGTTAAAAATGAAAGTAACAATTATGTAGTAATGTTTAGAACGGAATACTTGAAATAGTAAGATTTTAAAGTGGAATTATCAATAAAATAAAATAAAAGGCGTCTTAAAAATCGATATATTCTCACTTTTGAGAAGCGCTTCTGGAAATCTTTTCTGGCTACGAATTTCTACAATACCAAAGTTACGCCAGAACTATAGAGAATAAATCATAATACACTCTCGAATAGCTGATACCTCTACTGGCATTTTTACAATCTCCAGACCCTTCAAATAGAGTAGTAATGTAAAATAATGGCGTTTATGTGGTGAAGTTCAAAGGTCGCGTTAGGTGATACCATAATTCTATTCTATTTTTTATTTACCGATTTGTACCTAAATGTCAATCGTGCGATGATGTCTGCGGACATTAGAAAGTTTTATGCATTCAAGAAATACCAGACATGTTATTTGGTCTATCACCTTTATGTAGTAGTGAATAATTAAGCACTGTATATTGTATATACTTTGTATCTTTCAATACTGTACTGTACACCCCTATTGCGAAATAATCGTACATGCTAATTTCAAGTTCGGGGCAATCTCATCTGATCCTATTTACGTAGCTTGGAGGATTACAGAAGGGACAATTTTTTATGGATGCATTGATAACACTTTATGGATTTTTTCACTTTTATGAACAGGATTTAGTAGATCATTAAACTATAATAGAACACCTTAATTTTGCTGAGAAACATATATTTTAATCACAAACGTTTTCAACCTGATTAACAGGTCATCCTCAGGTCTACGACGATAATGGAACATAAACGTTCTATATATAGAATATAAATATTTAAATCAAAAAATTAGAACACGAATTCAAGTATTTCAGGATTTAGTAGTTTTTTCAGTTCTATTGACAAGAGTTGGGAAAGTGTTTTTGGTTGTAATTCACTAGATTTAGTGATGTTTCTCGGTTGTACTAACAGGATTTGATGAAATTTTTTTTGGAGAAACTTTGTCTATTGGAGGAAGAAATGGTATCCTCGATTATGGTTTAGTGCAGGGATAGCGAACCTATGGCACGCGTGCCCAAAGTGGCACGTGAGAGAAATCATCTGGCACGTAATGTATCATATGATTTCTGTCCTTTTCAATCATCCTTTCAGTTTATCAACTGATCATCTTTTTTCAATCAGATTTTTTACATTTATTCGAATTAAAGCGTATTCCAGTGGTCCCCAACCCTATGCCCGCGGGCACCATGGCGCCCGCCAATCGTTTTACGTGTGCCCGCCACTGTGCGACCACGATAAAAATAAAAATATTTCGGTTTTCGATAAAATGCTATGTAAAAGTTTTTTCACTTTGAATGATTAACCATTCAAAAGTAGAAATGGCGTCCAACACAGATGAAAGCACAAAGCGAAATGCGACCGATCTCTTTTTCCCCTCCGCCAAATCTGCACCAATTCAATTTCCCATACCTGAAATGAAGTAAATCGGTCCGTTCTGAATACCATAAAATCAAAGTAGGGAAACGTGTAGGGCCCGTAACTTGGAGTGACCTAGAAATTTCAGCAGTCGTTAACTAAAAAAAAAAGGTTAACAGCCATCCGTGTATCAGAAGTAATCTCCGCCACGATATCTCTCGCACCATCTAGAAATATTCCTGAGTGACACCACGATATCCGCACCGGGTGTCACCCATGCTAATGTCACATTATATAAGATTTGTTTAGAAGCAACTTATTTAAATGGGGCCCCAATTTAAATTTTGTCTAGGGCCCGCTAGAGGCTTAATCCGGCGCTGTTAACTATGTCCAAATATAAATTCACCTTGAAAAAATAAATGGTGCCCGTCGTCCAGCCGGTATTCTAGAATGTGCTCTTAGGTACAAAAAGGTTGGGGACCCCTGGCGTATTCGTTTAATTTCTTTAAATATCATTATTCGAAGTCTAAGACATTGGCACGCATTAACATCTTTAAAGCTAAGTATGCTTACAATATGGCACGCGGACTCAAAAAGGTTCGCCATCCCTGGTTTAGTGGCATTCATCCATTACAGAATCTAGCGAGAAGATATAATGACATTTACCAATTTGAAAAGTTAACACGGAAATTGTATTCCGATCCACAAAATCTTAAATACAGTATATTAAGTACTGTGTTAAGTAAAAATCCGGTAACAGTCCTTTCTGGGTATAAAGAAGCTCATGGAGGAACTTAACATCGACATCAGCGTTAAAGATTCACCAATGTTGAGGTATGTTTTTCCTTCTTCAATGTGATAGTTCGTGCAACTTTCTCACCTCAGCAGGATACAATGTACGGGAATCTTTGTGAAACATCTCGCCTGTTAGAGTCAAAGGGGGCGTAATGTCATCATGCCTGATGAGACCGATGATAGGTCAGCATGAGTAGATTCCTCCTTTTCTGTAATATGGATCGAATTGTCTATGATGCTATCGCCTTCTATTGGTTTTATTTTTGATCCACAGCATAATAGTCTGAAACTCTCAAAACTCTTCGCCCTATAAGAAAGAAAAGAAACAATTTTTTAAAATTTCAATACATAAAATTAACCATATAAACTGCTTATGGCGCCATCTGTTATGATATTTTATTTAAAAAGACGTATTTTTTAATTACAAAATAGCGAAAAGATTAATTTTGAGGGTAGGAATGTGTTTTACAAGAAAAAATTGTAAATGCTAATAAGAGTGAAATCGTTATTAAGTGCGATTATACTCGAGATATGACACGTGATCCTGACCCCCTCTATCTCCACACCCCCTCGACCTTTAACCACCAAAATTTAATAGCATCAATCCCCTTAATACGCAAACCTCTCTGCAAAATTTCAGAAATTTTCGACAAAAAGGGCAGGAATTATTAAGCTGCGAAGAAGGTGAACAAAATCGTCTTAAAGCGGTCTTTTTTAAAAATTCTTTTCTCCATGCGGGCACTGAGAGGGCTCTTTTTCTATACCTAGGGGGTTTGGCCAAACCCACGATGGAAGTGAATAGAAGGATGAAGGACGTAACTGTTGCTTATCATGCGGATGCGCTGCCATTATAAATTTACTTCAACATGTCTGGAAGCAAACGATCGGAGTGTAACTGGCAACGTATCCGCACGGTAAGCGGCAGTTAGGGGTTCTAGTTCCGCTCCCGGCCTATTCTTTTCTTCATGAATTTTCCAAATTACTAAATAAATATTCTTGCAAATAAATTCTTTACGGAAATAAATAAATATTAATTTAATGTATAATGATTAAACTTAATAACAGATGGCGCCTAACACCTATCTTTATTGCCAAATTACTCAAGATTTAACACTTATTAGTAACGAAAATATAGCCCGATTTAAATAGGTAATCGTTTATAATTATGTACTATACACCATTAGACTGTTAAATTTTAAATTCTTCATTTAGCTTCTTGTTTGGATCTCTATTAAATTATTATTTCAGCAACCCAATAGTGCTGTCTTTTCCCAAACTTTAAAATAAAAAAATTAAATTCAAAAATAAAAATTAATAATAAAGATGGTATGCAATTATACCCCTCTTGGTATCAATTTTTAGCCAGCAGAGGAACCTACAATAATATTTATCCTGTAAAACTGAGGTAAAAGTTCTTCATGTTGTACTTTAAATGTGTGCTTATCTTATGGGATATGTATTGTTGATTTTAATAATGTATTGGAAGATTTGAAAGCCATAATTTGGTTTATACAGCAAATGTAAGTTTATCTTATTGTTTATATTTTAATAATTTTGTTATGAAAATCGGGAATTGTAACAACTGTATAACAGCTAAAGAGGGACGATGAGTCCGAAATGCATTTTGTTAAAGTCCCAACCGTGTCATTCGGTCTTAGAATTGTACCAAAAACAGCACTATTGGGTTGCTAAAATAATAATTTATATTTTAAATGAGTCAGCCTCAGGTATTACTGTACAGTTTATAAATATTTACCCTATTTGGGTAGTGTTTTCGGATAAAAACCGGGCAAATTAACACATTTCGTGGACACGGATGTATCAGTGCGGTTTTAAGAATTATTGATATACCGGATGGATTTGATGGTTCTAAACTGTTATTAAGAATGGCTGATGATAAATATAAATATAATTGGTACGGGTATATTAATGTTTCGTACTTTTCCGGCTGTAAACAAAGAGTATGGAGATTGATCAAAATTGTTCTTTCAAGTGCTTTTATTCATTGATTTGAAGCTTAATAATTCCTGTACTTTTCGTCGAAAATTTCTAAAATTTTGCAGGGACGTTTGGTTATTAGGAGAATTGATACTATTAAATTTTGATGATTAAAGGTCGAGAGGATAAGGAGATAGAAGGGGGTCATGTGTTATATCTCAAGTGAGGTACTCGGACTTAATAAAGTCGGAATCGATTTTTTAGAAAACTCATCCTAAAAATTAAACTTTCTGCCATCTTTATAGTTTCTCTGGGGTCTTGAAATCCTGTGAATTATACAATAAAAATTTACTTATTTTAATTTTATGTCGGGCATTACTTAACTTTAGGAAAAGTTACTTTAGTAAGACGTTTTACTATTTTTGTGTGCCATTAAGGGGTCACGATAATTGATAATTATCCTCTGATTTATGATTTTGTCAAGGAATTTTTGTCTTTTTAACAATAGAGAAGCTCTTCGGTTATAATAGAAACTGCTGTTGAAGTGTTTATCATTGGCAACGAATCTTATTGGCGACTTTTGAATTTATTAATTTTTTAGCGTAAAAGTTTAATAAACAAAGGCGACAACACTCCAAAATACATTCTAAAAGATATATTTAAATATTTTCTATTTAAAATGTCAAAGAACATTTAAAAATTCACATCTTAAACACCATCAACGGTTTTTTTTACACGTCGCCCCGTTCAAATTTTTTAAGGTTGTGTCTGCTACTTTGTAAACTGCACCATACTTTACTCGAGTCGTTAGCCTAAAAGTTGCCTACCAACTTATAGGATCTGCATATAAAATGACGACCAGCTTAAAATCAGTTGCGTAGTAAAATCGAACTAGTTATATAGTAATAAATGTTACGCTACTTAAAGGCCATCTACACCACGCTTCGTTAACGAAAACTAGAATTTAAAAAATAAATAGCGCTTTTATATATCCGTAACGTCGTAGAACGGATAAGTTTATGTAAGCAGACGAACGGATACGACGAAACTAATAGCTACTTTCTGTGAAAAAATAAGGGTACACGCCTAACAAATTCAGTAGGGTCCATACTTTGTATCTGTCACTAATGATAGATGGCTTTCGATAGGAGTGGCTAAGTTTAGCCTTTAATAAATATCACAGTATTAAAAAATAGTTATTATATAACGCATAAATGGTTTTTATATAGTAGTGAATTTTTATTAATAACTTAAAAAATTTAATAAAATATTTACACATATATTTATTAAAGAAATATGACGAGGACGTTAATTTTTCCTCGTAAGCACGCTCGCTCCAACCGAATGTTTAAGAGGTTATTTACTGGGATTTACATTTAAAATTCCGCATCGCCCCGAAGGTAGAAAGTGAATAAATGTTTGGAGTGATAAAGGACGTTAATTATATTTAGGATCCAGTAAAGAATTAAGACAAATTATTCATCTAATCGTGTTATTTATTGTCGTTTTATGTCTATTTTCATTGTTTGTATCGGTGTAATTCACTCGATAGACGAATCCCACTCCGTGTCGTGTCGTATTTAAACGCATTCCTGGAATATCTCGTGGAATATAATTGTTTATATTCTTTAAAATCGATTTACATAAGAGGGAATAATATTTTTCCACTGGTGCTATTATATACGAGAAATGACTAATAATAGACACGGTTATCATCCAACAACTTGACCTCTTTACATTATGTTATTAGACAATTTTATAAATTCCCAGGAGCATTTTATGAAGAAAAATAATATAATAAATTATTATTAAAATAATATAAAAGAATCTTTAAAGTATTAAGTAGAAAAATCTTTAGATGTGGATGCGAATTAATTTAAAAAAAGACATGCTAATTTATAAGTAGAAACGTCTATCGAATTGATTAAATAACAGATATAGGTCTAACATTAATCATATTTTACTATAGAATTCGAATAGTTTCCTCGTTGTCATGTTATCATGACAGGATACCACAGCTTTACGGGTTCCATTTTTTCTTTTTTTTTCCAGACGGATAATTACGTTCGGTATGATCATTGAAGGTCAAAACTATGCTGGCATCATTATATTTCTGTAGTAAATGATCTTTTCAAATAGGTTTCGACTCTCCCACTTCTATCTCCAACGTTTTATCTTGTCTTTAAGTTGGTTCGGAGCACCATACTGTATACTTTTCTATCTTTATCGTCTCCCGCCATCTATAGAGATCATTCTGTACTAATTACACATGACCTACTACAACATATTTTAGTCATTCTTGTATCGAAGAACGTGAAATATTCGCTAAAATATTTATTAAAATTCTTCATAAACTGTCTAAAATTAGAGAGGAAAAATTTTCTTCTTTAAAATTACTGCATATTTCTATTAATTTTATGCACTTTTCCCACTTATTTCTTTGAAAATATATATACAAATTTCTATATTTTAATGCCAATTTGTCTCTTTTTATCATTTAAACATTTAAATTTACTTTTATTTTAAATTGTTAAATTCTCACAACAAAGAATCCAATTCAAAGACCCGAATCACCATAAAAATAAGTGGATTGTTTAGGAAAGTTTTCGGATTTTCTTTTCCATTAATATCCCCTTTTCCTCTAACCATTTTCCGTATTTTTACAGTTTATAATGTGTTTTTCAACGAGTTAACACAAACAGGGAAAGTTAAAATCCAGAATTTCCCTTATAAACACTTAAAAGTGAACTATTTAAATATTTAAATATCACTAGATACAGGCCTATTTTTATAGTTTCAATAGCATCTTTTACTTAAAAAGTAATCCGTATACGCGTAGGCGAGATTTTTAGGCGCTTAAAACTAATTATTCTAAAGGAATTTCAGAGACGTAAAAGTAAAATGATAAAAGTTATAGTAAATTAAAAATGCGTTAATTTATTTACAGGATATTTTGTATACAAGCAGCACGATACAAATCCAACAGCGCAAGCAGTCGAAGACTTGCGTGGAATGTTTTTAATACACAAGGATCCGTTTTAAGTTTCGTGGCATTGATAATTTCACAACGCGCGAAACGGGAATGTCACATTAACTGTACCGTGGTGTACGATTTAAACGTCACATTCTTCTTTCTTGTCGGGTGTTTATAACGATCGTATTGTGTTTCTTCGTTTTTCTTTAGAGCCGATTTAGGCATGGCATCGCTTCCGCTATCCGATTCCTCGCTAGTTAGAGACGATGCTCGACGTCTGGTATCGTTCCAAAAGTAGCCTCTCCTATGCCAAACTATGGGAAGCACCGGAAGGGGATGGCGAAAAACCCAAACAACACCTTTTCTTCTGCTACCGTTTATAGAATCGACGGAATCTTCGGCTACATCTATGCACATTTCGATGTCTTCGACAGAAGGGGGTGGAATTATCTTGGCGGGTTGACGCTGTCTCTTTTCCGCTCTCGTATCACCGTTTTTCTTACTTGCAGCCACTAGCACTTCCCTATGAGGATTCCATTGACGTAATCTGTTAATTAAATGATTATAATCGTCCCTCTCTTGAGTTTTACGGCGTTGTCTCTGAGAAGATACAGAAACAGTCCGCTCAGAAGCCATGATACGATGTCGAATGCATGGAGTCAAAATTCACGTGCTCTCGGCGGTCACTCACACCGACGTCTTCGTCCGTAACTCTAGACTTGTTCTGGATGACCGATATTTTCCGTCGTAGCTTGGAGGACAAGGTTGGAATTGTACATCGTCCAATAAAAGCAGTTCTCGGTGAATATATTAGAAGAGGGATAGGGGATGCACCAGAAACTAGGTTAGATAAACGAGTCTGCGCAATATCAGCGTTAATGTTTCGGTCGCGATTTTTTTCAAAATGTTTTGACTGCCATGTCGGAAACCAGAATGGAATCCGTGACGTTTCTGGAATGTCTTCACCCGCTAAAAGAACAGGCGTGTTTTTTATAAGTTAATTAATATTATCAGCTACATTTCTTGCTGTTTTCGTGCGATTTAAATACTCTATTATCAATTAAATATAAAGAGCCAACCTTAAACTTATTATTTAATAACGTATGACTATTAAATTCATTAAAATTGTATGAATTTAGAGCGCCTCGCGAAAGCTGAATTTCTCGATTATTTAGATAATAAATCGCTCGGGTATGGTATAGATTACGGTCATTTGCCTCGGATTAAATGTTTAGAAAATAAAAATCACGAATTAACCAGTTCTATCGATAATATATCAAGTGATATGCATTTAAAAAAATGCCCTGTATTTTCTATACATAGGGCAGTATAGAAGAGATTCGAGTCATTCTCCCCTTGACAATAACGGAAAGTGGCATTTTACTGAACTCTAAACTAAAATAACCGAAAGCAGGAAAATTTGGGACGTTTTTAAACAACTTGTATGTATTTCACTGAACGAAATCTTTCATGAAAATGACCCACTGCGTTGGCTAAAAATTATCTCTTTTATGTCAAAAATTTTCCTGCTTCGTACGATTTTTATTGTATTGTCAACCTTTCTACGCTTGGAAGTTTCACGAAAAAACTCTTAAATAATTATTATCAAAGAGGAAATACAATCACAGTAGAGGAGTTAATAATTACTTAATACACAGCACTTGCCTTTCGGGTGACAGACAATGTGTTAGCTTGTGTGTCAGCAGACCAACGCTTCGGGCACTTTCGTGATGCGGGTCAAAATACAGACTGGACTTGACCGATTCCAATGTACTCGCTTCTGAGAAAACATAATTTCCTACTGAAAACCCCTCGGGATTCTTATTTCTTTTGTTATTTTTTAAGTATATTTTTATGTAATGCACCAATTTCATAAATCGGCATGAAAATGTTCATAAAATGGCATTAATCATCAGTTTGCAATGGAGGAAATTCAGAAAATGGCACCAATTTTCACAGTTTTCAATGGGAGAATCCGTAAAATCGCATTAATCTTCAGTTTGCAATGGAGGAAATTCAGAAAATGGCACCAATTTTCACAGTTTTCAATGGGAGAATCCGTAAAATCGCATTAATCTTCAGTTTGCAATGGAGGAAATTCAGAAAATGGCACCAATTTTCACAGTTTTCAATGGGAGAATCCGTAAAATGGCATTATTCTTCAGTTTGCAATGGAGGAAATTCAGAAAATGGCACCAATTTTCACAGTTTTCAATGGGAGAATCCGTAAAATGGCATTAATCTTCAGTTTGCAATGGAGGAAATTCAGAAAATGGCACCAATTTTCACAGTTTTCAATGGGAGAATCCGTAAAATCGCATTAATCTTCAGTTTGCAATGGAGGAAATTCAGAAAATGGCACCAATTTTCACAGTTTTCAATGGGAGAATCCGTAAAATGGCATTAATCTTCAGTTTGCAATGGAGGAAATTCAGAAAATGGCACCAATTTTCACAGTTTTCAATGGGAGAATCCGTAAAATCGCATTAATCTTCAGTTTGCAATGGAGGAAATTCAGAAAATGGCACCAATTTTCACAGTTTTCAATGGGAGAATCCGTAAAATCGCATTAATCTTCAGTTTGCAATGGAGGAAATTCAGAAAATAGCACCAATTTTCACAGTTGTCAATGAGGGAAATCAATAAAATGGCACAATTCATAAAATAGCATCAAGTTCGTAATTTGTAATCGACTTTTAGTTGCTTTAACTGTTAATTAATGCATAATTGCATATATTACGTAATTTCTTATCATAATTAAATGCCAATGTTTAATTCCCGTAATAAATTTAATAATAATAATAAAAAAAAACAGAATCTCTACCCTATGTAAACGATTAAATTTTAAATTTAGGAATTAATTATGATCAGTTAATTAAAATATATTATTTAATTGAGATTACTAACTTATTTAATTCGATGATAAAAATTAATTAATTTAAATTAGGAGGTATTTATGAGACTATTTGCAATGTTTACATGCGACGGATTTTATATAGAAGCAAATAGCAGTAAGTATTTATAAACAGAGAATGCTTTTTATTTTAATTAGGTTTATAAAATTTATCAATAAATTAAGTGTCTACAGACAATTAAGTTTTATTTCATTATAAACTTTATGCATAATAAATCAAGCGACTCCATACACATTAATCCAAACTCTTCCTCTCTGTATGTAAATTCAGAAATTTTATAATAAATAAATAAATTAATCATAATTTTAAAAGACTAAACTCAATCAAACCTTAATTGCTTCCATTATTATCTCTTTATCTCTTATTTAATTATCTATTGTAGATAAAATGAATAAGGATTTTAAGCAGCTAAATTAGGAACAAACTTGTGTTAATTAGCAACTAAGTCCTTGTGAGCTTAATGAGGAATTACTACCTTAAGATGTTTAGGGATTGATATAGCAGTTAATTCTAATTTAGTGTAGAAAAATAGCAGCAGTGGGCATTAAATATTATGGATAATCTTCGTTGTAGATTAACTACACTCCTAAGGGTATTTATTTATAAGTAAGAGAAACGAAGAGTGCCTAATATAATTATCTATTTAGCTGATCCGGATCGGAGTTTTGGTTCCGTAATTAGTTCTAACTTTCTCCTTTAAACTCGGATGAGTTATTTCACTCGTCTAATTTGTTTACCACCAATTCCTTCGTGAGTTTTAACTGTCCAAAAATACTATTTTAGTAATCGGTTATGGAAGGCAGACTACCACAAACTTAAGATTTTTCCTTCAAGGGTCACTGAACGAGTCGTACTCCAAGCGGAAGTCTCCAAACAGGATAAGAAAAGAAACTATTTTATGCCCACAAAATATTTTGTTTCTCCCTAAATAACCGCCATTAATTTATTCTATATGTTACTTTCTTACACTGTATAGGGGTTGTAAAGGTGTAGTTTGTGTCGAGTGATTTGTACTTTGTGCCAAATAAGAACAATGCCTTACATTAATATGTCTGTACTCATCTAATAAATGTATATATATATATATATATAGACTGGTTTGGCTTCTAAATGATTTTTTAACGAGTCAATATCCAATGCCTCTTGTTTTAATTATGTAGATTAATAGGGATAAAGTTTGTTTTGCCTTATTTTTTATGATTTATGCCTTAAAATTTCTTTAAATATTGTTAGAAACAATTAGAACTGTTCTTAGAAGTGTAATTATAAAGCAATTTTTATATATTTTGGACGAAGGGGAGCCATTAATAAAGGGTCTACTCTCCTGTATTTTGTGTTCCTGCAGCTATGAAGGAAGGGTAAAATGTAAATTTGTCTTTGTCTTTAATTGTAATCAGAGAGTGATTTACTCACACGCTAAACAAGCTGCAGCTTAGGGCCTCGCATGTATTATTATATGGTGGAAGGAAAGGGCCTGTTATATGTTGCACCTTAGGTTCACCAGCTTCATTATACAAAATTTGCGCCATTTTATATGGAGGAAATCGATATTTTGTTTAAAAACACGAAAAAATATTTATTAAATTCATCAAAAGGTTAAAAGTTTCGATCAAATTTTCATCATTTTTTTTTACCATAAAACAAACAAATTTAGTTAAACTTTTTATCCTACTTTCTAACTATTTAAATCCATCTGACAGTTACAAGGAACACATTTTAAAAACATTTTTCTGCTTCTAATAAATTCATAAATGTCGAATAATAAGAGAAAAAAATCCAAAATTAGTTTTGCATCAGCAGAATCGCTCTGGGTGGTTGAATGAGGAAGTAATTCGTATGAGAATCGGGTCATATTAAGGTCGAAAGTCGCAACCTCTTATTGATGTAACTTTTCAGCGTGAGAATAATGTCGAGTATCGAGTAGTAAAAACGTTAAAATATTATTTAATCAACCGAAAAAAATGTATTTTAATTACATATTTTTAGTCTATTGTGACGTTAAACCAGTCACACGCATCCCATTTATGTAAACAGACAGAATTCGATTTAATACCACCATTTGTTTACCGCTAAATCGAGTGTGGCACTATGGAGAGAAACCTCAAATACACAGCAGTAAGGCGTAAATAAAAGTTTAAATGTCACGTGGTTTGATAATGATAGTGTCGTTTACAACGCAAAATGACATCTTTAGTAATTCAGATACTGAATGGTACTATATCAAATAGTCATGGGGAAAATCTTCTCCAGAATAACGTACGATTTTCCATCACAAACGATGTTCAGATACCTCAATTTAACACCACCCGATTTCAATAGCAAGCAATTGACGGCGCTAAATCGAATTTCGACTGCGATGGATTTATTTAGACGATACTCTGCCTCTTTTATTTCTGATTACGTTACCTTGAAATATTTTTTCGTGTTTTCTTATGGTTTTTTTCTAGTAAGGTATAAAAAAAACTCGCTAGAGATAATTAGAGCATTTCATATTCTTTCTGGGAAGCTGAAAACCCAATTAAATATAGTTTTCTCCAACTGTTAATGCCTGATGCCGTGCTTGAACGTGCGGAAATTACTTTTATTATTGTTGTTATATTAAGTTATTAGCATAAAAATTACAAGAGTGTTCTAATTTACAGCGTAGAACTCTCCTCGCTCCTTAACACGCAAGAATTTAATATCTTTTTATAATTTTAATTAATAGAATTAAATTTAAATTTTTATGCAAATTATAATTATTATTTGGTGGAATAGAAGTCTTTTAAAAATAGATAATCATAATTTTTTCCTTGTAAATTTTAAAATGTTTCTACTTGTTGTATAATTTAAATTCTATCGCTATTTAAGTACTGTTAACCTCATTTTTCTTAGTTACAAACTACATGATTTATAATATACATTTTACTAGTGTTTTTATAGGTTATAAGCCTAAATATATAAGGCAAGAATGCTACGAATTTGAACTTGTTTAACGTTTATTAAACCGATTTGCGTGTGGAAAATATCGTTTTATAAATTAATCTGCCGTTGTTCCTCTTCGTTAATTCTCTTTCTACTAATAGAAATCTAAAAAATCTCAATCCTGTGTTTTCTTTTTCTTGTTCCGCACTTCCAATCATGCTCGTCCAGCGAATGCTCAATTCACTTATTAATCCGGTAAACACGTACCGGTATACTGGTACGTGTGTATCAGGCTTACGATTATTAAGAATGAATATTATTCACGAAAATCTGATAAAGTTTACTGTATATATAATTGGAGTATGAAGATTTTAATGAATTGCATAGAGGATGAGACAATACAACACGTCGAGGGGAGGACTTTCTATAGGAAATTAGCTCCTGTTTAGGTGTTAGACACTCGAAGGAAACCCGAAAAGATGACTTTAATGAATAAATCTTTTATATTTTTTACTATAATGTTGAGTTATTGGATAAACTATCCGAACACTTTTAAAGTTGGCACTCCACCAGCGACCATGACGAAGAGAAGTATAAAAACACAATACTGTTTAAGGTTCATTACTTCTTTTTTTCTTAAACTCAAATCTTTAGAATGTTTAGTAATACGTTGCCAATTCATAACAGTAATATGGGAATAATTCACGCGAAATTCTTTGAATTTTCTGTTTTCTGTATCATTTATTTTTTGAGGAATCATCAGAATTTTTTCCAGTGATTCCATTAAAATTGCATCTAGTTTTTCGCTTCCGTAATTAATTTGCATTGTATTTTCTTACGTAAATTGTCTTCAGTTATAGTTCATTAGCTTTCGGGAATATGAAATATGTCATTTGTTTTTTAAAACCGATGCCAATACTTCCTTGGAGGTGATTACTTAAATAAATATGCAATGACCTTACGCTAACTTTATAAATTTTACGTAAAAATATATACCATAATTCATAAATCATTCCAATTTATCGAACAATGCGGGTAAAAAAAGTCGGACGAAGCAAACCGGAAAAAAGAATATAACAAGATCTTTTCTATGTAATTTCGTATCAAAATGATGATAAATTATCTAATACAATCGAACCTCCAATAACGGCCACCTCTAAACGGCTGCCTGATTCCTCACCGAGTTCACTTGGTGTTAATTTCTGACTAATATCACTAGATATACAATATATTACTAGACTCGTTAGATATTGCTTGTTTGTTTATAGTTTTTTGTATGTTAAGAGTCGTAATATTTGCTATACGTGTATAAAAAGTTTAATTTGAATTTTTTAATAAGTTTCACATCATTTAACAACAATACATTTACACTAAAAATAGAAATTCTTAATCACTACACTCAAGGATTTTTCTGTGATATCATCGAGGGGTGATTCCTTACAGACTCCATGGCTGTCAAAACGCATCACGTTAGATGATTTATGATAGAATTTCTCAATCGGTGATCCTCCAAGTGAAACTAAGCATCTTAAACTTGGCTGTTAAAAGTTGCTTATCGTTATATCTGTGTGTGTCGTTAGACCTATCTCTACTATACTTTTCATCTCTCGAAATATCCAGATTCAATTTTTCACTTTAAAGTTTACAAATATACGGAAATCTAAACGCTGTGTCCTATTTCGTATATAGAGTTTCGCCTGCCTCTAACAATTCTAAGAAAATTGAAGGATAAGATTATACTATGGGAAGATTCACGTCGCTATACTCGGAAGTGGAACCCCCTCCTCTGTTGTTGAATAAATGTTATTAAGAACGCAATTTCTTTGGTATTTTCAGGTCTTTATACAGAGAAAATTAGGCACGATGCTCATTTATATAAAATTTCTATGGTCAATCGATATCTTTGAAACTATAGAATTGACCGCACGGGAATGGCCTACATGCTCACGGGGCATGCTTTTTGACACGATTTGATATCGCCGGCTTTACTTTTTCCTTCTCCTAAAACAATACTATTTATTGCTTAAAAACTACTTTTATAATTAAAAAAATTAGAAATTAGTTTCATTAATTTCGAGAGAAATTAATACATAAAATACGAATTATAATTAATAGAAATTTATGCTTGCTCGGAGTAAACATTCCAATAAATAACTTAAATAAGGTCGTAGGTGGATAACGTAACATTGATTATATTTATTACGCAATTACACTCCACACTTCAATCCAGAATTAATACGTCAACTCGATCACAAGTCTTGATTTACTTTTATCGACGTCCTAATTACCAAATGATCCCAAGAAATGGTCCAAGTTCATCTGTATCAAAATTTCTATGCATAAGAGAACGATCCTTTCTCATGACTCCACCTTCCAATGACCCAGACGAGTGCATAAAGGACCACCCAAAGTGTTCTACTTCTAACTACCATATTTTCCTCTCTTACCGTTAATAAATTAGTTCATCTTCCTGATAATTTCCTAGATAAAATAATAAAATAATTAACGAGAAACTATAAACTGTAGGTATTATCAACGTGTTTAAAGATGCTCCTGGATGCTAATGGGGTTAAATGAAGAAGAAACAAATGAATAAATTTCGATTCATCGATATCAAAACCATTAAAAAGTCTATCTAGGTGACAATCTTGAATTTTAACAATGACAATTTTCTATCATAAATTGCTCTTAATCTTATAAGAAGCATTAATTCTTTTCTTTTTTTTCTCCTCTCTCTCCTCTTCTCATTTCTATACCTTAGGCAGTAGGTCAACTACAGTTTCTATAGTTCATTTGCTATACAATTTTTATATAAATAATAAAAAAAATATCAGATGATGTTTTATTTTAGAAAACTGTTGCCGGTTTTTAATCAATTGTTCCACTTAAATGTATTATTAACTTGCGATAAGAATTTCCATCTCCGCAAGAAATGGGGGGAGAGTTAAACGTAACGAAATTAGAGCAACTTTAATCACATTACACACATTTTATAAATACTGGCTCGAGCCTGATAATGTTCTTAATACATAAGAGGTTGCATAATTGGGTGGAGCATACCCTTTTTTAAATACTCCTCTACTAGAAATAAGTGTTACAATAACCTTTGTTCGTTTATCTCAAGGACGTTGCAAATACAGATGTATAATTAATATGCTATCTGATTTAAATGATAAATTTAATTGGGTTAATAAATAAAAATGTTTTACTAAAATTTATTGAGTTTATGCAAATTTTTATGTTAGTGTCAAGTCTATTTTTAGCTGTTTTCTTTTCTATTTTTAATATATATATACAGTATTAAAATCTCGGTATAGCGCCACGGTCTGCACACAAGTTTGAAGTTTGAGAGGAGGTTCGAAAGCCGCGTGATTTTCTGATTACAATGCCGTTTGCAATGCAAAATCGCGCATTTAGTAACTCAGAAACCAAGCATTCTCTATTTAATATTCAGGAAGAAGATCCATTTTACGGTTGCGCTATATGAGGTGTAACTATATATAAATAAAGAAGGAAGAATAATTTGTAGTAAATTGTCAGTAAAAATCTTCAATAAGATCTCATTAAGGAGACGTTATCCTTAATTAAAAATTCATATTTCAATCACTTATAATGCAAATGATTTTTCCTATATTCAAAAATATCCGCTGTTAACGAGTTACGTCCATTTTTATTTTTATGTTTTCTTGTTTCAGGAAGTGACTTTTAATTCATCATATTTTATTCAGGAATCTTTTTTCCTCGTCTGTCGTTCTGTTAGAAAGGACGATATCAATAAGTCGTCAGTCTTTATCTATTGTATTTTATGTTGTCTCGTATTATATACATGACGGAACTAATAAGAGAAACATTTCTAAATTACCGATCCCATCCTATTTAGAACACTAACCCAGATAAACCAATGGCTGTTTCTACATCTCGCATTCTCTTGTTCAGGTACAACTGTATAATTTCTTCTTTTTTATTATTATTATTTCGCTAAGGGCTCATTCGTTTTATTACGTCAGCGGTTCGTTTGTGTCTGACGATGGCGGGAGGGCGGGTGAGCCATTGGTGACGTAAGATTGCACCCGTTTATTTCTCTCTCCAATTGTCTGAAAATAATCTTTGGTGGTTCAAACTCCTGGCCTGATGACATAATTAGAGAGGAGGTATATTGAGTTCTGAGGTCCTCCATCTTGATCGAACCGCCGTTTCATTCGTTCTTAAATTGTTATTAACGAGACTTATACTTAATATAATTTTTAAAATATTCTTTTATTTATGTAGAAGTAGCTTTTAAACGATTTTAATCGATTTTTTTATTATTCGCGTATGTATCTTTTTATTTATTTCGATTTAATTTCAACTGGCAACAATGCTCGTGATTTTAAAACAATCACGAGCAATGTTGCCAGTTAAAATTTACTTGAGTTTACGTAATTTAAAATATTAAATGCATTCTATTCTATTAATAACTAATTTATGATTTTTTTTCAATATTTAAAGCATTTTTATTGTTATAAAATATTTAACGGTTTATTTAAAATAATTTAAAATTTTATTTTAAACTGTAATATTATATTTGTTCGATAGATGGCGACGTATAGAAAATCATTATGCTTTCGATATCTATGCTTATTTTTATTATAATCGTCTTTCAATATAATTTTCACAGTAATTAAAATATAAAGTTAAGAAAATTACTATTAAATAAATTATTTATAATGAATTAATTAAAATTAAACTTTTGAATTATGAATATATATATATAAAAAAAGTATTATTTATAACCGACACTAGATGGCAGAGCGAGAAATGGGGAATATAAAAAAAAATTGTATTCAAAGATGGCCGCTTGCCGCATTAATTTATAATTATATGATTTTAAAATGTCAGAAAATTAGATCAATAAACAAATATAAATTTATGTAACTGCTAGCTTTGTCGTAATAAATAATTATATAATTATAATCGGATTGATTGGTATCTATACAATCGGCTTTTTGATCAGTGTTTGTATCTGCGAGGTATTACATAATAATTATTTTGAATATGCTGATGAGAAAAATATAGGCCATAAATCAGACTATAATTAGATCAAGTATAATTAGATCAAAAATAAAAATAAATATATTTATATTTGATTTTATTATCGAATTCGAATCCGGACCCTTCGTGCATATGGATCCGAATTCGAATCTGGATTTCTATGGCGGGGATAAGTGTGAAGTTTGTGGAAGTATTTTTATGCGCAATATAAGTCTATAAATTTTATAAATTGTAATTAATTTTTTGAATAAATACCTTCTCTCTCGTTTACGTAATTTTGAAAATATATAAATTTACACTTATAAAATATTACAGTATTTAAATTTCTCATAAATATTATTTAAAAAGTTACGTAAACGACAGTAAACATTTATTACTGTAATAAAAATGCAGAATTTTCTTCTGGTCTTTTATTTATGGACAAAGAACGGAAGCGTGTCATACCTTTCATAAATAAATTGTTCGTTTGTTCTCCAGGTGATAATCATCTTGTTCTCTACTAAACGAATTCTTTTCATTCAATTTATAAAGACGTAACCTAGTAGAAATTTTTTTAAAAATAAAATTTATATATAAATCTACAGCCTTCGTGTACCGTATCTATGGACACGTATACTAGTGACAGTGGCTCATTATAGTTTCGTGAGGCCCAGGTGAGTTACGGGGCCTCACGTACAATGTTGACTTCAAACACATTTCTTCGAGGGAAATAGTTTCTTATAAAAGATTTTTCGGGGCCCCCTGTTAGTGGAGACCCCTCTTTCCCGTAGGATGAAGTACTTCCATGTAAAATGTAGGATTCTATATAAATTTTCATATCCTGTTTGGAGTTGGTGATGGTATTTTCTCCCCTTTTAACAAAAGGAACAATGGAAACCACCATAAATTTTACTGTAACACGAAAATTATCTCCATCTTATATCTATTTTTATATGCATTTTTTAAAAAAATATAAATAAAGTACAAGAGAACAGAAGATCTTTTTGTGGGTATAACCCGATCTTACAGCATATATTTGCGATTACATTCACGGAAAAGAATGTTGATAGAATAGTTTTATTATTGTTTTACTTAGAGTCAATCACACACAATGTTTTCCTATGTGGCTATTTTTATTTTGTATCGATTCCCTCGATAATTTCTTCGGAACCGTGATTTGCAATCCGGTTTGGTAGTTTATTCTTTTGCAGTTCCCAAAGGTGTTACCCGCGATCTAATAATAAAAATGAGCTTGTAACTTTATCACGATTTACGACTACGCATTGCACAACTAGTAAGAAGCAATTTTATGCTTCTTATGAATATTTTAAACGCAAAACGTTAGATTTTTTTTTTTTTTTTTTTTTTTTTTTTTGATGAAGATTCGAGTGTGTATTTTAATATCCCCACACTTTATAACTGTAAATATAATGAATTTGGAAGGAATTCGACAACATCCTTATATAATTTTACAGTAAATAGGATTTGAATTTATTGAATTCGGTAATTATTGATGAAAGTATCCATTTCCTGTATAGAGCGCTTCTCACAAGTCAAATCTTATCAATATGCAAAATAAAACAGGAACGTTGAGAAATTTCCTTTGGGAATCGTCTCACAGAAGTCATATATGTTTTTTTTTAATTAATTAATTAATTTTTTTCCTTATCTATTTTATAATTTATCTAGCAATACACGTTTGTAATTCGGCTCCGTATGATTATACATCCGATAATAGTGACTGTTTATTGTTTTCCACGGATACAAAATCGTCTAGATCTAATTTTAATTTTAAAAAATAATAAATTAATAAAACATTTAAGTATTTTTACTTTTAAAAATCGATATAAAAGTTAATCAAAGATCTCGAAACAGGTGATGCATGACGTAGATTTTTTTTTTAATTTAGAAAATTGTATAAATTGAATTACCAATTTCTCTATATAAGTTTTATCGGGTAATTTCACAAATTAGATAATATAAACCAATAATTTTATGTAATAAAGAACCAGTCGAACGTATATAAGTTAACGTACCGCCGCCATGTTTGGATTCTTACATTATACTGTACTTACTTCGACGTCACGATAACATCTAAAATGTCGTGGATAAGTATAAATACCCGTGTATAAAAAAACATTATCGGTTATAATCAAGAAACGGACACGTCCTGGCAATCTATTTTTGAAAACTCGTGACATATACAGCAACTGTCCTCTTTTTTTTCCTCTATCGTGTAGGCGTTGAAACCAGAACACAGCTAAAAATGATACAGCAAATAATATATATCTTTTCAAAATTTTGAGTTAGATTTAATTAAATTATTCAATAAAATTCTGTTAAAAATTAAAAGGGGTGTGAGTAAGTCGTAAGTCGCCGCTAATTATTTTCTTTTTTATATATTAAATTTTTACATATTCTAGTGTTATTTCTTAAATAAAACATATCGATGAGTTAGTTTATAAACGAAAGAACACACGTAAAAGGAGCAAACAGGTAAAACTTGTTGTGCAAGTCTGTTGAGGTCGTTATCATTGGCTCAGACCGGAGAATGCTTGAAAATACCGGCATTTCTTGTCACGAATTGGTACGTTGGTGGTTTAAGTGGTCGGTTTTTTAGGTCCTATAGGCACGAATAGAAGTATTATATATTAGAGTTATTAATAATAATAATAATAAAAGTAATAATTAACTATGCCACATCGACCACAAGTTCCTTTTATTGTGGTTTTAACCATCTCCAGATAGATTTCTTTTTTTAATCAGAGCGTGAATTCTATATTCTGAGACTGTTTCCTTCGATTGAATAACAACAAAACACAGCTTATGATATCAGGATGTTTTTAATTACAAAAGAACCTTTATATAAACAACACACACAAGTTAGTCTTTGTCATTTACAAACTTGGAAATAATTAAATTACCTTATTACCGGTTAAGTCTTGCTTCCCAATTATAATAGAGTAGACTGGTTACAAGACTAATATTTAATTTATGGTAATTATTATAAAAAAAAAGGAAATTATCTGACTGATTATTAGCGTAGATTCCCAAGGTTTTTCTTATTATTTCTTTCGTGTATTTTAAAGTACGAAAACTGTCATGGAATAGGGAAGACAGAACGAGGAACTTGAATCTTCCCTAAAGGTGGAATATAATACAGAATTAGGGCAGAGGTTTTTTTAGTGTACCTGAACTAATTTTTTTTTAATTTAATATTTCGAAAGGTAACATAGATAAATTTTTTAATACGTCTTTTCTAATTTTGAATTTTGCCTGGCAGCATTTATTTATTTATTTATTTCAATTCTTCTCGAATTTTATCTGTGTGTGCTGCTACATACAAGCCTTATTTTAACACAGATATATACAAATTTTTGAATACATTTCGTTATTTTTTTCTTTATAAATTTCAGTACTATACTGACCGTTAACAAAAGAATGTTTTTATATATATCTATATATACAAATTTCGGTCTTTAATACTGAGAATCTAGCGGTACACGTCTATAATTCGGCTCTACATAGCTATATCTATACTCACGGTTTTCTGGCTGATAATGCGATTGTTTTCTTCGTTCTTCACTCGAGTTATGCCTTTCTATATCTTGAGGCCTGTAACGTCCCGAATAATTGGGTGATATCCCTCTCCTGATGGGAGATGGCGATTTGCGATTAGAGGATCTGTGAGGTTGTCGGAAGTCTTTTTCCGGATAAGGCAGCGAATTGGATAAAATAGATCCTTTAGAGCTTTGAGAATCTCTTTCCGCCGAATAAGAATACGGTCGTGGTACTCTCGGAGGACTCGCCGATCGCCTACACACTTCACTATTGTATTTGTGGTTACGCGCATCACGATTTACAACCGGTGCTTTGTGATAGTCATCTTTGTGCCTCGTATAATGCTCACTATAATGGGTCCTCGAAACTCGATCCTTAGACGAATAACTAGATCTAGGATGAGAGTGAAGGTGTTGATTAGGAGAAGTGGATTTAGGTTTAACGTGCACTGCGGGTGGTACTCTCCTCCATTCGAAATGAATCATTTCGTCTTCTTCCGGAAGGGTTTCGGCTTCCGGCCAATCTTCGTCGTCGGAGCTCGTATCCGGGTCTAATTCTTTCTCTTCGAATTCGGCGTGCGAAGTTACTTCCTGTATAGCAGAACTCAGAGCTTCGTCCGAGCCTATTCCACTAGATTTACCACTAGATTTACCCGTCGATTTACCGCTAGAATCGACATCTTGTTTTTTAATATTAGATCCTACTAGATGAATATTAGTGCTCTTTCTCAATTCGATTCCGCTTAACTTCCCTTGCCTTCTAGTAACCGTATCATAGTCCTTGGGAGGAAGCAGGATGGGGCAACTATCTCTATTTTTCAATCTCTCTCTTAATTCGGCAGCCAACGAGTCGTAAAGGCTAGTAATATCTTTCCTAATCGGCACATCTCTCTCGGATTCTGCGGAATCCTCGGTTTGGTCGGAACCGTCCGTTCTGGTACTCAAACCGTCGGAATTGAGCCTTCGCGACGGTAGCAAGCCTTTAGCGGACAGGCGATTCTCGATTTCGCGGAATTTTTTCTGATTTTCCGGTCTCTCCACCAAAATCTGTAACTGGCTACGAAGAGTGGCCGCCGTCTCTACGGAATCGCATCGATAAGCGTGTACGTGAACAGGGCATTTCGTCAATGGATTGTAGATAAGTAAAATAGTACATACGATATCGTCGTTGGGTGCCGATTCCTGTCGAACACACGTGATTGCGTGGTGTGGTATGAAGTGCTTAATCTGTTCGGTCTTTCCTTTCGTCTTCCTGGCAACGTTTTGTATGATTTTTAAGCCCTTGTTGCTAACTTGAAGAGTCACTTTCATAGGTTCCGACTCCCTCTCTTTGTCTATTAAACATTTTAAAACGGGACGGATGTATTCTTCTCCTCGTAATCCTTTACTTTCTTTAGCTCCTAGGAACCAAACGTAGTAGGATTGCTTCTTAATATCTTTGCGTTTTCCACTGCGGAAAGCCATGGCACATCATACCTCGCACAGCACAGCACAGTACATACACAAGCAACGGGCGAGGGCGACTGCAAACCGGTTTCTCCGTTCGCATTCCACTGGCTGGCCTCAGGCTTCCAATCCGATCCCTTCTCGTTATACGATGTGACAGGCTCGTTACACCTACACAAGAAAACAAAAATAATAAATAAATTTGCATACATATCACCCCCATTGGCAATAAAAACTTCCGATGCTCTCTTCTACATAAACTGTATTTTTATACCACCACTCACTTGTGCCATTAAAACTGCCCGACGAATATCCAGCATAATTGGGTATAGAACCCGTGCGTGTGGGAACGAAGCCAAATTCAACGACCGACCCGCTCGTACGGCCAAGTTCAGCGAGGAACAAACTACAAATGTAGGACGTGGACAGAAGTAGGCCTATTGTGTAGGATAAGAGCCTTCGGGCCTCACGTATACGCGTTCTGGTTGGTAACAGTCGAACGTGAACCAGTCCGTCGAGCCACGTTTGTGTTCGTGAGCGAATGGCGATAAGTAAAGTTTTGTGAAGTAGACTAATAGCTTTGTAATCATCGAAGGCAGATACGCGATTGCGCAGTATTTAATATTATCGTTAGCCCATGACGTGCTGGTAGAGTTAACAGAGAGCATAATAAGATCCCTGACCCCGACTCTCTTACAATAGGGCTAGGTGTAACAGAATAGAATTTCCTGCAAATTAGTTTTGCTTCTTTTGTTAATTCAACCATCCTCGTCGTGTAAATTGGAAAGATTTTTATATAAAACTCTCGATGTGATTTATGGGTTCTGTTACAATACAGTTTTATACACGAGAAATCTATCTTGTTTTCGTGCGAGACGTTAAAATAGTCGAATGAATATTTTGGAGAAGAATAAGAAGAAAAACCTCCCAAGAAGGCCATTCCGGGAAAGATTCTTTAATAATGATTAATAATCATCCTTAATGGATTCCTACGGATGATAAAATGGGGATAAAAAGTATATTCGAAGATTAAAGAATCGAAAGAATGGAGGTAGATTAGATGAAGTGAGACAGTAACGAAAAAAAGCGAGAAAATAATTGCCGACGAGGAAGCTAGATGATAAAGAAACGATTTCCTCTTTCCTTCGGGCGCTGAAAGATAATTTGGATGACAATGGATCCTCCTTTAATACTTCTATCCTTGCAACGACCTTGACATTACTACTATAGAGGACCCTAGCAAAAGGACTCCTTTATAATCATCTTTTTCTTTCTCCCGGTGGGAACTTTCTAACGCAAAATTCCAATAAAAATTTGTTGCTTTTTTCTTCTTCTTCCCCATTATCCTATCCACGTTATTACTTATTTGAAGAATGCCAGCATTAGTTATATAAGCGATACGATTTTGCACATTTCGATGCATGCATCAGGTGTGATGGATTTAAGATAATCACTCGAGCAGGTCAAGGGTGACGTCAATTCGTGCATAACTACTTTTAATGCAAATAAGAATAAATATTCGATATATTACTTATTATGTAGGCGAAACAGAACGAAGATAAAGGGCGCAAAGTCACACATTCTTCGTCGTGATTTTATACCCCTCCATTCGTGGGTAGGAAATTTTAAATATTACAAAATACTTTTGACTCGTATGCCAAAAAGAAAAATGTTAGTAAATTTAATTAGATATATCTCGACACAATCAAAATAATTGAAATGTTTGCATAAAGAAGAAAGGTAGTTTTGCAGCATTCTATTTATCACTTCGATGACAGCACTTTTTCCCCCTTTTTTCCTGTAGCAATAAATAACTTTGTTATATATCTAACTAAATTTACATTCGATTCATATTTTAAACATAATTTAATAGTATAAATCCTGTTTAAACTTTACTAAAAATAGCTCTTAACTACGCGGTTCGGCTTACATTTTAACGACTCCTGACAAATTTAACTTTATAAATACTTAATGAACCTACTTAAAAATATATATTTATTGCAGAATTATTGTTAAGAAAGCCGCATAAACCCACTTAAAAACTCCAATTTCCTTTCAGTTCACGAGGTAGATAAAACGATAAAAATTACTGTACTAACGGGAAAATAAATCATGGACAGCCGAGACAGCTGTTTATTTAATATATCGAAAAGTTAATCATTTATAGTATGTATGCCAGGATAAAAAAAAGTTTAAAGTTGAAAATAATTAATAAGAGATTTAAAAAAAAAGAAGTAAAGCCACCTCTTCTGTGGCATCAGATCCAGGATGTTATTAACCCGTGCAATGACACAACCAGTTCTTATTCCTGTATCAATAAAAAACTGTAAACTGTATTATACAACACCTGGCCATGATTTGATAATAATTCGAAAGTGGGTAATTAATATACGTAATTATTTATTCGGCTTTCGGTTGCACACTCGGATAAATGCCAAATCGAAGCCATAATTAAGGGTAAAGAAGAATAATTCTTGTGTCTACACGTCTACATTTTCGTAATTTAAGTATTCTAAAGAATATTATAATTATTCTAAGTGAAAATTATGAAATTATTGTTTCATTTTCGCTTGGATGCGCCTCGTTTCTTTAAGAAGGAAGTCATTTTTAAATGCCATCTAACAACAACTCTTTTAGGTGTATAGTAATTTTCGATATTGAACCGAGTGTGAATTATTTTTTTACACTAGCTAAGTACAGTAAAAATGTTAAGTATTTAATGAGTTTGTTTGTATCGTCACGCATTCTGGACTCCCCCTTAAAGATACAGCTTACATCCTCCTCCGGTAGAAAGTATACGCTAAATCGAAGTAGAATCGATTCGAAATAAAGAAGTAAATGCCATTTTTTTAACGCTTTATCCGTTTTTTATGGAGGAATTGTTTCATGAAATGGATCGCGCTACAACGAAACGTACGACTCTTCTGTAATGCAATATGCTGTAATCTGTTTATTTTTTGTCCGTTTTAAACGGCGTATCTCTTAACTAGATCTTGAAAATGCTCAAGATGGTAAAAATAACGATTTTTTCGGGAAAAAATACATTCGGAGATGATCATGCTCGAGTAATCAAGCGCGATTCGTGAGTCACGCGATGCCACTGCGACAAAGCTTGATGTGGAAAATCAGCGATAAGATTTTTGTTTTTTTTTTCTTTCTTTCTTTCCCCCGAGAGCTCATTTATAAAATTTACCGATCGTAAAAATTATTTGTAGAAAGAAAACTTTAAAAACTTTTAACTTTTCTTACTTACAACTCGAAATTCCACAGTTCGGGTCAATACCTTTCGCGTAGATTTAACTCCTACGAGCTGTGCCAATACTTAGTTGGGTCAAGCATTAAATTTTGCTAATCCTTCGACTCTCGCAACTTGCAAGAATGTGCAATTTTTGTTTTTTTTTTTATTCAAGAAAGGTGGAGATTGCTTAAATTCGGGTGTGTCGCGCGATTACGTAAAGAGTCACCCCTTAAAAAACGTATAGTTTGTACTGTTTTACGTATAAAAAATTAGCGTAAATAAGTAAAAAAAAGGAATAAAATTAATTTGTCTCGTTTGCTTAGTGAATCTTTACACCACATTGAGTAATCCTCAATTAGGAGAGAGAAAATGAATAGCCTATATAATCACCGCGCAGGAAAATAGCCCGTTGTTGTAAGTAACTCTTTAAGCATCAATGACAAGCATAAGTAATTATTATTTATTTTAAATAAATAATCAAATTTCGACGAAATAAACTGCACTTTTGAATTTAAAATAAACGAAATTTCATCATCAGAAAATGAGTAAATTACCTTTAAGGTAACCTCATCCAATGACCTATTCGTTTTGATCATATTATCCGGTGAAGACTATTACATTTTTTTTTTTTTTTTTTTTTTTTTTTGCAATCAGCGTTACAAATCTGTAAAATAATGGTATATAATATTTACTAAAAATAAGGTAACGAAACAATGAAATGATCCCGAAATTGAGGGAATGGTCATGGGACTAAGAACTCAATAGGTCTATTGTGTCTTCATGCTGAACGTTATAATGAATAAGTTACTCTAATTTTACATTATTATGAGGTAAGATGGGGTCTACCTAGATCGACGACTGCGTAAAATCGAGTTATCATCCGGTATATTCCCCTCCCTCCCTTAAATTCTAGAGTATAGGAAGAGGGTGGAGTGATAACGAAATTCTTACCTTGAAAATTGACTGATCGAATGTCGAGATACACTTTCTAACGTAACAGTTACGCTGAATGTAGCAACTAGAAACGGTATGGCGTATGCAGTTCTGATGTATGACCTTGTGCAATTCCTGTTTCTTTGGGTGTAGCCCGTTCTAAATAACTGCGAGATGACAGGAGTGCGTAACCTACTGACCTTTGACCCGCGCCATTACGAACTTGCGTGTGAGAAACATCAAATATATATATATATAAAGATATTTAAATTAAAACTAAATTTTTGTTTTTATACTCACGAAGACTCATCTCTCGTGAGAAGAGGAGGACATCCTCTAAGGTCAGAATAGCCTGACAAATTCGAAATCACGCAACTAATTTATGTATTAAACGGATGTTAACCTTCTGTAAACCCTTTTTTTTATGTATGGCTTTATCTTAATTAAGTCCTCTATTGTGTCATATGGTTAGTAGTTTAATACAATTCGTTCAACACAGAAGTTCCTTCGAGTTTCTCTTCATCACCTTCTAGAAAAATTCATAAAAACTAAGCTGAAAGTATTAAATATATATTTTTAGATGTATATTTATAGAAACTGTACTGAATTATACTATAAAAATAATAATAAAAAAAACCTAAACTCCTGTACAATTTACTTAAGAAGTCAGCCATCAAAACACTAGGAAGTAATTATAGAAAATAATTAAAAACCATCTTTTATGGAGTTAAATTGAGTATGATCTAGTTATATAATAAAATTTAATTGCTATTAATATTAATAAATATAATTTTTCCTAGAAACGATTCCTTTGTCTGCTCTTCTTTTAAAAAAATTTGTTTAATTACTAGTCGTTTCCTATTATCTTTTAATTTTATAAAGTATAATTAATCGAATTATCAATTAATCGCGTATATTTCCTGCGGGTTTAACGTTCTGAAAGGTCAGACATTCCTTTCTTGCCCTGTCCCCAGGAAGACCAAATTATTATTGTTTTTCTTTTTTTATTACATCACAAGGAACGTGCCCTGCGAATTTTATTGTCGTAGCTTTAATAGTTTTGTCCGAAACACGCGAACAGACAGACTGACGTCTAATATAAATTTGTTCCTATAATGAAGAAGCCACCGTTTACCAATGATTTATCTACTTATAAACGTCGAGTTTATCGCAGATTAATACAGAAACGTTTAGTTATGACAAGAGAGGAGTGAAAAAAAGAATTTTTCTATCGACCGTCTGTTTGCCTGTCCGAATATCTTTTATAAATTGTTGAAAATAATTGGGGCTTGTCATTTATCATTTCACACAGGAATAATTAAACCCAGTTTTGCACCAAATCGCTCATTGTTTGCGTACTTTATCCACGTATTCTCATTGAATACCATTTAGCATTGAACTAGATAATTTATGGAGGCGAAAATAAATAATGGCGCATGCTTATTTTCTACGGAACAAACCCGTACAACGCTTAGAACAATGTTTACTAACAAGATTTCGAGTCTTTTTTTTTAAACAAAAGTTTACCTATGCTAATTGTACAGTACGAGCCGCCATTTTGCAATGCGTACAATAGGATGCCTTATCGATATGTAGGATATTTACTGTGAAAAATTAAAAAAGAAACGGTGTAAAAAGTAACTGTTGGCAGTTTTTAGTCACGCTAAACCTCATTTGTATACCCCGGGGGGATGGCAGGATGAGTTTCAATTCGTCAACAATACTCAGAAACGATATTACAATTGATAAATAGATGCATTATCGTAAAGATTAGCGCTTGATGTGTTCATTATACCTTCCTCGGAGGCAAAAGTTTCAACAGCGACGAACTTTAGTTAGGTTACATTCGGTGAGTGACTCCTGTACGCGAAGGTCCTTCCATCGTACAAGGACGTGCGAGCTGAGGCCGACGATCAAACAGCCGTGAAGATGGCACAAGACAAGGTCATTCACCGTAACCCCAAAACGTACTTGGTACAAAATACGTCTTCTAACCAGACTCGTCTCGTTTAATTAAATAATGTACATTCTCTGGTACATTGTCTAACCTTTTTTATTAACGCGTAGTAAATTAAAATAGTTTTTCCATTTAATTTATATTTACGATGTGTACCATTTTATACATGGGCCAACCATAGAATACCTTTAACTTTTTAAAAGAAATTTAACGTCGTTATCGTGAATTTACCATTAAATAATCTTCCTCCGGAGGTTACTTAACGACTTCTACAATATTTAAAATGTCAATTCTAAACCATAAAACATATAAAAAAGTGGAGGCAGAAGCCATTACCTGTTAGAAAATTACGAAATTTTATTATCACAAAGTAATTAAACCGTACATCTGATATAATATGAGCTAACATTGCACAATAACAAGTGATTTATTACAGGACGATGAGTATCGATACTCATCACGTAAGATAAATGGCGATTGTTTTCTCTAATGGGGATATCTGCAGATAAAATAGGCATAAACGGAAGACACTAGTTACCATCTGGAAGATGTTAATCGCGTATAACGTGTCCTCTCTTCCATACGCGGCATGGAAATCAGGAAGTGAAAGTAATGCCCATAAGCCATCCCTTAGAAGTAAGCGGCGTGGAAAGTTAACTTCTAAACATAGAACAGAAACGAAAAATTAAGCTTATATATTTATAAAAAGAAGAATTATAAGATAAAGTAGAAGATAGGACACCAGAAAAAGTCGCGGTATTTTGTATACTAGTGACAGGTATATAATTAATGTCCGTCGTTCGTGTTACGCACTCGTGACTTGCGACCATCTTGTTTTTTCTCTCTTTTCTCTTGGATTTTTTCACAAAGTTTCGATCGAAACTAGAATATTTCTTTCATAAGATAAACATTCTTCCCTTTATCAATAACACTATAATTTTATAAAGTTTAATAACTTTCGTAGAAAGCGATTAAACTTCATAAAATATTTAACGTCGGTGCGTGCCTCTGAGGATAAATGAGAAGATCCTTCGGAGATAATTTGAAAGACGTTCAACTAAGCGCAAAAATCGAGAATAATTTTTATGTTTTTAAAGTGAATTCATTCGTGGATAATTCCTTTTCGATTCGATAATCCATTGATTAGATCATTAATGTCTATCCAGGCCTTCTTCTTCTTTGGTATATTTTCCGCATTCTCGTGTAGGATTTATGTGGACTTCAACAGGAAATTTCGTGTCGTAAAACGTTTAAAAGTATAAATCCCCAACTGGTTTCTTGAAAAGTGAGAATTGTTCTATTGAATAATGGTTTTCTAGCAATATAATGTAGAAAGAAATTTACTTTTTTTAATAAGAAAGCTGACAACTTTGTTGCTGGACTTGCCATTTTAAGTCGGTCCATATCTCCCGAACCAACGGTCCGATTTTCTTGAAAATTTCTAGAAACATCCTCCCATTATACGCAAACTTTCCTGTAAAATTTCAGAAATTTTCGACAAAAGGCACGGGAGTTATTAAACTTCAAATGTAGAGTCCAAAAATGTATAAGTCTGGAGTGGTCATTTTTTGACCGATGGACATACTTCCCCCCTTTATATAACATCCAAGAAAGGTAAAATTTACGATTAAAACCGCAAGGTAACTAAAATTAATCGATTGCTTGATGGTAACCGCGTAACTTAAACAATTTTATAACTTTTCTAAACGTGTTTCCAAGGTTATCGAGATATTTTACGCCTCCAAATCAGGAAGAAATTAAGTAGAATATAATCGTAATTGTTGGAGTTTTTCGTATTTTTTCCAACAATAACTCTATTAAAAATCACCACCCTTCAGTTATCATTTTAATAACTTTTTCCCCCCTCTTTAAAAAGTCACACAAGGATGGAATTAAGAAATTTTTGTTTTTTGGTCTGGAATAATAATTATATTTAATCAAGCATGGTTAAAAAGTTCGTAGGGCGAATCTTCAGGAAATGTTTCTATCAATAATTGCCAATTTCCCTAAATTTCAGAGGCATACGTTTACCCTATTTTCATACCATTAAAACCGGTATGCTCCTTAATTACATCGGCAATTTACTAAAATATTTAAGGCATATTTGTTTGCTTGTAATCCAGGTAAACTATTGGGTATGTAGTCACATATAAGTCATAGTAAACGATCGAGGTGTGTACCATTTCAATGATAACACCACGTCTGGTATTACGTACGGTACACATCATATCTATTTTGTAAGGAGATTTCTGACTCATCCTGTACGTCGTATGCAAGTTACAGCGTACCTTTCTCAAGCCTCAATAACATAAATCACTATCGCTTTTGTACAATACACATTCCTTTAGTGCGATGCCCCATTAGAAAACACGGGAAAAGTTAAATTTTCTGGAATAAAACTCAAAATTTAAGTTAAAAAATTCAATAGATTAAGAGATAAATTACGCGCTAACAGACGTACAGACGTTAACACAAAACATTAATTTTGTGCACGTAATCAGGAGTTTTAAGGTCTTTAAACGAGTATTTTTCAAGAAAATTAATCAACTTTTTTTCCTTATTTTTCACGCTTAAGGTTAAAAAATAATTTCTAATTTTTAGTCCATTTCGCTTCTGGCATCCCTATCGAGTTTCGTTCGACACGAAATATTTCCAATGTGAATAAACTATGTAAATAAGGGACTGACCTATTTAATAGGGCTACAAAATATATTTAAGGTTTGTATAGATGATATTAAACGCTACGTGAATGGTTGAATAGGTGACAACGAGAATTCTTCTGCCAATAAAAAAAAAAGTAGGAATGACCTTCGGTAGCTTTGTCAACGAGAATAAATTTGTATAGGTGTCAGGTAAACACGTTTGTGTTGGGTAAAAATAGCACTTGTTTGATTAGCACGAATGTTATAAATGTACGAAATATTTCGTGACAATTTGCTGATTTTCATGCATAATTTTTCAATGAAACCGGTCGTTTACTTTCATTTTGTCATGCTCATTTCCATTTCTGTAAGTGGATAACACCGGTGGGTTCGCTCCTCTCCTGGAAGTTTCCGGGTTTTATTCACGTTAGAGCACCTAAATAGGGGGTTAGTTTCCCCGGAGGTACCCCCACGTGTCGCTTTCTGTATACGAATAAACCAATCATTTAACACCCATTTCTATGATAGGACTCTAATCAAGGGAAATAGAACCCGGGTTTTCTCCTAGATAGAGGGAGAACCCTTCTATCTAGGGGCCCTTTCATTGGCATTCCTCCATGTAAGAGATTCTTTCATTTAATGTTCGTTTTCCGTTTTCTATAACGTAACATTCGAGCCCAAATGACAAATGGTCCTATTGATAACGCTGTATTTGAGGAGTGTCAGTTGGCTCGTCTGTCCGTATTCTTCAAAACCTCTTTTATATGGAAAACATGCGAAAACTGTGTTATTTATTTGTTTTAATAATGATCTTCGTGTATTTTTACGGTAGCACGAGGACCGTATTTGTGACAACCAAGGCATAATCTTACCCTTTTCATGCTCTGACAATGCAATGCTTATTTGCATTTCATCACACACAAGCTCACTCAGACTACCAAATCATTAATAGAGTAACGTCTTCGGGTCTTTCGTACGTCGAAAGAGGCCTGGGTCACTCGCTTCGTGAGGGTCCCAGTGAATTCAATGAAGCGAATAGTTTATAAGATATTTACGAGGGTCTCATAATGCATTTATTATACCCTTACTGACCTCTCGTGAGACGATCTGATACATTACTTAAAACCTAGTGCGATAGGCAGGCAAAGCGCCTGTTTAGCCTAATATAGAGGCTGAAAGTAGCCTTTCTTCGTATATAAATTGAGTGATAGAAGTATAGAAGTGTTTATTACATTTAAAATTTATTTATGTTGATTATAGTTAATTTATTGTTATCAGAAAAGAGCGAATCTGTCGACAGTAAAATTGAGCAATTATTTGTCTTGTAAACTCACGTTTACATTATTTATTATTATTTTCCTGTGTAATAAAGGATTTCTCGCGAATTACTCCGTAGAAATCGATGTAATCTGATAATGTAAACTTCAGAAGCATAATTGTTACATCGTGCCAAAAATTTCCGTGTTCTTCGGCTTTCTAACGATAAAAAGCGCTATTGTATGCAGATTTACGAGGGAAAAACCGATTCTTGAATTATAAATCGTGCTTTTACTACGACCTTGAATGCTTTAAGTAGGCGTAGAAAGTAAATAATCTTAGGAAAGGATATAAAAATGAGTTTTCCTTGAGCAATTCGCACAAGAAACTAAAGGAGTGCCCGCTGGAGCCAACGCTTTAAACTAGAATAACCCTTCGGTAGACGATTATTTACCAAATTAATGCCTTAATTCGTTAAATCTTACAGTTTAATGCTCGCTTACTTCATAAAAAATGGGCTATAAAAGTAAAATCCTTTCGAATTTTAACACGAAAGATGTACGGTTGCATAGATTTATCTCATTGAACCGCCATTAATCTTGATTAGTAAAGTAGAAGAAAAAACTAGTTTGTATCGTTAGCGCTCGGGGTTTTAATACATAAAGGTCCGCCCGTATCAAAAATAATTTCATAGTTATGCCCCGTGTAATGGCATTCCGACGTTAGTATGCCCCAAGGTAGGGCATAGCCTGGCAGGAAGTCGATTATCAAACGTTTCTTTGTCGAAGGTACAATAGTCAGGAAGTGTTGATTGTAGCGCGCGCGGTCACTTTCGGGTCAACGATGTAACCTTCGATAATTTTATGCAATTATGCTATTTTCGAGCATGTTTTTAAATATAAATTTCTATGACATTTACTTTGTTCCTTTGGTGCTTTTTAATATCAATTGTGATGCACCCTTATTATACACCAGTTCACCAAGTAAAATAGTACAATATTGCTACTTTTTTTATAATTTAAAGAGGTAGATTTTATTATTTGAAACTTAAAAAAATGCTTGCTAAGCTAGAAGAAACCACAGAAATACGAGAACAAGTGCAGGGAGATGCAACAAGAGTGTTAATCAGTTTATAAACACTACATGTTTTACATAACCTTACGACAACACACGGTAAAATTTGTATGGTTTTATAACAATTTTACACGAATGACTTCATTATAACCTAACTTCACACTTACTTTTACATAGTTAGCCGGCCCATTATACGAAAACACTCCAGCGAAAACTTCACACACTTAAACGTGAAGGGCGAAAGGCAAAAATTTGTACAAATTCGAAACGAATTTTACGCTTATTTTAACGTAAACATAAAAATTAATTTTAACACTTGACACCTTTTTTCGCGTAGTTTGCCGGGCGCGACCCATTATCTCACAACACGTGTGGATAACTTAATTAATAAACGAAGTTCATTATCTCGTCGACTGGGCCAATTAACCTGTTACATTTTATGATTAATTTCGTGCTATTTTTAAGAAGGAGAAGAAAGATGGCGGATGGCAAAATTAGATCCCCCCGTTTTTAAGCAGAAACCTCCGAAAACAAGGTCATGACGGTTTGCTGCATTATTTAAATGAGTGATGCCGCCATTTTCGTCCTCGACACTACTCGTGCGTAATCTGTTTTTGCTCGTTAAGTTCGTGAACTTTATAAATATTCGGTATAAAAATTTATTTTTATATTATTTATCAATATTTTCCATCTTTTTCCTAAAAAAATATCCCGTTTTTAACGTATTATTCGAGAAAATTTTCAATAGATTATTGTGTTTGTTTCACTACTATTTTTTTGTCGTTTCGTGGTTTGGCTCCATTGACTCAATGAGAATTAAATCTACATTTCAATCTCTCCAATCTCTTTTCCTCTTTGGAATAGTCGTAGATTATTTTTTCCCTATTTTATCCTATCTCGATATTAAATATTTCCTCTTTTGTCTTACTTTTTGAGGAAATAATTAAAGAATTTTTCAATTTTAGAGCTTTTTTTAAAAAAATTTACTGTTTATTAGCATTTTAATTAGGAAATTGTTAACGATTTATTTTTTGATGCCTGAATATTTCCTCTTTTATCTTACATTTTGAGGAAATTAAGTTTTTTCAATTATTTTTAACACTTTAAGCTCGTAACTACACCTAAATTAAATTAATTAAAATCTAGAGACAGAGAAGGTTAATCATTTCCTCTTTTATAGATGAATTTTGAGGAAATGAGGAATTTTTAAATTTGGAAAATACCCTTTTCTAAATTATATTTTGCGTACAGTACTTCTATACCTTTACTGGCGACTACACCTTATAATTTTATACTTCTAAACACGGATTATTTTAACATTTCCTGTTTTACTGAGGGAATAATTGGAGGAAATAATTGAAGACCTTCTCGATTTTTTAAATAACGAATTAAAATTTTTAAAAATCGACTTTTTTTTTCGTTTTATTAACGTTTTTCTCGTCGTCTACACACGAATTAATTTCCTATTACACTTATTTAAGGAAGTGTTTGCCCTTACCTAAACCCTATTTCTTCCTTAAAATCTTCCGATAGTTAATTAATTAATTAAATCAAGTATAGAGGCTAGAATTTTTTACTTTTAGTTCTTCCGTGAACACACGTACTAATTAATATTATACTTAAAGTTCACTCTAACTAGTCGCTGTTCCTATCTAAATACATTGCACCCTCGATATAACGAAAGGAATTCCGAGTTGTTATATAAAAGCACTGAAGTATCCGGTCGTGGGTTCGTGCCCGGTCACGTGTCGAACACCTGAATAGGGGTAGAATTCCTCCCTTGTTTGATAGCCTATTAATTAACCACCCAACCGACCTCGATATAGCGAATTCTCAAAAGGACTGTGCTTATACCAAGAGTCTAATGTAAATAGGGAGTTTGGAGATTAGAAAATTCATTTGAACTTTGTAAGGATGGTGGAAACTTCATTTAAGTTAATTGAATTCAAATCACATAGGGATGATAAATGTTGTCGAGTCTTACGTCAAGTGGGCTACTCATCTGGTGTCAAAGACCCTATAAATTTTCGTCGCCTACTTTTCCTAGTTTCTAAAGAATGTTGACACAGAGTGCTACAGCACACTTGAACTCCTCCGAAGACACTCCATTTCCATCCTTCAACATTAAGGATGAAATTTATCCTACTTACTAACTCCATTCGTGCCTACTTAATTACAACTCCTAATGGCATTTTTTCAGATCTGGAGCCTCGTATTGTCTCCGTTCTCGCCAATAACAATTATTATTGATCTTACATTCGTGCGCCTTTAAGGATAAAGGATTAAAACATAAACATCTCGATTGTTATCCGAGGAAATCGGCCATTTTTGTTTTTTTAACCTGTCAAGGAAGAAGAGCATTTATTTCACTAGAACAAAAATGCGTGCCCTGAAGTGATTCTCCGTGAAATTTTTCCTGTGGAGTGCCAAATATATTTGTTAAAGACAATGAAAGTAATTGTTCCGCATCCCGCTGTAAATCAAAAATAAACGTTTGGCTATTGACCTTCTACGCCTCCGATTCCTAATTAGTGCCATATTTTAAAATTACCAAGCCAAAATCCGAGCCAGAATTTCCACACGGCTATTTAAAACCCTTTTTTTTTATTACTAGGAGCGTGTTTAACAGAACCTAATTACTATATTTAAACGTTATTCTATAAATTCAGGAGAGACAATTGGCATACCTTTATTGGTGCAATTATCAGTTCCAGCACGACTTATCACCGTAGTTGAAGTCCATAAATAAAAATCTAAACGTGATATAATTAGAATGCCACTCCTTAAATTGCATTAACTAAAAAAAAAACATAAATAAATAAATAATAAAATGGTGTAACTCAACCCCTCAATAAAGGGATTTTTGAAATTCTACTTAATAAACATTTAATTGAAGGGTTTGTTCACTTAAAAGATTTATAAATTGTGCCACTAGAATTTCAAATGAGGGCAACTGGACGTGTAAAATTCTCATCTATACATTATTATTATTATTTTTTGGCTTACATAATCCGGTTTGTGTGTAAAAATAATTGTTATTCTGGTAAATTTAAAGGACGAGATAATGTGATTTTCTAATTTTTCTATCCTTTAAAACAATGAAATTAATTTAGGAAAGGGAAATTTGTCACTCATTTAAAAAAAAATAGTTCTATTTATTTATTATTTTCCTCCATTATATAATAATAAATCATTTTAATGTTTTTGAGGCTTATTCGGCTTATATTATTAAAGAATTTCAATTTACATCATGTGTTGTTTGGAATTTGTCCTTGAAAATCTTAAAAAAATAGAACATTTTTTTTTTTTAAATGACAAATCACTTTTAAATTCATACAGAATTTGGCTGAAGGACACTTCCTAATCTAATTTCTTGCAACTAAACTTTATTCTCCCGTCCTCTATAAACAGATTTAATCATTTTTATAAAGGCCGGGATGAAAAATACCTTTCTATGTTATGTTATAATTGCTTTTGCTATTTTTTTCTCACAAACTGGATCATCAATATGGTCCTTTTTTCTTTTATCAATTTCACGCTTGGATCTCGCTTCAAATAAATCATTTCGATAACATCTGAATTCGAAAAAATAAATATCGACATGCCTCGTAACTAATCTATAAAGCATAACTTGGTTTCCAACGGTGGCATTGTCTGTGTACTGGAATAGCAACTTTGAATCGTGTAAGGTGTAATTGTCTTTTGTTGTTTCAGGGGCAAACCTATAAAAATTTTTATATGGGTTAAGAATATTCTAAGTGGTCTCTAAATTCAGAAATTGGATCATTAATTTTTTAACAAGTTAGGAAACGTTCGGTTAAGGTTGCGGTTGCTTGTAAGCTCGTTACGACTATATTAATTTGTGAAATTTCATAGTCGAGATTTCACGTAATTTCGGAGTCTTCGAGTAAGCACTAATTTAGACCCTAACTCGCTTCTGTAACCTAAGATAGCCCTATTATGATCCTATGAGTCACATGCCAGATAAGTGATTATAATATTATCTATGACTAAATATATTAGAAAGTTGGTCTGTCTGTCTGTCTGGGGGTTTGATTCCATTAACAGAACCCAGATTTAGAGTCTGTGTTGTTAGAGATATCGTTAAAAATTGAATGAGAAAAACAAAATGATTTTGTGCAATAAATCAAAAAATTTATTCACATATATAATTATATATTATTTTAAAATTTAACAAAAATTTCATATACTAAGTAAACAAAATATTCTTATAATTTACAGAGTCCTATTATTTACGAATGAATTTCGTGAATTATTATTATTTTTAAACAATCAACTTCAAATCTAATTTATCTTTTTCCTTTGATATTGATAATTTATATCATTGAATAAAGAAAATAATAAAATTATATATAATATAATGTATATATATTTAGTTGCATAATGAAATTCTTTACATTATATTCATATTTGATATTGGGAAATATCCATTTTATAAATAAAATTCCCCAATTTTGAAAATATATTAAGTTGCACTTTTTGGTATCAAACTGTTCATTTTTTCCCCCTTCTTTCTTATATAATTTACATTGAAACGGTCAGGTTTTTTTCCTTAAATATTGTACAATTTTATTATATTTTGCGGCACAAAAATGTGTGAAATTTTTTTTTTGGTTGGTTATCAAAATCAGGAAATTGTTGAAAATGTTTTTGTGAAATTGTTGCCATTAACAAATCTTATAAATTATAATATGATGATTGATGAGTGTGTTTCAGAAAATTCAATGTAATGGACTTCTATTGGCAGAAACGCATTGTGAATCCTCTCTCTCTCTCTCTTCCTCTTTTAAGTTGTGTCTCGTGTAAACAATGAAAAAGCAAAGACGGCGGACCGTTTAGAGTCTCGATTCCGTTAATAAAAAAGTATTCGAGTTAATAATTGCTAAAAAATAAAAAACTTTTTTACAAAAATTTACTAAATGTACACTGTTTGGGATATTATACCTTATACATATGAACACGTGAATGCTTTTAAAGGCATATTATTTACACGTCACAAAGTAGTTATAATATTCGTTGAGTACCGTTAGCGTGGAGGGAGTTGACGGGAGCTACGGTTCCTTCTGGGCTGTGCTTCTGCTGCAAAATAAAAAAAAATAAAATTAATATGGCAAAAAATATTTAAAAATTTCCTTGTTTTGTAATGATTACATTAACTAAGATACCAAAATTTTCCTTATTCCGGAATTAGTTCATCGCTGCCAATGAAAATTAATGTTTTGGATTACACAACTTCACACGATTAGCTGTAATAAGCCAAATGTCGTGATGTTTATCATCGTAGAGAAGTTGATCCATTAGTCAAAGTATATTATGTATTAATAAGACTTAGTACTTCAGATTTATTGAGATCACCCAGTT